>NW_026706911.1:0-600000 GCF_024137745.1 Phymastichus coffea
AGCGTCGCCGAATATTGAAGGATTTGCCATTAAGACGTGTTTAGATGATACTTACTGTTCTTTGTGAAGGTGACGATTTTCAGTACCTTGCCATACCGTGTGAAAATCTACAACAGAAACAGAACGCAAACAATTAACATCGAAATTCATTTTTATGAGACAAGTTTGAGTCCGGAAATAAGCATACAATGTTCGAGTTTAGCGAGGGAACACAATAATGTAATTGAACGTCCAACTAATACGTATCCGCTAATTGCTCTCGGTTGATTGCATTTCTCAACGTGCAAATTTGCAGCCAAAGACTGTTTCTCGCGGATAGCTATCTGCGCTCTCTCGCGTGTGTGTATTTGTACGAGGCAAGCCGATGATCGTGTCGTTGTGGGCGATGGTAAATATTTGCGTCACTCGTTGCGCTTCCCCGCAGTGCTGCGCTCGAACGACCAGACTACGTATAACCAGTGCCGTCTCGCGACTTCGCCGACACGTATCAGATCAATTCCTGCATTTATTTTCCTCCCCGATTTTTTCTTCCATCTGTTTACAATCGACTCGTATATTTGTGCAGTTACAATATTGACGATTTTAATGATCGCACGGTAATTTATAGAATATGTCGAGTGAAATGTTCTTGTAAATTACATATGTATTGAAGCGATATTTCTTTTTACAGCACGTAATTATCAATAAACAAGCCACGTCTATTTATGCGGCAGATATTTCAGCCGCGTTTAATTAGTCTAATTCTGAAAATAGGCGAGGAGATATAACTGCGCGACCGCATTCCAATGAGGCTTTATTTGCACGTTCATACGTTGGCACACCATCGGTACAGTTTGCGTTGCAGACGGGGGCAACAACGGATTATTGCATGTTCATACTAGCCAGAAATCCTTGTTAAAATGATCAGGAGGTTAATTTTAATACGGCAACGACTCAATGAAAGCGCTGCAAACACTCGCAATAAGCAAGATTATTCGATCGTTTGCGCACAGCGCGCCATTCGATGAAAGTGCACAAAGCTCCTAAGTGTCGACACTCGACACTGGTCTTCGGGCTTTCCTCCCTCCTTCCGTCCCCTCTCTCCCTCCCGCATATCTCTCTCTCTCTCTCTCTCTCTCTCTCCTCTCTCTCTCTCTCTCTCTCTCTCTCTCTCTCTCTCTCTCTCTCTCCCTCTCTGGCGCTTTTCTTAAAACGCGCTCTCTCGCGTATGTTGTCCCAAGGGAAATCAAGTCTCAGCACTGACGTGTATGTGTCCGTCTGTATGTGTGTGCAAACGAGAACTGTCGCTAATATTTTATTTGCTCGACGGGGCTTTATTTTGTCGCGCGCGGCAGAGAGAAAGTCCAGCCTGCCGATGGGATTTCATCGGGCGTGAGCTTCGACTTGTCTTCTCGCTTGGGGCACAAAAGGAGCAGTGATTACAGACTTTATTTATTATTCTAAATAAACAACATCTTGCCGAGGACCATCAATGAGATTCGTCGCCAGTGAGTTTGTCCGTGAACGAGTACAACGTGTCCACATTGACAAACGCGCGGACCTGGACGTAGTATAGGAAGTGCGAAGCGCGCGCGACTAACCGCTCGTACGTGCTCTCAGCACTCGACGACACGTTCGATGCTAATTCGCGCGGCCAAACTGCAGGCGACGCGCCGACAATGCAAATTAATCCGTATTACAATTTGACGCTGCATATCCGCGCGCGCGTCAAACGGAGAGAAGCGAGGGACGCGTGCCGCCGTCGTCGTGGTGTCGAGAGAATGACCTCTCGTCAATTACCAAGCGGGCTACGTCCTTTCGCCGGCAGCAGACTTGTCCGCACGCTTATGTACTATACAGTTGTCTGCGAGTTGTCAAGATCGTCCTGTGAGTCCCATTTTCGAATAATTTATTGAATTTTACGATGATACTACATTTTCAAAAAGCTCTAATTCGTAACAATGTTCCTTTGGTCAATCTAAATTGTTATCGATTTTATATTTAAACATCCGCACGTGGCTTTTCACTCTACGCTGTTTTCCATTCAAACGGATACAAATGAGTAACTCAACATTTTTATTGAAGTTACGATAAATAATGAGGTATTATCGGTTAAAATATGGACACTGCACATTCGAAAAGAATTTTGTTACAAAATATTTTTAGATCACTTATGTCTTTGTTCATAAACACCACAGATGTTTCGATGTGTCGCATGCAAACATCAATATAAGTATTTAGAATCCTCGAGTAAAATAATTTTTCGCGGATACATAATGAATACTTGTCAATTATTTTTATCGAACATAAAAATTTAGAAGCTTTTTGGAAAAATATATTTACGTATTTAGTATTTTTACAGAAATAACGCAATTTTAGATTTCCACATAGGTGCAAGGCAGATTTTCCAAAAAAAAGAGGAATAAAAAGAAGAGCAAAAAAATTGAAAACGCTTCAACAACATCTCTATTTGTCAATCAAAGCGCGATACACGCGCGATGAACTGTTCCGTACGTGACAATATTTTTCTTTTCGCGCGCAATACATAGCTAGTCACAAAGAGTTGCATAGGTAGAGAGAGAGAGAGAGAGAGAGTAAAAAAAGAGAAAATAATGTGTGACGTGCACTCGGCAATCATGGCTGCGCACGTCATAGTTATTGGCCCACGGGGAGAGAGCCAGCGAATGTGCCGCGGGGACAGCAAGCAGCCTAAAACGGCTTCCGAATAGACTGGAATTATCGATTGCTCTATACGCGACGAGCACGCATAACAGTTATTAATTCGCGAGTTTCATTATCGGAGCCCATATCCACCCCTCGGCCCACCCCCCTCCGGCCACATTTAACATACACGTTATAGGCTCGATAATGGTAATAACGATGATTCTACCTCCTCGCGTACATCGCAATTCCGTCATTTTCATACCCGCTACAAAACGTTCAAACGTAAAAAAACCATCCACTTTTTTACCCGTAGCAGAATTCTTGGATTTTGTTGTTGTATTACTTTCCAAAGTGGAAATTCTATTTTTTTGTCGTCCTAAATAAAGTTCCAATTTCTCAGCGACGTGCATGGTTCTATTTTTTTTTTAAATTAGTCACGTGACAAGTAATGGATTATAGAAGCTTTTGAAATCTACGTCTAAGGATTTTCAAAAACAGTTGCGCTCCCTGTCGATATAGCCAATGAATCTGTTTTTATAGACCAAATGCAAAGAAGAGCATGCAAGCGATACCCGGAAAAAATGAATCTTCAGTAAGAAAATATAAAGCTCGCGAGGGAATTGAGGTTTTAATAAACAATATTGATACAAAGGGTGTCACGGCTGTTATTTTTTCAAGCAGCGCGGCGAAATTAATCAAAAACTGGGGTCGGTTGAAAACTTAAATTGCGTTAGGCGCTCGCGCGCGCGAGTACATATAGACTCGCGTTATTACGAGGGCAAGACATTTCGCAGTATAGCGGCGCTCGGAGTACGGGAAGTGTGGGGTGGGGAGCGTATCCTTTAATGAGGCAAGATTTAGAGTGCGTCCCAGGTGGCCTGAGAGGAGACCGAGGCCGTCGCTTTACACACGAACGGCTGCAGCTGGGCGCGCACGACCCTTTACCTTCTTAATGTGCCTCGTAATACGCCCGAGCAAGCGAGCGAGAGACGACGACAATATACATACATGCACGTTAGCTTTCTCTCGATCTCGATCTTATGGACGGCCTAACTGCCAAACTGACGACGATAACGTAAAATACAAACTACTCGCTCTGCGCTTGTATATAGTTGTTCGTGTACCTCACTTGGTTAAAAGCTTTTATATCGCTTTGCCGAGAGAGATTATGAACAAATATTGAGTTGGAGAAATTGAGGAAGTGGATGTATAATTTGGATTCCGAATGATTAACTGCAAAGGGGAGACTATATAGAGGCTGACTATACGTCGAGCTGTACTACTTGTAGCGTTTTCCACCGCTAGTCAAAAGCACGATGATACGTACATCAGTTTCTAGGATTCCAAATACGTTGAAATACGATAGATGGCTTATTTTCGCGCGATGTTTTTCTCTCGAACATTTTTTTATCAATACGCGCTCTCAGCCAATCTGGCCACGGGTATATTAACATTACCAAGAGGGAAAACTTCCTCTAATATTTTATGCACGATTAGCTATACTCGGCTCTTGAAATATTTAACGGGCAAACCATCGGCATGCCCCTCGAATTAATAAAAGACAAGCAAGAAAGACACAGCAAACAAGCAGCGCACGCTTTGAGAGGTGCAAGCTTATCTGGACGTTTATTCATGAGAACGACTCGAGAGTGTCTGGTACAGAGTAGGCAAGCGGCGCAATTTCATCTCGGCAAACCAAAGGCCCCCGAAAACTTTTAAGATTACGTTAGTATTCAATATAAAACTCGCTCGCCAAGTATATATACGGCCTTGCTTGCGCGACATTATAAACCTCTCAATCTCGATATTAGACTCGCGCGGAGCTTGCGGGATCCGATTAACATTTTATACTGTGTCCCCTCCGAGTTAAATTATTGCAAATTATTTCGAAATTGAATTTTAACGAGTCCGCCACTTCTCTTATTTTTTCCTTTTTCGGGACACAGCCGCTGGCGGAGGCCGAAAAGCTACGAAAACTTTCTCTCTTCAAGGCTTTTGTTTAACCGATCGCGTGTCTTCGGCGCAACTTCGTAATAACGTTGCCGGCAAGTTTTGCGCGAGCGGAGCTTTTAATGAACGAGCGCGAACACAGCTCTTCTCTATCTTGAACGAGTTCGTCTGCCCCGCCTCGAGATACACAAAGAATGAAGCGATCTTTTCCGATCATCGAGCTCTGAATGGGGGTTAATTAAAATTTCAATATTTCATTGTTGAGCAATCCCGTGTTGAGCTCGAGGCGTTCGATGCAAACTTTTTATCTCGTTATAAACACGAAATTCATTTGGAGGATTTCTTAATGAGCATTATTAGAAAAACGGAAAATGTTATTTTTTATCGAAAATGTACGCATAAAGCCGGACTTGCAACGTTGTGAGTTTTCCGAGAAAATGAAAGAACACAAATAAAATTCTCTCTGGAATATAACGGGGAGGACGCGAATCCCTTTTTTTCCAGTTCAAAAGCCATAATCTGCAAATGCGTCTCTGCACCATTTTCATTTTTCCCTGTGTCCCTCGAGCGCGTGCAAGAAAGAAAGAGAGAGACACCACTTTTCATATTTACGACGTCCTAATCCTCGAGTTGTCCGTCGTCGCGAGAGAGCGACGCTAATCCTCCTAACTGATTACCGCGGTTGCGCGACCTTTTAAGTCTACTTACGCGAGCGCTCGCGTGATCATACCTTCCTCTGTTACTATTAAACCAGTCAACAAAAAGCAATGGACTTTCAACCAGGCAACCACTAATGGCTTATTTCAGCGCTGAGTTTATTCTTTTTTTGCAAAGTTGTCTTGTTGCTGAAAGACACAACGAGCGAACGTAGTTTTATTCATTCAATAATATTCAATTTAGGGATTATGTTTTCCTGTATAGGGATTTGCTTCACTATCCATTTCAGCTAAAATTAATTTGGTTTTGCACGTCGGTCTCTTGGAAAAGAATAAATAAAGAGGTCAGACGCGAACGTCTGGAAATAGGTTATACTTTTTTATGTAAATATGTCTTTTGTGCTTTTCCTAGAAACTAAATTATATAATGGTAGCGTCGCTGCAATATATATCTCTTTTATAAATCACGTTTATATTATTTTGATATTACACGAAAAATCAGAACTCGAGTAAAAATAAGAATTTCCCTAGCACTAAAAAATCAAACGGGCAATAGTCTTGTCTCTTTGTTTCGAAAAAGGATCCCATGCTGCCCAGCGGGTTTTTTTCACCTAATGTGTAAGACAGTAAGTACGTATATAGAGAAAGTCGGGCGTTTATTAAAAATGTATGACATACTCGCGGGCCGAAAACACCCAGGCGTTATTCGTTTTCATTGTCTTTTCTCTCTCTCTCTCTCTCTCTCTCTCTCTCTCTCTCTCTCTCTCTCTCTCTCTTCGCGCTCTGGCATTTGCGCGCACGATACACGAGTACTTTCGTACGATTTATTCATACAGCGCGGTTTTCTCTCTATTTTCACTCTATAGCTTCATTCTCTCTCTTTCTCTCTCTCAACTATTTATCTGCTCATTTATTTTCCCGGCGGCCTGCTATATATTCATGGTGGTCTGAAAGTTGCAGCGACCCACTCCTCGTCGTTGGAACCTCATTGTGGAGATGACTACTCACAGAGGTCCAAAGCTATTGTCGACGTGTTTATTTGTGATTTGCTAGGAATTTCGCTTTCACGACCGAATTTCATTTATATTAATTCATAGTTGACGTTCTTTGTGTGCGAAAATGAATTGCAGTAGAGAGAGCGTACGTACCTGGTAAAGAATATCAAGGGAAATTGGGTAGACCATGTGTTCGACGATCACTCGAAGAACTGTATTAGGTCCTCCTTGTGTATCGCTTCCTTGCACCTGACCTTGACCTGACGTCTGCACATTCGTATTCTGTAACAAGCAAATGAAACATAAAATCAGTGTATTGTTTTGCATCTGATCGTCTATGATGGCAATGAACATAAGTTCGTACATCGAAAAGTCGGAAAACGCGTTGCAGAATAATACACTAGACGAATAATCGAAAGAAAAGCTTTTAGCCGAAGTAACCTTCTCTCTCCGGTCGCACTCGCAGCTGCACGCATTCATGACGACGGAAGGAGGGAGAGCCAAGCACTCGCAAAATTCGACCGGGCGACTATTGAAAAGGCGTCGAAAGTCGTCGTAATATGAGAATCGGTGAAAATGGATGTCGTTTCTCCTCTTTCCCTTCAGCCGTGCGAGACGACGAATCTTCGCGGAATAAAGTCATCTCTCGCGAGCGAGTGAGCGTCGAAAAGCCAAGAGACATTTATTACACGGTCTCTTCCACGAGCTTGAAGCCCATAAAAAGCTCTTCGAACGATGAAAGCGTCTCCTCCACTCTTATGGATGGCGACATTTATACTTGAGCTCGTTCTGACGTTCAGCTATATCAGCTTGTAATTGGGTAATTCACCGGATACGCGTGTGTCTGTGCCGATCGCTTCCATTCGATTCCATTGCTGATAAATGCGATCGTTATGGACTAACATTTTTTCCAATCATGTCTCTAACGATACCGAATTATCGTCTCGAGTTTTATTCCCCCCGCCTGAGAAAAACTCGAGTGGATCAAAACAAAAGTACCTTGAATAAAAAACAAAAGAAAGCCAGGATGAGCTTCCTTGATAGTCACAGTAAATTTTTGTGCGTTCGAAAGTTTACGATGTGCTGCGCGCAAGCTTGCGTGCGTCACGACGTGAAGTGTAGTTATAGGCCATCACGATTTGAATGTATCTCTGCGGTTGTCCTTTATTGGTGCGACTCTTTATCTCGGTCCGCGTGGATTGCGTGCTGAGGCGAACGAGGTCGCAGCAGCGGCGAAACTTTGATTAAAGTAAAAAACTTGCTGCCACCACTAATTAGGACTCTCTCTCTCTCTCTCTCTCTCTCTCTCTCTCTCTCTCTCTCTCTCTCTCTCTTTCTCTCTGTGTTGCGTTGACGTTTCTTATCTTTTCTTTTTTTTTCGTTATTAGTCACGCCAACTTATTGCGTTTCTTTGTTTACAACTCTAACTAAGCTTTGTCGCCGCGTGGCACATATACACAGCTTTCGTTGTGTATCTAATTGCCATGTACAAAGTTTACTCATTTAGCGTAATTTGAAGAAAAGAAAAACACACACACACACACACATTAGATATCTCTTTGAGAAATGATATTAGAAATGAATACAGGAAGAGCTTCCTTAATTTTGCAAAAAATCGCTTGCACCAGGTGGAAGTAATAGGATATAAAGCAGTCACGAGAATATGCATGAGAAAGAAGTAAAAAGCCGTTAATTAACTCAACAAAAATGAAGCGTCGTCGACATCGGATAACTTGCGCGAGATGGCCAAACATGCTAGCAATGGAGTAAAACGAAGCAAGTTCTATGAAAATTTCCTGTACTTCACAACTCCTCGCGGGACTCTTAATTACGTTGTTGCCACTCGTTGAGAGAGAGGCAAATTTTGCAGCTAGACAATTCTAGCTTAATAATTAGAGAGGTTTGTCTGTCTAATTGTATGTTACGACATCACGGACAGGGTAACGAACGTGCATGTAGTGTTTTAATTTTAAAATTAACGGCCTGATGCGACAAAATGTACAAAGTGGGTTTTCTTTTGCTTCTGAAACTTCTGTTTACTCTGGAAAAGAGATATTTGCACAGCGATCATTTGCTAGAAATTTTGTTTGCATTACGTAAGTCAAAAGAATAGCACAGTTATTGGAACAACAATTGAAGAGTAAAAACATGCACAGAGAGATATTCTTTTGAAATGTAAAACTAGCAGCCATTGTTTATTTTTCTTATTTTTTAAGCCATTTACGATGGTGTATCTACAAAAGAGGCCAATTGTCAACGACAAAGTGAAAACGAGCAAGATAACTAGATGAAAACGTATTTAGATTACCGCGCGCCAGACTCGGGCGGTCGGTCAGCTTAAAAAACGCAAAAGGTTGTAGCGCGAATAGCGGAACAGCTTTGTGGTAAACAATGCTCGCGTGCGCTCGCCTTTAAACAGACGTAAATAGAGAGGTCGTTTGCGTTCGAACTTGGTTACAAATGCAACAGATTATAGCCAAAATTTCAGATTACGCAAAAATGACAAGACTTGCAAATCTAATTTCATACGATCCAGACTGGAGGGCTTAATTTTCCGATCATCATTAATAAACCAAAGCGTCACCAAGTCGAAAATGTCATTGTACACAGTTGACGTGTCTATATTGGCTTTATTGGGCGATTATGAATGTTGAATTGAATTCGTTTGTCAGCCTTATTCGAGGATATCTCGAGAGACAAAAAAAAGTCGTCGTCTGGTCGGTACTCGTAAAAGTTGGCCGTTGAATTAGCAATGCTGGTGGCGAAACAACGACGTCGATTAATATTGAAATTCAATTACGAAGCCACTTCTTGCGCCCTATAGCGTCGCGATGATTGTTATTCAAGCCAACGACATAACTAAAGCCTCGATATTCGCGCGCTGCCTTTTTGTAGCTTTGGCCGACTGATTAACCTTTGTTTACTGCGCCGAGATTCATCCTCGCGCCGCGGATTCATTACGCGGATAATGCAACTTGATTACATTCGACTATTGCATGAATAAATAAGCTCGTTTCATTCTTCGCTGCCGCCCCGCTTAATCAGCATACTTTCGCCAGCGATTTTTCAATGTAGTTTTTTTTTCTCCCTCGACGAGCTACTTTCACAGGCATTCGCTAAAGAGCGTTTCGCGGTTTACGCACGTAAATCTGAAAAATATTAAACGAGGGAGACGAAAAGGCAAAAGAGCGAATTCACGTGCAATTAAGTCCGCATTCATAAGCACTAATCATGAAAATTCGCGTCCCCGCCTTCTCTCTCTCTCTCTCTCTCTCTCTCTCTCTATTCTATCCGGCTGGAAACATTCAAGCTACAATTAAGAGAAACACATTTCGAAAGCAGCGCGAGATCAAAGCAAAAATTGCTTGAGACGAAATGTAACTAACAGTCGAAATACGAGAGAGAGAGAGAGAGAGAGAGAGAACGGTGAAGGGAGAGAATTCCGTCATGGTGCATAAAGCGCTAAGCTGTTTTTCCGAAATTGCGCTCATCCGACGTCTCTCTCTCTCTCTCTCTCTCTCTCTCTGTCTCTCTCCCCTTTTTAGAGCCGCACGTAATTTCGCGAGACGCGCCGTGTCGTCTCTCGCGGATAAAAGTGAGCCAATTTGAATGAAGAGAAACGTCGTAAAAGCAGACCGATCTGGACGAATCGTAAACGTGCAGTAGCAGCGTCGTCCTTCTGTCACGCTGTAATGCCACCCCCATCCTCCCTTCTTTGCCTTCGACCGACTTTGTTACGATACGAATGCCATGTCAAGATAACTTACGAGAACCTCAGCTTCACTGTAAAACTACTCGTCATTTGTCCGCCCTTCATCTCATAGTACGCGCTGCCGCTCCGTCTATCCTTGGCAAATTCTACGCTGATATTGCCAGTTAAAGCCGAACGTTATATTTTTGAGGGAAAAAAATTCGATTACCAAGGGCAACTACTTTTACATTTTTTTTTCCTTTTCGTTCAGAAGAAAAATAAAACCAGCTCTGTGTCTTTTTTCATAATCTTTTAAAAGAATTTTCACGTGAAAATATTTGCCGCGATAAAACGTTGGCTAGCCTAGAAAAAAGAAAAATAGCGCGCGCGACCGCTGTTTACTTAAACTCAAACAAGACCTCTTGCCGTTGCACTTTCCCTGGTAAATTCCTAATTGACAATATAATGGTTTTCGCGATTGCCGAGTCGCGGAGAGGGAGAAAAAAAAGCGAGCAAAGAGAAAGCAGCTCGTAAGTGCGTGCTGGTGTGGTTGCCAGAGAAAAAGGTGGCGAAGCGAAGTCGAGTGTGTGACTTGGTTGTACGTGCGGCATTAACCACTTTCTCGCGCGCGCACCGGTAGAAAAAAAATAAAGAGGTCGAGAGAGGAAAAAAAGGACGAGGAAAAAAGAAGCGCGAGAGAAAAGGAAGGAGAGCTTTTGAGTTCAAAGCACATACTCCTTTCGCCTGGTGATCTAGCCCTCCATTTTTTTCTTTTCTTCCCTTCGCGCGAGAAGTAGCTGCGTTAGACCCTTTTGTTTTCACACCGTGGTGGTTTTTCACTGTAATTGATTCTTAAGTTGTCGTGCACGTTAACCGACTTTGTCATGACTTTTACGATTGGACTTGCGAGTAATGGCTTTTCTCTCTTTCAGTGCTTATTTTTGAAAATCATTTGAACGAAGCAAATAAGCTCGACAGTTTTTCTTTTTTTTTTAATTACAAGCAGATAGTCGGATGGTTTCGCCGTATGACGAATCCGATATATAATGAAATGCATTGCGAAATGAGCCGCTGCACACTACGGCCGATTTAAAGTGGGAACCGGATTAAGCAAATTGAAAAACGCGCGGCAATTAAGCATACATCGCGCTGGCAATTACCGCAGGCAAGTGGAGAGAGCATTAAATCGACCGCAGGATCTAATTATTCCAGCTTCGCAATCCGCCAAATCTCTACGTTAATTTTACGAGCAGCACGTGCTGCTGTTTCGAAGAATTCGTACGATGTGGTTTTCAGCCCTTTAAAAAGAAAATCTGTAATTGATCGTTTCCCTTATTTCGTTGAATTTACCAGGAAGAAAAGCATTCTAGAATAGCAACATCAAGCTCGCGTAACAGCTTGTCCTCGATCCTACTTTATCGCTGCGCGATCAAAGCCTACGATTTAATTTTGCCAAGGCTGGAGAGGGGTTATTGGTCCGAATTTTACGAGGCGCTAATTAATTAGTCTGACAAACGGGTGGGACGCGGAACGACTTGCAAGCTGTCGGTGATTAATTCGAGAATTCCATTGGCGCGCGCACGTGGACGACTCGAATTCTCTCTCGCTCTTGCGCGCCAATTAGCACACCGTAAATTAAGGCTGCATGCCGCACGCTCGAACGCGAAAAGTGTTGCTTGACATTTCTTAAGTACTGAGGGTCACTTCAAGGCTGCGCGCACGGACCTCTATGACATACGCGTTAAACACGGACACTTGAAACATTTCGTGCTTTTGCACCTTCCGTCGTTCGTTCGTTCGCTTTCTGTCGACATCTCAATTTTAGCACGATTTTATTCGAGCGTAGTTGAACAATTCGCTAAAAAGTAGCCAAAGTCAAACGCCAACGTAACAAATCGAGAAACTTGTTGTATGGCATGCGGTTAATTAGAGCGAGCTTGCGGGAAAAAATTATCATTTTAAATCCACGATGTAATTGAGAAAGTCTAGATGGACCTAATTATACGCGGCGGCGTTGATAAAATAGCGACAGCTGCTGCGAGCGTACACCTAGTTGAGAGGGGTGGGAAAGCTCGATTAAACTCCGGCCATTGCTGAGACGCAAATTCGTTCTCTCTCTCCCTCTCTATCTCGCTGTTGCCATATTTTCGACGAGCGCGTGCGCGAGCACAGCTATAAGGAACTTGCCTTGGAACTGCTTTAGGCTAAGCAAGTATTTTCTGATTATAACGCGCGAAATTTATCCACGAGACAGATGACGTTTGTACGTTCCTATTTGCAATATCCGTCGTAAAAATGAGAGAGCAACAGCTAAAAAGAAGTAAATTAAAGTGCAAATTTGGTAAAATGAGTAGGTAAGTAAGTAGAGAAGAGGCGTTAGAAAAGTGGGCTAAGATGCTGCATGCAAAATAGCGATATCGCGTCCTAACTGAATAACTGCACTAATCGCCTTATACCATCCAGCCAGCTAGCAGCAGTAGCAGCATCTCCAGAGTAGAAGGATCTTTCTCTTCTCTCTCTCTCTCTCTCTCTCTCTCTCTCTCTCTCACACCCCCCCCCCTCTATTTTCTTAAAGTGGCAAACCTCGTGAAAATGATCGCATTAGCCGCAGCGCCACGCATAAGTGCGCTGCAGCACTTCCTGAATAAATAGCGAACTCATTACTAACATTTTCAACTTTGCTACATATTTACCAGGCTTCCCTCGCATTCTCTCGTCGTTGTCGTCTGACGACGATGAAAATTCATAATTTTACGTATCTAATCAACTTTCACCCGAAGAGATGTAAACAAAAAAGTTGCTCTTTTTCTCTTTATCTTTCGCACATACATCATCGTCACGTTTTTGAAGCTCTAACCTTTTCTTTTATACGCGACCACGTGGCGTTGAAAACGAGCTAGTCCTGGTACAGACGCGAAAAAAAGACACCAAAAGTTGCTGGAAAAAAAGCTACAAGACTGCGGCAAAGAAAACAATTAATCGAGTGCGGATAGCTTTGGCGAAAAAAGGACTGGGTCACCCTGTAACTCTGCGTCGCGCGTCACGGCACATGATAGAGCGTTTTGTACGCTGACTTTACACAACCCCTTTCCCTTCGCACCATATGTTTGAATAATCCGTCTTTCTACCTGCGTGGCTAGAATCTTCGAGCTTTTGCATTGTCTGTTTTTTCATTGTTGCATTCAGTCGATGCGATTCGTACGAAATGCAATTGTTTTTTACGTTGATTGAGTTGTGCGATTCGAATTGTTTCGGAGGAGCAGCATCGATCGCTGACAAATTGAAAGCAAAAATACTTGCAGAATAAATGAGCCTTGCAACAGTGCCAGTCAATTCGTCTAAGTGCATGTGTTTAATACGTTTGAAAATCAATCGACAATCCGTCAATTTACAATAGCCAATTGGAGAAAACTTTAGCTGTGCTGGGTTGCGCCTGGCGATCGAGCGCTTCGGGACTCCGCTGTGCAGTACGAGAGCCTCGGTAATAATGCATGCCACGTGGAAAACAAACGCTCGGTGCCGTAGCGCCGACATTTTTCCAACGTCTGCACACACATACGGTTCTCGCTCGCTCGTTCCCTCGGGGGCTTTTTTTTTCTAAAATATTCACGAAAACCGAGGGCGAAGCTTTTTCCCTTCTTTCCGCTCTCCCTCCTAAGCAAAGTCAAGCCCGAGCGAACAATTAAGCCGCGAGTTTCTTTTTCCTTGGTGGCGAAACGACAGGAGGAAAAAATGTTTATTAATAATATGTGTACATTCGCAGCAGCGGAGCAAGGTTGATTTGTTGATGGGGCTTCGCGTGCGAGCTGCGGCAAATGAAAAGCGCGTGTCGCCGTGGGGTCTACAGAAGTAAAAAAACTCAGCAGCGCGCGAGATGATGAATGTGCTCACTGGGGTAAGATGCAAGAGCAAACTTTTAATGGGGATGTATGCGCGTTTTTTTACGTTTCAATAGTGCTGCTAGCCCATTATGGCCGACGTTGAGAAATGAAAATGGAGACGCTACTGCTTTGTTTGTTTAATCATCTCGCAGAGTACACGCGATATTCTTTATCCCTCTCTCTCTCTCCCCCCCTCTCTCTCTCTCGCATGGAAATATATCGTGTGTCATGGAAACGCTGTAGCCGTCACTCGCAATGATTTTACGTCAAGGGGGCGGCAGATAGGGCAGTTTTCAGATGCCAATTATTCATCATCATCCACATTATTCACTATACGATCGTTTCTGAGGAAATGCCAGATGGATTCGGTAAACAATGCGATGAGTTACGGCTCCATAATTGCAACAAAATACCGTGGATACTATTATCCAGATATAATTATTCTTCGTAAACGTGTAAGTATGTATATTTATGCTTACCAACCGTTAATAAATACTGCGGTTATGAAGTAATATTAATTACCCGTGCTCGTGCCACGTTGGACATTCAGCAATATGCATCTGTTTTATGCAAGGCATAATTTACGACAGAAAAAAATAAAAACTCGTAAACGTGAGCAGGGATATCTTTGGCTTTCGCGCAGTGGCGCAAATGTACGAAAGAGCGTAAAACTCGGACTGGCGAGTGATTCATTTGTCAGTTTGCTTGAGATTTTTAAGTCCCCGGAGGAGCATAAGGCCGCGCGCGCCAGAAACAATCTACGCGCCTCCCACTCTCTCTCGAAGAAAACAATGCCGCAGCTCGTACATCATCCAAGACACCCTCCATTAAAAATATTACGGCCGCGTCTTCTTCTCGCGAAACTACGCTTGGCAACGAATAACAATGTAGCCATTGTCGAGAGGGAGCAAACAGCAACATCGGCCTCTGAAATATGCAAGCACCTTAAGACTCCGAAGGCTCATTGTTGTTCTCTTCGCAGTCCGCGGAAGTACGCCGACGAATTAATTAAAAAATATCGCGGAAGTCATTGCCCTCTCTTCGATCCCGAACACGGCGGATATTATTTGAATTCTTCCACTGAGATAATTGTGTTTTTATGAAAATTCCAGAATTGATGAAGTGGTAATATGCCATTCACAGATGTCTCGTGGAGCAATTTTCAATTTTAATTTTAGAGAAGCTCTGTCGTGCCTTGTAAAAAAGCAGTCAAAGTATACTTTAGCAGATTATAGTCAGTTTGAGAACAAAAATTAAAAAGGTAGTCCTTATTTTGTTTATTATTTGTTTCGAAAACTTTTTTGAAACCATACTCTCTTTTAACACGAGATAGCGGATACCGCTACGAGTGCGATGAACTTTGCCTTTCAAGTGAAATAAATACGGTTTTAGTCAGACATCCAGCCGCATGACAGAATTCATTTATTTATTATCAGTCGCCGGCGCCCAGTCATTACTCATTAACATTCTATTTTCATCAACTAAATAATTGAAAACTAAACCTATCATTTATTGATCCTTTGCATTCAAGCATGATATTCCTAATTGTACCTAAAAAGCAGCAATGCGATAAATTATTTTTTCTTCTATAAAAGTAAAATGTTTGTAGAAGCTAATTAGCTGGTATGCAAACTTCTACTAATCTGCGTGCGTGCGCGCGAGAGCCAAGTGGTAACAAGTTGCACAATCAGTACAAGTTGGAGGGAACGCGCGTAGTCGAGTATAAAGCAGGTTAGGATCTTCCCGCGAGGCGGATGCAACTGATTTCAAAAGCGCGTGGCACATACGCGAGCGAGCGAGCTTGCGAGCTTTGCATAGATTTATCAATAATTACGGATGGGTCAAAAGCGTGAGGGAGAAAGAGAAAGAGAGAGAGCAGCTGAACTTGGAATTATATTCGTATGCGTATACCGCAGCCGGCGAGGGATAATGCCTGAATTACAGAGGCGGAAGATAACGTCGGCATTTTCCTCTCCGCCAGAGGCAGGATCCTCAAACCCTATTCCTCTCTCTCTCTCTCTCTCTCTCTCTCACCCACGTGATCTATTGTATTGTATACTTTGACTCGCAAAGCTATACACCTTGCCTCGATACACATGAGTTTTAAGTCTATTCAATGACCTGCCAACTACTGACCTGAGTAATTGGCTTTCACGAGGAATATGGAGGCTTAATTGACTGACCGCGCGTGCCGACGTTTACGATTATGTGCATGCTACGCGTACAATTCAACTTGCGCCGCAGACGTTTTGTTGCTAAAGATAACCGGTGCATGAGTGAGTTTTTTCATTGAAAGTTGTTTTTGCTAGGAAAATGGAAATTCGTCGGGAGAAGCGCGTACGGCGGCTGTCCCCTCCAACTAAAATCGATTCCCGGGGATTCGCGTGCTCGTCGATAGGAGATTGCCAAGAATAGTCGTTAAAGAACAGGAAATTGAAAGTACTCCTTGCTTCGTGTATTATTCAAAAAACTGCCTCTTTACTACGGGAAGATTATACGCGACCATATCACTGATAAAGAACTCTTATATCTGAAATTCTTCTTGACCCCCCCCCCCCTTCAACGAAAATCATTATGAGTCAATATACGAAACAACAACAAAATATACGTATCTCCACGCTGCCCTTGCAATTTTGTTAATGACACGCTATTTCCTCGTAAAAGAACAAATCACCGTAGCGACGTTATGACAGTATGTTCCGCGACCCGAAAGCTCGCGTCGCGCGTACGTTTTTTTCTTTGTTTTTTATTGAAGCAACAGATTTGCCAGCAATTAATGCGCGCCGCGCATAAAAAGCCTAGACAGTTATTCGTGGAAGCTCGTATAAACCAGCCGCGCGTGCGTCGCGCGAGTACATCTTGCCTCGATCTTTTTATGACACTTTTATAGTTGTCCGTCCCCATGGGCCTGTCGCTACTCTTTTTTTCAAACATTTTAATCTCTCCCTTTGCTCTCTTTCGACGCATAAAGCAAAGTTACACCAGCAGCGAGTCGCTTCGTTACGGGCTACGCGCGCCGCGCTCTCGTTTCTTTCATTTTTTTTTTTTACGAGCAGAGCAGCAGCAGCTTTGAAGGGGTCCGCGAAAAACTTGGGCAAAAGAGCCGAGCCATTAGTGTCACTGCTTCGAGCGCGCACCGCGTTGCCGTATAAATTTAGTGGAGACGAGATGTTGCGGCTTCACAGACGCGAGCATCAGGTAACTTGTTTTAAGCCCCGAGCTTCTTTTTTTTCTTTCGCGCCTTCTTCTCCCTTTTATTCTCTTGTTCGATAATTATTTTTCGGCTAACGGCTTTCATTACTGAGCAAATTGCCAGATAAGTCGATAGTTCCTATTCGTTGTGTCTTTTCGACGACAAGCCTCACATCACGTTTCATCGGGAATAACAAATGAAAACGTACTTCAAGTGGATTTTAAGAAGACTCGTCAGTCTTCATAACGATCCGAATGCTCAAAGAAGACGAAGAAAAATCCTATGAATGCAGAGAATAAATCAAAAAGTTGGCAAGGTCCAAAGGCAACGACGCGGCAAAATGAAATAATCCCTCCGATTGAACGGGGATAGAACAGGGGGAGCAAAGCTACACGCGCAAAAGGGCTCGCAGGGAGTTATTTCTCGCGCGAGGTACTCCGCGAGATTGAATTTCGGTCCTTTTGTTTTCCAATCTGCGCCATAGATCGTTCGCGCGCCCATCGACAACGGACTTGGATTCGAGAACATAAGAATTCACCCGTCGATGCATCTTCTGAAAATCTTAGGTAAATTTGAGAAATCTGATGATACATCAGTGTGGCACAAAGACATTCAGCTTTAGGGGCTTGAATAATCAACCTGAGAAATCATGTCATTACGAGAAGAGCTCGTACATATATAGCTAGAGCCGCGCACGCCTGGGACATTATTTCGAAGGGCTGTAGTATGCTTTTAGTGGAGAACTACGGGAGAGGAAAAAAAGGAGCGGGCTTAAATTAATTATCGCGCGAAAAAGAGAGAGAGAGAGCGAGAGAGCGAGAGAAAGAGAGAGAGAGAGAGAGAGAGAGAGAGAAAGAGAGAGAGAGAGGGAGTGTAATTTGCGGCTCGACCTTCAAGGCCTCGAGGCGTCTTTGTTAAACGAGAGCCTCGCGCGTATAAACGCGTCTTTTCCCCTATTCTTCAAAGCCGCCCAACCCTCGACTTTGCTTTCTTTACAGGCGCACCGCCATCGAGGAGGAGAATTCGGCCTCGCGTGGCTGATGGCTTTGCCATTTTCGTTTTCGCGAAATAACGTGCGAAATTCTTGTCACGCGCGCGGCCTTTCCTCCAACGTGATCGCGTCCCGAACGAGGCAACGGGGGGAATTTTCAAAGGCGTGCGCAGCGAAGAGCTCGTCAAATCAATGTTAATTACGCAAGAGAGCTGGCACTCGACGAAGGCGCTCTCTCTCTCTCTATCGCTCGTTATCTGGCGCTATCTCCGGCGGACCATTGGCGAGCGCCGCGAACGAGCGCATTCCCGAATCCGAGCGCTCGAGCTTGCTCGGCTCGCAGTCTGAAGAAGTAGAACAGCCGCTGGCTTGGACAAATAGCCCGCAATTTGGGCAATCTTTATGGAGTCACCCTTAATCAGTCTTCGAGCCAGCAACTAATCCGCAAATTGATTTGCCCTTCCCCGCACACGCTGTAACGCATAGCGCGGCCGTTCGGATAATTTTGTTGTTTTAGAGACCATTCCAGCTTCCTTTACTGTTATTGCGCACGTGCTATACTAGCAACGGTTTTTTATTGTTCGCCGTTAATAAACGACCGTCTCCGCATATAGCAGCAACAACGACAATACCATTTCCATCTGTGGCAAAATTATCGTTACGATGACTTTACGGTTTTACGTTTCCTTCGATTCGCCCAATGAGAGACGACGAGAAAAGGAAAAAATCAGCGAGGACTCGGTCGCCAAAAGCTTAAAGCGCGAGCGAGGGCCGTAAATAAGCGAGCCAAGTGTCTTTTAAATACTTAAGCAGGGCGATAAGCGAGTTTTAGCTTGGATGCGGAAAGCAGCCAGCGCTAACTAGAAGATGAACAATAGATAACCTCGTTACATTTTCAGCCCTTTGACGGTTAAGCTCTACCACCACCGGTAGCGGCTGCGCGCATCGTCTTAGCGTTAAGCCGCGAAACGATGTGCCAACCTCACAGTATAACATCGCTCATTTTGACACGGCTCCACTTTCTTTTTCTCCCTTTTCAGGTAGTAACTTCTTTAGAACCACCTTACTGGCTCTGTTTTCGGAATTAGGTGGGGCGCCAGTTTATCGCGATGAAAGGGTTGCGCAATCGTAAAAGAAAAGAGAATGTTGGTTCGCCATACTTAACGCGCGTTATTATCTTAGCTTGAGAGTGTTTTCTTGTTCGCTCATTTCTCAGTTAGCGAGGAAGGCATTTCTTACAATTAATCCTGCCGAGTACTGCCGTTGCGGCTGCTACTCTCGCGAGAAGTAGTCTCATTTTTCTCTACGTTGCTTGCAATTTTTCCCACTGCTCCTCTCTCTCTCTCTCTCTCTCTCTCTCTCTCTCTCTCTCTCTCTCTCTCTCTCTCTCTCTCTCTCTCTCTCTCTTCTTCTCGCCTTGATCATTTTTTGGAATTCGGTATGGCAACGACAAATTCGGGATCAACATAGATATGGGGAAATGTTTTGACAGAGGAGCAGTGCGACGCTGTTGACCAGTTGGAAATACACTGGCGTCTATTTGACCTGGGCTGTTTATGCATCCCGCAGAGCAGCTGCACTCTAGGCTACTGCTGAGCCAGCTGTTTGAAACGTTACGCGACTACACCAAGATATACAGCAGTGCAATTATGCGGCTTATCGCGACAAAATTCGTAGACAAAGGACTGACTCTTTCGAACGGCAATCGCTTGTCTCACGGCAAGTAAGTTTGGGCACAATATAGCGTTCATAGTATACTTACGTTGGACGTATTGGCGATGGCATTGGTGGGGCTCCCACCCGCATTGTTGTGCGCCTGATCGGTCTTGAGCTCTCGATGATTGCTAAACTGCACGTAGACAGCCCTGCCGCGAAGCTGGGCCGGGCACGACGCGTAATACGTTACCATCGTCGCCGCGGCATTCTCGTCCGCCATTTCCAAAAATGCCTGCAACCAAGAACAATAATTGTCATCGTTAGTCGTCTGAAAATTAACGTTCGCGCTTATTTTTTATTCGGTTTGTACGAAGTAAGTCAATGTAGGTTAGGTAAATTTCGTCAAAGTAACTTTAATTAAGTAAAAGTTCATTCCCGGCACTATAAAAGATAATTTGAATTTTATTTCATTTTTTCTTTTAATATCTGATTTCGCAGTTCGTAGAAATAGCCCGAGCGCCAGAAAGATACATTGGCTGGGAAGCAGAAGAGCGGAGCAGCGAGGCACTCTGTAAAGCAAATCGCGAAATTACTTTCGGTAAATTTCGACCTTCGCACACCACTCTTCCCCAACTCATTTTTCTCATCCTCACTCTGCGCACATTTTTCTCTCGCTCTCTTGGCCCAAAATTTGAATTGTCTCTGTGAAATTCTTATTTATGTTCTTTTTTCGCTGTTAATCAATTGACATAGCAAGGCGCTGTTCTAGAACTTGGAAGCCGTCGATTCGAGAAATAATTGCGTTGCGAGCAACAATAACAACAACAACAACAATGGGAGAGGTAGATATTCCGGAAGTTTTAAATACCAACTCTCTCTTTCTCTCTCTCTCTCTTCCTCCCTCTCTCACGATCAAATTCGACATTTTCCACAATGAAACTTCATCTGCGCAGTATAGGAATTTACGAGGCAAGAACGAAGTTATTGACACTGGCGAATATTAATGGCTTCGCATGAAAATTATTGGTCTAGCTCGATATAAAACGGGGCAGAGAAACTAATGAGGATTTTGCATTTAACAACTTTACAAATATTGGTGACTGCGCAGAAAGGAATTTCACATCGAGTAACGCAACACGACAAATAAGCATACAATATTAAGAGCTTTAAATGCCAATACTGCACAGGCAGCAACAGCAACGGCAACGGATTGTTAATTTTGAAAACTTTGTTGGCAAAGCCGGCTTTCGATTGGAAATCGAAATATCGCGCGCGATTGTATATTTGCGATTAATATAATCTCTAACTAATTGAAACACTGCAATATGACGAATCTCGCCAGAATGACGTTATATATTAAAAAGAAATAAGCGCATCGAGATAGATATATCAGTGTTGTCGTTGAAATAGTCAGCAGCGCACTTGGCGTTGGCATCACAACACTGCAAGCAGAAGAGCGTGCGTGTGTTTGTTAATATGCGTATGGCGAAGAGGCCGAATATGCGCCAATACGTTAGCGAGTAGTAGCAATAGAGGGTCCTGAGGCGCCAGCCGCCGTCGCGCCGTATGCGTACGCGAATAAACACGGGGGTTTGACGACGATGACGAGGAGGTGGAAGAGGAGGTTGTGCATTGTAAACAAGGTTCACGAGCGCGCGCTTGTGTGCGTGTGAGAGCGCACGTGCATCGCATATGCCGAGGCGTCATCAAACGTCTTAGAAATACCGGGCCGTGCCGATTTGGAAACTATTAAAAAAGCACTCGCGAAACAACAAGTTCAATCGAATATTGAATTCAACGGAACGTAAATAAATACGGACGAATTGGTTTTATATCGTACACAATATCAAGTGTGATTCGCACGGAAAGATTTGAAAACCAATGGGTAAAGGTGCGCGCATTTGAATAAAGCGTTATATACAATGTCAAGTTAACAAACGCGCAAAATTGCCGACGGGAGTTAATCGATTGCAGAAAAAGGGAAAGGGAAGGGGGATAAAAACGCCGAGTTTGCTCTATCGCATAAAACACTGGCGGCATACACAAAAGAATGAAAGTGGAACGGTTAAAGCAAATCACGCACTGCAACAAATGTAGTACACGCTCGCACATATTTAATGAAGCCGCTGGAGAGAAAAGCCTCGAACGCTTTCTCGATTCATAATTTTAAGAAAAAAAGGAACACATCGCAGGAGAGAACTATACGGGGCTGTGTTGAAATATTGATAAGCGCGGGCTATATACACGGTTTCGCAGCGGCGGCCGACTAGGATTCATTACGCATTTGTTGCCGAGCGCGATGAGTTTGCGTTATCCGCACACGAGAACATTCGGGTTTTCTACGCGAGAGTTGCTGAACTAAAAGATAAGAAGAAATTATTAAAAAAAAACATTCCGTTCAAGCTGCATTTTCCATCATTTTTTATCTCTCACTGGCGCAAAAAATCGATATCGATAAAAAAAAAAAACGTATCTGCATTTATAGCTCGGTCGTTTAAAACATGCGCGCACTGAGAGACTTGAAAAATTATTAGTTGTATTAGTTGTCTAAAATTAATCTATCGAATTCTACTGAGCAATATTTATTTATTTAACCATTTCCATTGACTTTTCAAAAACTTTTGATATTTTCCTATTCGCGATATTTACAGCAACAACTAAAAATTATAATCATTTATGTCTAAATCACAAAATCGATGACACCCTACATACCTCGCTATTCACTAATTAACTTGTGCACAATTCATTTTTGGAGCTAGCTAGCTACTAGTCAATACGTCAAGGTTAATATATTAAGTCGGTATACCAAATGGAGAGGCTGTGTAAGATGAAAAGAAACCCAAGACTTGTGTAAACACTGGATTAAAAAAATGTGTTAATTGACATATCAACACTTATAATTCTTACGGTATCATGCTTAGAACAATAAAAGTCAACCTTTTAATAAATGTACACCGCTAATTCTACTTACTAATTAATTAAAGAGTTAATTGATACTCAGCAAGAGTCAAAACGGACGAACGTTGGATCAGTTGGATCTGTACGGTTTTATATACTTAGAACATTGTGGGGATAAAAACATAAATAGATACCAATAAGATAACTGAAGCTGCAAGATATGGGTGTGCGTATGTAAGCTATTGATTAGGCTAATAACTACTTGCGGCTTATGTTATCATTTCTTTGGATGTGGAAGACTCGGGGAACAATCGATTAGGTTGGATAATGCTTATCGTAATTGAGAATAACGGTATCAACAATGTTCACAGAAGTCTTAAAATTGCTTTTCAATTTAATGGTATCGTAGATTTTATTAAGACTGTATTTGTTATCATAGATATGAGCATCTTGAAAAATGCAAGTTCAGGTTTGTTTTCGCAATCTAGTAATTTAACCTTATAAAAAATAATATTTTGTTTCGTTTCCAATGTACGTTAAACTAATACTGATTACCTTTCTATTTTTAAACAAAGAATTTATGTTCATCAATATGTTTATGTAATTTTAGAGTTATTTTTTATTATAACGTTAATTATATGCAAGAATTGTAAGTGTTGACAGTTCAATTAACATTTTTTTTCAACTAAGCGTTTATACCTGTCTTGGCTTGCTTTTCAATTCTTACATAACTCTTCATTTGGTATACCAACTAAAAGTATTAACATTAGCGCATTACTTAATATCTAACCAGCTGCAAAAATTAATTGTGCATGAATTATTTAGTGAATGGTGAATTATGTATCATGCCATCGATTTGTAATTTAGACATAAGTGCTTGTAATTTTTATTTGTTGCTCTAGATATAGTGAGAAAAACATTAAAAATTTTCGAAAAATCAATTGTTAAATAAATAAAGATTGCTCAGAGGGATTCGACTGATTAATTTCGAATAACTAAAAAAATTTGTGATATTATTGTGAGCATTCTGAAAAGAAACCATACTGAAAAATGATTATACGTGCTGAAAAGAAGAAAACATAAAAAAGGGTCTAATAATCCAAAGCTCGACTACAAAGCTTGAAATCCCATCGAATGCAGGATCGAGAATATCGCTCGAAAGGGTAGCCTCACCCGTGAAGTATACGAAATCCAAATTTTCACTATGCCTCAAAGCGTACTCACCATGAACTATTTGAGCTTGATACAAAGAAAAAAGAACAAGTAAGTGTTTACCATATTACGAAAAACAAAATCGCTCTCGCTCGCTCTCTCTCTCTCTCTCTCTCTCTCTCTCTCTCTCTCTCTCGCTCCCTCTCTCTATTGCTAACTCGATTTTCCGCGGGCGACCTATTCAATGCTGTGACGCGAGGCTGCAAAGTCCAATTTCCGAATGGCTGTCCGGCTGTTCTAGGCTCATCAGGAAGCAATGTGCCTCGACGTTGTTTCCTCCTCTCGTACGGCTCTATTTTTTTACCATACTAAAAGTACGTCTGAAGTAGCTTGAATATGAATTTTTTTTGTAGCTTGAATATTTTAATGCGTCGCATGTGTTATTGGTTTTCGGACGAATGTCCAATTTAGAAATGAAAAAATAGAGCAATAACTATGATTTTTTAACTTATATTTTATGTTGCAAAGAAAATAAAAGGTCAGATTCATTTTTAATAATGAGTTCTACTGTGTAATCAGTAACTTGCCATGAAATTTATATTTACGAATTTGGAATTAAGAGTTCTCTGAAATCTTGTTCACGATAGTATAAATATTTATTCTAATAGATAAAAATATCATAACCGATATTCATTCCTCTACAGCTATTAATAAATTAGAACGATTTTATTAGAAGCACTCAGAATATCCATACAGAAATTCAAGGCAAATGGAGAAGTTTACCGAAAAAATTACGGTAACAAGTTGACAATGCAAGGACATGGCGCCCATGCAACAGGTTTTACGAAGAAATTCGCACAAATTTTTCAGTGATGAATCCGTAATTTCTGAGTTTTAAAAATTTACAAAGAAATTTTATAAAAATTCTGGAATTTCGTTATAATATTTATCATATCGTCACCGTACAATTTACGGTAACGGGTACACGCTTTTTACCGTTACTTTTCGCTATCAAGACTCACGTAATCATCTTATTGTTAGTCGACGTTGTACTTGATCGATGTAGACAAATAAGAAAAGGAAAACCATTTCTATGTTTCATTAATTAATTCGTAAACATCCTCAGAACTTTATTATAAACTAATAGAATGAAAAATAATATAAAATACAAACTAAAACAAACCAATACAAAGTAACAAACAACTTACAATATGAGTTTCCATAATTCTTGTGGTCAGAACAAACACATGTATTCGACTGGTCTTACAGCTATGATTTGATTTTACATACCCTGCGCCCAATCTTTAATCCGTTGTAAGCTTGTAATAAGATCGTACATCCGAAAGTGTTTACAAATTCAAAAGTTTTTCAGATACCACGGTCATCAGACAAATTGACAAAATGTTTATTAACGTCAGAAATCAACTTCGCCAAGCAGACTGATACTTTTTTTATCATATCAACCATCATCTAATAATAATTATTATATGAAATGTGGTAGAACAACTGTTTTATTATTTGACAAATGTCTCCATAAATAAAAAATAGACGTGATATCACCGATTTATTTTTGGATAATCAACCCATTACAAGACACATATATATTAGATTTAAAAAATTATCTTTCATTGACAGAAATAAATCTATAAACAATTATGTAAAAAGGACAGTGGGCATTCCATATAATGTAAGCTATGGCATCATTATGCCAAATTACAATATTGGCCCGCTATCCTTCATAAATAAAACATTAGTGCCGTTTGATCTCAGTAATGCTACGTATTAAGATTTTATTCCAACATTAATAATAAAGAGAATATAACAAAATTGAGCAACATGTATAATCTTATTACAAGTCTATTACGGATTAAGGATCGGGCGCAGGGTATATAAGATCGAATCATAATTGTAGAACAGTCGACTACACGCGTTTATTCTGATTACAGCAATTTCAGGTTATTTTGTAAGTTCTTATTTGTTAATTTGTAATATTTTGTTCCACTTTATATTTCATACTATTTCTCATTCTGTTATTTTACAATAGAGTTTTGAAGAGGTTAACAAATTTATTAACGAAACATTCAAATGGTTTTCCTTATTTGCCGACACCAATATAAAAAGTCACATGATTAACCGCTACATCAAAACTAAGTCTTTGCTCTCTGTTTCGCTAGCAGTTTTGCACTTTGTTATAGCTTTTGTAACGATAAATAAATAAATAAATAAATAAATAAATAAATAAATAAATAAATAAATAAATAAATATATACACATATGTGTTAAATAATCCTTTAGAAATATCAGACAGTATTTGATACCTGAATAAAATCGCACGATATTATCTACCATAAAATTTTTTCATGTTTACAATGCTTAAAAATGGTGCGTGCGTCTTGTGTGTGTATACGTCATAATTTTGTATTTCCATGAGGGATTCTACAAAGTAATTACAAAAATAGTACTGCTTTCAGCGAGTGATAAATTTATGAACTCTAATCTTTAATATTTATTTCTTTGGATGATTTGTCGCTCAATAAATATTTCTTTACAACAAAACCTTATGTGAATAACTAGTATAATTAAAAATATAATTTCATTTGATAAAACTTAGGATAATGAGTTAATTGAAAAATTATTGGTGCATGTGATACTAAATAGCCACATGAAAGTTTTACGATGACAGCTCCAAAATTTTTACGGGACTGTCACCGTAAAAACCGTTCTTAATTTTTACAGACTCGTCAGTCTCGTCCCTGGATTAGGATGCATAACCGTAATTTTTACCTTGGCCAACTCTGCCATTTTTACGTTACGGCCAAATTTGCTTCATGCATAAAACTTAAAATAAAAAAAGAAATGAACTTTTCAAATATTTCCGTAAATACGTTCGCTATTCCTCTTTTGAAGCCATGCGATTAAAATCTGAAACTGAGTACATCAAAAGATTCCCTTTTTACGGTATGACAAGCGTCACACAGACTTGCAAAATTTGTTTTAAATCAATCTCGTCGACTTCAAAAACATTTATTCGAAAGTTCACTCCACACAAAATTGCATTAAGCGTGCTAAAAAGTCGAACGGGAATGCGTATATATTTGTCGTGGGAGAGAGCAAGAGAGCTAGAGAGAGAGAGAGAGACTAGACTAAACTTCGTTAGTGTTAACACCGTTTTCATAGTAATGACGCATGGAGTGTGAGCGAGCATGGAATTGCGTTTGCAGCACGTGAACGCATAGTGCGAGTAGCGCCTATAGCGTACAAACGAGACTGCCAAGCAAACGACACTCTGCACACATGCTTCGAAAAGTACAATCATGATTCTCAGAATGACAACTACCGACACATTATTCCTTTGGCAATGTTAGTCCACGTGTAATACGTCGAGTGAAAGCCACGAATAAGCCCAAGGTTTCAATCTGGGCACATTATACCCGACAATAACTCGTGCTCTGATGTTTTATCGCAGTCGAACGAATGGCTTCCTATCCTTCATCGTTCATTTTGGCCAAAAAGAAAGCCGGGTTGGAAGAGAGAAAAAAAACGCATAGTAGGGTCACTTCAAAGTCGCTCAACGATGCTATTATAGGGCTCGCTCTCATCTCTCTTTCTTCCTCGGACCAGATTGAAAAGCTATAGAGGCGGTCGAATTCTGGCGGATAGCGAGAGCGTAAGAGGGGCAGAAAAAGAAAAACGCCACCGCCACTCCTGCCTCTTTAAGGTGCAAAAAAGCGAAAAGAGATCAGCCGAGTATCTTTTTCAGAGGCTTTCCAAATTGGAAGAGAGCTTGCAAGAACTACGGACGGGCAGTTTTATAACGATGCTCTGTTTATGGTATATCCTGCGTATTTTTCGATCTCTCAGAACATAACGCTTTGTTGTAATACAATTAACTGTATGTTCCGATATTTGAAAGAGATCCAACAAAGAGAAAACTAAGGGCAGATCGAAATTTCTTCACTTCATTGTTATTTTTATATAACAAATTGAAAATGAACGGAAAAAGGACGAGACTCATAAATGAAAGTATAAGAAAAACAAGAGGTTTTTCAAAGTGATTGCAAAAATGAAATAAAACTTGAATTGCGCGTTTCCTAATGTTTTTAGATATTGAAGTGGAATTGTGGAAAGAGAGAAAAATTGCAAATACAAAAAATGATAAAAACATCATTATATGATTTTATTTATAATTAATAATATTACTTTTCATCAATTTAACGCCTGGATTTTCTTTTACACTATTATACAATACTTGTAATAGGGTAATGAATTTTGAAATGGCTAGTCCATAACTATGGGCGCGAGGTAAAAACAAATTAAGTATTTTATGAAAACTTTTCTCGAGGAATAAATTAAAGGAGAGAGAGAGGGAGAGCGAGAGAGAGAGAGAGAGAGAGAGAGACTGTCACTCTCTCAGATGAAGCCATTTTAAATTTGATTGTGCTGAATAAATTATTTGGCGTCACTTAATGTTGGTTAAGTGCGTGGATGTCTTTAATAATGTCCAAACGAAAACTCTCGGGAGTTCATTTTGTTCATTTAAGTCGATCGGCACTTTTCATTAAAAAGAAAGCCGCGTTTAAGGCATAAACAAAGTACTACGTCTTACATAAAACTTGAGGGAGGAAATTAAAACACTTTTCAATCCTTTAATTCGAAAGTTGCAGGCACGGAGTCTCATTTATTTTTCAATCTCAATTAACGAAAAGGAACGAGGATTCATCGCGTGGTGTCGAAGCGCGCATGAAAGTTCTGTATACAGCAATCTACCAAATAGCTATATACGTATACTGAGACGTATATTTAAAAAAGCAAACTCGTCTTGCTAGTCTGGAGATCTGAGAGAACGAAAGCTGGAGGCGTCGACCATCTCTCTACTCAATCGAGTAGAAAAAAACGGAAAAGAGGAAAGATGCGAATAAACCGAAAGAGAGAGAGAGAGAGAGAGAGAGAGAGAGAGA
This sequence comes from Phymastichus coffea, assembly GCF_024137745.1. Classification (NCBI taxonomy): domain Eukaryota; kingdom Metazoa; phylum Arthropoda; class Insecta; order Hymenoptera; family Eulophidae; genus Phymastichus; species Phymastichus coffea. The sequence continues at coordinate 28,665 of NW_026706911.1, forward strand.
GAGAGAGAGAAGTAAGTTTTCAAATGCTTGGAATATGAATGTAATTTATCCGGGCTATATAAGCTGATGCGAAACGGAGGTTTCCACTCTCAAAGTGTACGTTTGAACTCTTGCTACTTAAAAGAATGTTCTCGTTATTTTCTGGCCTTCTTTATTTCCTCTTCTCTCTCTCTCTCTCCCTCTCTCAATCTCTCTCTCTCTCTCTCTCTCTCCCTCTCTCTCTCTCTCCCTCTCTCTCTCCCTCTCTCTCTCCCTCTCTCTCTCCCTCTCCTCCCTATCTCTCTCTTTCGAGAGTAATAAGAAAATTTCGCGTCTCTCATTTTCCTCATGGCGTCATTTCTTTTTTTTTCTCTTTGTGCTCTTGTAATAGATATTCACCTCCTCTTTTTAGCCAACCCCTCTACGAGCCGAGTTGTTAGGAAGAACGCAGACTTGAATCAAAGAAATATTATATCATTAATATCTGCCCCAGAATGCAATAGAGACTCGTTCCCGTCCCTTTATCTACAGCATCGTTATCGAGAGCGCAAAGAAATCGCTTCTTGCCAAGATCTTAATGCTCCCATCTTCTCTCTCTTTTTCTCTCTTTCTCTCAGTAGCGAAGCAGTAGCATCTTTCGCGTTTTATCGGCTACTCGTTTTAATGGACGTGCGCTCTGCGTTGCGCGAGTGAGCCAATGTCTTATACAATTGCGCGTACACGAGAGAGAGAGAATGAGAGAGAGAGAATGAGAGAGAATGAGAGAGAGAGAGAGAGAGAGAGAGAGAGAGAGAGAGAGAGAGAGAGAGAGAGAGAGAGCGCGGTGCTCTTTCAACTGGGAATCCTAATTGGCTGGTATTTATCATTTTCATTTCGCGCCACTGTTCGGGTCTTACGCCGCGCACTCAGTTTTATAGCTTCCGCTGCGCTCTTGTCGACAGGAAAAATGTTTTAATCAGTTTGATGAGTTTTTTCACTTGCATTGTTATTGTTCACGCGAGTAGAAGGGCAATTGTAATTTCGTTATAAGCTACTTAACCGTGAGAAAAAGTAGTCCCCTTTTAAACGGCTGATATGATTTAGTGATAAACAGATGGATTAGTTTTTAAAAATAACGTTTTATAATTTTGTTTGGTAACTCCAGTATCTGTCAGTTTGTTTGAACAAAATTTCCAAAAATGGTCCTTAGGAACAATAAATTTGGCAGTTTTTGTTCGATTCTATTAGCGCATGATAAAATTCAATAACTTTAAATAAAATAAGTACTTGCACTGTACCTTGGAATTACGTGAAGAAAACATTATAAAACGCATAAAAACATCATACTGGGTGTAAAGTAACGGCGATGATCAGACCGGCGTAACATATCTGCTTAAAGAAAATAAAAATGCAGCGCTCGAGATTGAAGTGAGGGAAGCGCATGAATATATCTTGATAATTCGACGTGGGGCTCTCGCGAGACGCTTAACTGTTGTTTACGGCTTATAGGTGTCCGCTAGCCACTTGCGAATGAAAGAGAGGTTGGCGAAGCTTAAGTGAAGAATGCACTTAGGGGACGCCTCAGCTGTGCGCGCTCGCGTCTACCTTATTTCCCATTCAAAAAGCCCGTATAATCGAAGCGCGATCAGCCGATAAAGCGCTCGAGCGACGAGCTGCTGCTGCCGCTATCCCTATGTGGCCCGGCAAGCTGCCAGCGTGCACACGCGCGCACTTTAGAATTCTGATTTTACGAGGGCTGACTTTAGTTTTACACTTGGCCCGTTTTCTTCTCCCCTACTTGACGCGAACGCTTGCACATCATCACACCCTCGTGCTTCAACATTTTACTAATACCCCATCAATGTTAGCTTGCAGTCGATGAGAGATCACCCACCGTTCGGGCTGAGAGAGTAGAAATAAATGACGCTGTGATTCGATTTTTCTTTACATAGTCAAGATTTATATGAGTTTAAACAATTAATTAGAACCACGGAAGATAGATTTAACACTACATTTAACAATAAAATAATAGACTTAATGTTAAAGAACTAACAATTAAGAATAACACATTTACCACTATTAAACTGTTGAAACAATTGATTAACGCTAATTAACAATAATTTAATTCTAAGCAAATAACAACTCTAAGATTCATATGGGATTGCGGTATAAATCGTTTCAACGAACTAGTTGCGATCAACTATAAACGAAAAGTCTGCTAAAAGATCTCCTACGCAAGAACCACACACGAGCTACAGTGTCAGAGGCAGTTTAGCGTCTAGCAGGACACGTCCAAGGAGAGAAACGCTGACCGGCCGACAACGAAATTTTCCTTTGTCTTCTCTCTCTCTCTTGCGGCTTTTTTCTCCGCCTGTTGCCCGATGGCCCGGGGGCATAGCGTCTCATGCCCTACTTCCGCTTTCGCGTGGTCTGTCAACACCCGATCCTCTTCAGAGTCTTGCGACTCGCCTTTGATGGCAACTCACTGCCTGCTTCCCTTCTTCCCGTAGAAAAATGGGAAATTTTCATCCCTCGTCCATTTTTTGTCTTTTAATTACGGAAACCTATATATGCCGTGTAAGGGTTCGCGCGTAAGTCTGTGGATCGTAATGGCGATTTTGTGCGCATATTTTTTAATCATGGACAGCGCAAGGAAGTTCATTACCGATCGCTTGCCATTGCACACATTCCCGCGATAGACGCACCCAAGGCGTCATCCCACACGCTTGCCGTTGACGCGTCTCAACAACTGACAGCTGATGAACACCTCTATTTCCCGCGTTTCCCCTTCTCTTTTTGACACGCGATGACTGACTGTATGCTGAACATAAGCATCGCGGATGTCTCAATACTTGAAGCTCTCATGAGCCTACAACCTTTCGTGATCTTACTTAAAAACAAGAAGAGGACAAAACTCGAAAGCAAATGGATTTCTAATTATCGACAATGCGATTGTACGGATTTACTAAATGTGCGTGCATCTTCTATTCGGCAGAGGAAAAAAAAATGTAACCTAGATAGCGAGAGTGAGGTCGACTGGAGAAAAAGGTTACATAGAAAATGAAGCTTTTCAGATGAACGCATTCTGAAAATTCAGAGAAAAAGCTCGTTACATTGCGCTCTATTGAAATCTTTCATACGTGTTTTTTCGATATTATTCGACAGTATTTGGGGTATGCATTTTTATTGGTTTTTCGCTTGATTCGCCACGAAATGATGCACTCGTCTGCAAAAGAGACTGAGAAAGAGAGCGAGAGATAGGTGGGGGGGGGGGGGGGGGTTACCAGAGGACAAAAAATCACCTAGAAAAAAATTCATAAAAAGTCGCTGTGGTGATGCGCAGATTGAATATCGAATTTAATCGAATCGAAAACGAATCGGATTTCACGTTTGCTTCCAAATGAACCTAGGCAGGCATCCCGTCGTTCACTCATTTATATTAATTTCTTTGGCATTTTGACGCGATTGAATTGAAAATGGAATCGAAAATTCAGCAGCATTCACCGCGCACGAGTGAGAGGGAGAGAGAAAGAGAGTGAGAGTGAGAGAGAGAAAGAGAGAGAGAGAGAGAGAGAGAGAGAGAGAAAACTGGAAAAAATAACGCCAGAGATATGACACGACGACGACGACGACGTAGCGAGCTCATTCGTACGCGGCTAATCCGCTTTGCTGAGGTCGACTCCGCTCCTGCCCCCGCCGCTCTCAACGGCAATAGAGAGAAAGCTCGCGTTATTAATCGCTCCGAGTCACGTCATATCCGACAATTTCGATGGCGAGAAAAAGAGAGAGAGAGAGAGGTAAAAAGCGAGTAAAATAAACTAGCTTTCCAATAAGGTTATTGTTTTTTAACGCCCACACAGTTTCGGAGCTTTGCCCCGCAGTCACGAGTTTCTCTAATGTTTGTTCTACTCTTGCTAGCGAATTTTTCCATCTGCAATTTCATATACCAGGATCAAAACGCTCTCTTCGTTATTCTCTGGCTGCACTCGAACAAACGAATATTTTCATCATTAATCCACTCTCTAAAGGCTTGCGATTAATTTTTCATTTTTAAACCTTCAAAGGCTCTATCTCTCTTTAAAAAATGACCGTCCTTTCAGTCACGACAGTAAAGTTAGTAAAGAAACGATTAATGATAAAAAAAAATTCGAAAAAACCCAACCTCCGAGTATGATAACCGAGAAAAAAAGAAAATAATTGGTGACCGCCAGAGGAGCTCGTGTGGCAACAGAAGCGAGCTTTTCAGTTAGCCGTCTGGCAAAAGAGAAAAAGAAGGCAACGCAAGCACGTGTTGAGCTTCGCGCGAAAAAGTTGACGCTGGAAATCTTGTAGCGCTGCAAAGGACGAAGTTTTCGTTTCGCGCGCGTGTGTGTGTTTGTATCAAAAGGTCGCTGCACCGAGCTTGCTCGGAGACGAGTTTCCACGCGCCTTTCTGAGGCTTCAATGCGCCAGTCATCGGTTTAGTAGACACTGCAAAGTTTTTAGCCCGCATGGCGGACTTTTCTTTTCATGTCTGTAGAGCACGGTTAAGCTTATTATTTTATTTCATCAGTAAGTGGACGTATAAGATACTTATACTTATAAAAATAAAATTCTCTTTTCTACACGAAAGATAATCATTCCTTATCAACACTTCAGCTGTTAGAATGAATGTTGTATTTTAATTAAAATGATATGCTCTTTGTTCTAAGATATCAATTTAGCATATTTATAGAAAAATCTAACAATGAAGTTGTACAAACATACTAGAGACGACAAACATTGCCGGTTGATCAGGCAATATTTCCAAATTTACGACAGTTTTGTTCGATATGAACACAAAGAAGCATGTCTTTCGCTCACTCGTGTCAGCCAATAACACTCACATGACACGTTTGTACGTCAAAGCCATTTTTCATTTTCACAGCAGTGAGGAAATATCGTAGAACGGGAGAAAAACGAAAACGATCTCGTACCAATCCTCAATATCATCGACTCGTCATCGTCGGTTGAAAAGAGAGATGCTCTTCCGAATCATCTTGAGCGAGTAAAGTATTAGCTGGAAGCGCTTGAACGGGACGTGAAAGTGATTTCAGGCGCGCGTCGACATAGAGTAGACACACGCCAAAGTCGTCAAGAGAGCGAATCACGCGCTTGAACGATCCTACGGATATCTCGAGGTTAGCCGAGAAGGATTCAAGCGAGTAATCCAATATCAGCAGCACCGACGGCTGCAGTGCAAATTTGATCAATCTCCTCCAGAGAAGAGCCAACGCGACCAAGAAAGGAACTGCTGATCTATGAAATGCCGCCATCGTTGATGTGTTATCTGCGAAATTCGTATTCCACAGCCTCCTTATCCTCGACGCTCCCCCCTTCCCCTTCTACCGCAAAGTACCCTTAGGTACCGATTATGAATGCTTTGTTTACTTGCTTCTCTATCATTATGGCTGTAATGACTAATCGCGTAAATAAGTACTTCCAATGATTTCATAATATTAGCATGTCTGACGAAAATCAGAGCGTTCTACTTGACTGTTTGAAAATGAATAAAAATCTGGTTCGAGAGAATTTTCTGCACTCGTTAGCATAGTCAGACGTCGCAATACACGAGTAGACAGCTTCTGCTCTGACCTGTCGCATAAAGAATCTGGTGATGAGTCCGCGTCTCGTCGCATGCATATGCAGGTTTTTCGAATTGAAAACTGACCTGCCTCGGCGCGATTTTTAATTACACCTTTCACACACCACTTGTAACTCTCGACACGAAAAAATGATGATTACTTTTGCAATCTCTGACATTTTGTGTCTTCGGTATTTCATGCGAAATATCCTTCTTATCATTTCAAATTCAGCCGTATTGTAGTAAAAATTGATTGAGGTCAAGAGACGTTAAAAGAGTTGAATAACGTATACGTATTTGTCAGTTGATTTAAAAAACAGATATGATCAATACCAATTGATTTTCCATACTTGTTTATTGAAAAGTAACCAATATCCTTCGGAACAGCTTCAAGGACTGGTGTGGTATATTGACGGGGGAAAGCGAACGGAGTCTAGCAGGTAGCAAGGCGAGTGTAGTGGGAACTTGGGAAACCGAGAAGAATTAAACGTAACCCCTCGAGAGAGGGTCTTGAGTAGCTTCCACTGTGCTCTCTTTTTCTTTGCTCAAAGAGTGACATTTACTACGAAACGAAATCAGTCCATGCACTAATGACATTTGCTTCGTTTACCTACACGTTTTCGTGGAAAAAATAAGAGTCAGCGTGGTTCTGCTTTTCTGCGATTCCAATTACACTCTCGAGCAGAGAACCTCTCTACTATTACGTATAATATGCATATAAGCAGCAAATTATGCGTATTTTTATATTTTTGCGGTAAAGCAAAATGTTTCATTTCAGTGCTAAGTTTTTTATTCGTTTAATTGTTATTATCGCAAACGCAGAAGAGAGACACAACATATATCGCGCAACACGTGCAAAGATTATAATTTCCGATTTGTCATTGGAATAATATACACACGATTCGTGGAGACAAAGCAGTTTTTAAAGAATTTAGTTTGTGGAGAACCATATTAAATTTCAATTATATTGAGTAATTACTACGCAGCTGTTTTTTGTTGCATGTCTTATTGACAATTCGATATGCTGATGTTGCATGAAATACATTATTTGGAAATGTATGGTGATTATCTGCGTACAAAAATTAATTACATTCATGATTGCAATATGTAGATTTATGAAAATTTAATAAAATGAAAGGATTATAAATATTTCCCGCAAATAAACAGAATCGCAGCTGCGGGTAGAGTAATGAGGAATTCATTCGTCCGTCCGAATGAACCATTGATTTTTTCTATCGAAAGACTGTCTTTTCAATATAACGAAATACGACGCAGACCTTATCTTGCTGATCACACTCAGCTGCTTCAAAATAACTAAATGATTTGTTTGCATCGACTATCTCGCAAACGCTCTTAGATACGATTAGGAAGGCTTAACCGTGCGGCGACGAGAAGCCTTGTCTATCTCATTAAGCGGTTCGCGCAAAGCACAGGCAAGGCAGCGCGCCCTCGTAATTATGTGTATCTCGCGAAGCTTCCAAAGCGGCTCCCATTGTCTCGCACCGACGCATTTTTCCTGTGGGTTTCCGCTCTTGTAAATTGCTCATCTCCCTCTCGCTATCTCTACTTGTTTTAGGCAGTGTTTTTGCGTGACGAACATATATAAAAAACTGCGCGAGGCCACAAGCTTGCAAACGAATAAAAAGAGACACGGTAAGAAATGCAGTAAATACATTAGAAAGAATATCGAGATAGAAGGATTAAAGACATTCTCTGGAAAATCACTTTTCTTTAGATTTTCCTTATTCGTCTTTGAACTTTACTTTTTACCGCGTGTCAGATAGACTAAGATCATTTTAGTAGTACATTCCATTCGATTATAAACATTACAAGGATTCAACTAAAAAAAAAAATAAATATAAATGTACCAGTACTCATTGAAAAGTTATAGCTATGAAGATCTCCCTCACCTTATACCTATACAGCGGCACAGTTTGCACAATATTACATACCGTGATTTCATCAATTTTTTCGCTCTTTCTGTGCAATTAAATCATATCTTAATAATTATTAATTATCTTTTAAAAATTTTTAATGTAAGCAATGCTACTAACTGATAATTCGGACAAAAATAAGATTTCTCAGTCGACTGTTTCAAGAGAACGTCCTTGATTTTAAAAGAAGGCAGGTTGACTGATTAAATTATGGCATACAATATTTTACAGCTTTAATCGATTTTTTAAAGTAAATTGAAAATTATACGTTATGTATACCATACTAGAACGACAACTTTGCACATCATTCGAAAAAAGACTCACCTGAAATGGAAAAGAAGATTTGTTGAAATTAATTTGACTAAATACAAATAAAAAATCTTTCTTATCCGTTCTTAATAGTTATTAATTATCACGACTTTTCCAAAAACGTAAGACATGGTAATTAAGTTTTCCACAAAATTTGACGCAAATTCAAGAGAGAGACGAAACTTTCTCAAAATCCCCTCTGGCAAGACAAGCGAATGATTTGCCCTCGGCAGGAGCAGTACTCGTTAACTTTTGTGAGGACTAACGGCACGTAGATGCAGCGCGCTCCTTACGATCTGCTCGTAACTGCTGAACGAACGAGGTAAAGTATCAGCCGTGCGCGACACGTCTCTCGATCGCGCCGAACGTAAATATCGCACACGCCTTAACTCGCTGCTCCCTTCTCGCTCGCCCGCGCGATCACTTAACCGGGTAATTGGCACGTACATCCACGCACTCTCAACCAACACGACTACGCTGCTTGACTATAGTCCTGTGTCCTTTTTGCACTTATAGTACCAACGTCACCTCAGATGATTGCCTGCGTTGAATTCTGATGTAGAGTTATTTTTTAACGGATTTTTATTATTTTTAAGACTTTCAAAACAATTTTATTTTTTTATGCGTAATATTTCTTGTATTTGACGTCTAAATATGTGCATGTGCATTTGCACTTTAGACAACACTGTTGAATTTTCCAAAAAGTTCGATAATTTAGTTCGTTGACAATTTAGCTTATTATCAATGCTAAATTGAATTGAAAATCTGAATATACACATTTATAGGAAATCAGCGAGCCGTTAGAATTAAGTCAAGCATTATAATAGCGAGTTCAGTCGATTCTACGCTTGCATAGCTGCACCATCCGCATATAGCCAAAGTCGGTCATGAGCCCAACAAGTGTTTAGAGCGCTCGATTTTAATTAATTAGTTAATTAATTAAGCCCGGAGCTCGCGCTCAAACGAAAAGCGTCCAAGCGAAAATGAAGTGCACCGGGCCAACTGCCGTCGCTTAAATTCACTCGTCGGTACTTTAACGAGGGATGCGAGCGAGAAGAGAGACGGACGAAGGGTGAGCGGAAAAAGAAATACAAGTAGATGGATACAATTACCGGAAAAAATAATCACAAGGCAATTATGAAATTTTTCGTTTCTCTTCGTCCTGCATTTAATTAGTATTTTAGAAGGACTGTATTTGCAAGCGAGGCATATTTTTAGATTTTGTGTCGGCGAGAGCTAATAATAGATGATATTTATAAGAAAATTATGCAGTTTCAAGTGTCACGTTTATCGCTTCATAACGCGAAAAACGCTGACAGTACTTATTGGAGAAATGAGAGTAGTATACAAAATGAAGAAACGGATCCAAAGCTAGAAGAGAGAGATAGAGATAGAAAGAGAGAGAGAGAGAGAGAGAGAGAGAGAGAGAATTGTGAAAAGCCGGAGGCGACGAAACGCAATGGAGTAGCAAGAGAGAAACGAGAAAGATATAATGCCCCGTGCTACTCACGAACACTGATACACCGTGCTGTTCTCTCTCTCGCTCTCGCTCTCGCTCTCGCTCTCGCTCTCGCTCTCGCTCTCGCTCTCGCTCGCTCTCTCTCTCTCTCTCTCTCTCTCTCTCTCTCTCATGATATTAATATTTTAAATTCAATTTAAATTCAATTAAAGTTGGCCGCGCGCAAATACAGACGAAAATGTCTCGGGGCGCCCTGAAACTTTGTGCACCGCACTCAATTGTTGCATTTTCTTATTCTCTTCTCTCTTTTTTTTTATCGCAGATCTTTGCCCTGCAACGATGACACGTCCGGCTGGATTTCGCCCGACGCCACTTACTCTCTCTCTCTCTCTCACTCTTGTAGCGACTCACTTTTCGAACGCCGGCACGAAAACTCCACGTTTATCGCTCGTCTTGACATTTCCTGACGATTACTTTTTCTCCTTCTGTTCCTTTGCGTGTGATTTTTATTCCGAGAATCGTATTATACTCGCAGATTGAGATTTAAATAGAATTTAATTAGCTTCGTTTACGTAGATTTACATTCGAAATAATCCTTTCAATTTTAAAGTACATGCATGTCCGACATTAATCTTTGACTTGATTCATTCATTTGTCAACATTTCAAAGAGTAAATCGAAAACTGTTTGTTCATTCGAGCGGTGACTCTGTCGGGGACAAGTTCGTTGAAATTTAAATAAACAAAGCTAAGCCTCGAATGTGTCAAATCTAGAAGGCAGATCTATCAATCATCAGTGGAGTTGTCGGTTCTTGCATGTAACGTGGCCGTTACTTAAATATGGACTACACCTTCCCTATACATCGGCCACATATACACGTGTGTTGTGAAACTATAAGACAGCTGCTCTGACCGCGCTTCCAAGTAATTGCTAACGGGAGAGAGAGGAAACAATTTCTGGATTCCCCCAGTATATACCGATTGCAATCTTCGAAAATTGATTTATGATCCGCTAGCTATATATCGTTCGCTGTCCGTACTGTCGACTGCACGACAACAAGACGTATTGGCGGATAAATTGACTTATTGACACTACTTTTGAATTCGCGATATTCGACCACTTGAGTTTTTAATAAAGCTTAAAAGGAACTTGAGCCTGGAATTCTTTCAATTTGGCTGGCACGACTTGACTCATACTACTGCGAAATGAAAGCACGTCGTCGCGCGAGAGCCGTAAACGTAGACTAAGACTCGTCATCAGCGTCGACAAACGACGTTGGAACTCGAGCGGCATTAATATGCAAAATGGCTTGTGTTTATCATTGGACGGGCAGCGCGTTTCTTCGTCCCTAATATGTCGAGGGGGAAGGCGCGCTGATTTATTTTTTCTCTCTCTCTTTTTCTCTCGCAGAAGCCTCCTTACATTTGATTACGAGGAACCCACATTCCGACTATTAAATGCGCGCTCAACCTGATAAAAAGTCTTCAACTCTCACAGGAGTCACGCAGCCCTGAACACACGACGACCAGTTGACGCTTCGTTTACCTTACCACCCCCTTTTCCCCTCACTAATGTATGGGCTCGTGGAAGGTTGGTTTTTTTCTTCTGACCGTGTTCTCTTTTCCGGTTCGCTGACATTTCGACGAATTTGTTCCTCAGTTGATGATTAGATATACATTTATAACAGATGAATTGAGATTCGTGGAAGGATTATTTACCCTCTACGTCTAACTTTGACACGGCAGGTCATCCGAAATCGCGTCGTAACATTTGATTGATTACTAAGATCTCATTATTAATTAAATTCTTCGGATAATTCTCTAGATTCACGGCGAAGAAATAAATAACATACTTAATCGCTTACATGAGGCTAATTGATGAATAATAGTGAAAGGTAATGAGGTAAAGTTAGGTGGTACGGGGTCGACGCGCAGAAAATCAACGCTTGAAGGGAGGACGGGGGTCGAGCGCATGCATTCGAAACAAAACGGCAATTAGCCTCATTAAAATGAAAGCAATCAACAACAGACGGAGGACGATTAGCTCGTGAGAAGGGGGCGGAACCAAGGCAAATACATTAACAGCGGAATAAACATAGTGATGCTGTTGCTCTTCCCTCCGTCTCGCGGAAAGGCGAGTTTCGCCCGAGAGCGGCGGTCATCCCCCGCGGGCGTGTCTCGTATTTGCTTTGATTCGCCAAGTTTCCGGTAAGTTAGTTAGACGACTACAACGAGAGAGAGAGAGAGAGAGAGAGAGAGAGCCGCCGGGCTATCGCGAATTATGAATGTGTTTCGCTAGCCCCGGCGAAGACACGAGAGCCGCAACAAAGTTCGCATTGTGCGCCAGCGAGAGACCAGTACACAACCGACCTAACGATCTATCAACAAAGTTTCGGTTTCCACAGTGTACAACACTTTCTTCTTTGTCTCGCTTATTTATTTATTTTTTGGTCCTTTTATACTCTCACATCGCTGACTGTTTAATTAGCTTTGTTGTTGTTGTTGTTGGATCCCCGCTTTACGACCAAGGTTTTCTTTTTTACATTATACTTTTTGGATATAAAATTTATTGCATTAAAGGGGACTCTTTCATTCGTTCTACTTCATTTTGTTTAGCTCTCGATTCTCGCGCGTGTACTAAAAATATTCAACTGCGGCAATTAATTACTATTACACATTTCAAAATTCTGCTAAATCACGCACTGTATTTGATATAAACGACTGCAGAAGTGATAAGGAAATAATAGAAAATTAAACCCACCAGGATGGAGTACATTTTGCGGTAGATTAGGTCGGCCCGCGGATTCGTTTAATTCCGTGGGAAGTAATTAATGATAGTTTAAATAAGTAAATAATTGAATTTCACGAGTGGCTGATTTGCCAATGCCCCCCCCCCCCCCCCCCTCAATCGAATCATGCGGGAATGCCGGTTAATTTGTACGTTACACACAGCGCACGAATTGCTTATATTGAATAAATTCTTTGATGCCATCTCAAAACAGTCAGTTTCAATTAATTAGAAATAGCTTTGTAACTGATACCAGATCAGTTTTACGCAACGAAATATGCGCATTATTCCAATCCCCGTCATGTGCGCGCACACGGTCTTTTGTCGATAAACCCTGGTGTATAGAACGAATTTACAAAGTGCAAAGCCCTATAGTCGCTTGGGCGAGCCTTGCACCATTTACAACAATTACGAAAAATCAAAAAGTACCTCCCTCCTGCGCTTAACGAGGCATTAGCATGCACGCGCGCACGCGCGCAGTCCAAAAATCTCGCAATTGCGAGCCCCCAAATCCCTGCTATCATTTAATAATGAGCCAAGAGGAGGAGTTGCGCGAATGATAATGATCCCGCGTCGATAATTATTTATGAATGCGCGGGGCCGGATTTTGCGTGTCGTTAATCGATCGAGCGAGCGCGCACGCTGCCGACTTGCAAAGACTCTCGCAACGGCCGCGTTCCTAGTCAACGTTCAGCGTGATTTGCTATTGTTTTAATCCCGCGGCGTTCGCAGTCGAGAGGGAGCGCACGCGTAAGTGTAGCGAGGCAAGGCGCGGTTCAAAAGAGAAAAAGTCGGCTATAGGTAAATAAAGCGGCGAATAAGCGAACGGACGTTATCGATATTGTCACGAGCAATCGTTCGGGGCGCGTCGAACAACAAACTAGCAAAAACAGATGTCACAAATGGAAATAGGCGACGCGCGAGCAATTTTCATTCTCATCCTTGAATAAAGTTAACGAGATTAGCCGGTATCGACTTGCGCGCGAATGTGCGACGCAGTTTACGCGCGTAGCATCGACCGCGACTGATAACAATACACGCATAAACGTACGTTCGCGCAGCTGGACACGTTAATTTTCCCGAAAATCCCGAGTCGCACGCGCGTTTGATCCCCTGTCCGGCTCTGTCGGTTAATCCATAAACGAGCTGACGTCGTTGCTTGGCAAAATTGTTGCCTATTATGCAGAGTACACGCAAAGCTGCTCCTGCTGCTGCTCTGAAGTGAGCATAAAGGTATCGAAAGCTGCTGTGCGTATTATCTTCTGTTTGCGTTTGTCGGAGACTGCAAATATGCTCTCTCTCTACCGTTTGATGCATCGGGCGTCCCGTACCCTTTCGATTTACTCTAATATCTCTTTTGGATTTTGGATAAAATTGTCCGACATTGAAGCATCAAACAAGTCATAACAGAAATAATGGGAAAGTAAATGAATACAAAAGAGAAGATTTTCAACGGTATAACGTTCAACCGCAAGGCTTTCCATTCGCTAATTCAATCGCTTTCTATCAGTATTTTCGAGCCAATGATTATTTCGCGAAAACACGAGCGATCGCTAAATCGACAAAAAATGAATACAACGAGCGGATCAATGCTACTCTAATTTTTTAAAATGAATCTTTCCAATGTGTGCAGTATACTGTGGCTACCCGGAGGATTAACTATGATTATTATTTGCGGGTTTCTTTAAATATTCGAAATAAAAGATACAAAAGCAAGCGTGTAGAAAAAAAGAGAAAAAAGAAAAAAAAAAATCTGTACCTTCGGCATCAGTCCACAAGTCCATAGACACACACAGCCTGCAGAGATGTTGTTTTAGGGTAGCAGCAGAGAGTGAGCAACGGGCGCGAAAGGGAGTTAAGTCAGATTAAGCCCCCGGCAGGAAGGGCTCGAGGTAATAAACAATCGAGAACGCCACGGCGCGAGCGCCTTTGTTTCCAGATAATGGATAAACGCCGATCGTCGATTCGATTGTTTTCCCCTGTTGCACACCCGGCGAACCGCGCCTGAACGCGCGCGTACGCGTGATTCCATTCCAACTATGTTTGTGTGTGTGTGTGTGTGTGTGTGTGTGTGTGTGTGTATATGTGACTATACCGTTATCCTTTATCGTCTTGGCTTTTTGCTCTCTCGACGACTCATGCAAGCGGCTAAATGCACTTCGATCCAGTTGTTCGCGACAATTTTTTAAATCAATTTATTAGGAATATTTAATCAAGAGTCTTACCTGATTTTTGCCCTTGAGAACAAGGACGTTGGTAACGCGTCCGAACGGCATGCCCAAGTGAATAATTTCACCCTCGGACACCTCGTTGGGGATGTTTCTAATGTGTATGACTCGCGAAGGTTTTCCATTTTGACTCTTGTCCAATTTTGCCTGCAACACAAAAGAATAGGAACTATAAATATAAACTCTCTCCACACGAATCATAGTACATTACGTTACAACAGAGTACATTACTTGTACTCCCGTGTCGTGTGTACTTATTGTCCGCACAGCCCCGTCAAGGAGCTAAGTTGCACCTTAGCAAGCGGTACAGACCCGCATTGACTGTCCAAAACTAAGGTGCATCGCGCATGCGCGAAGTATTTATTACCACTTTACGGTGCCGTGTGGGAAAAAATCAATCAGGATACGTAGCCATATAACTCGCAGCTACTGCGCTGAAGGCACATCGACATTTTGCAAAAAGAAAAAGAGGACGTAGACAAGCCGAAAAGAGCGGGTTTAAAGGGAAGAAGCTCAGCGAATAAAGAAAAAAAAACACACGAGAGAGAAAACTAGCTGATTCTTCTGCGGGGCAAAAGTCGACGTACAATGTAGCCGCCTCTCGTGGAGCTGAGTTTAACTCACGAAAATTGGTACTCAAACGGGCAATGCGATATGCAAGGCGAGCTCGAGCAGTGCTGCCTGCCTGCCTGACATTTAAATCGAAGCACCGCTCGCGCTACACTGCCCCAGGCTGAGTTTTCAATCACAGCTCAATCTACTCGCGAGAGACCGAGCACATCCCCTCGAAATCCAGTCGCTGCTACTACTACTACCACCACCCTTCGCTCATTTTTTTCACGATATATTCCTTTCTCGGCTGCTATACCGCAGCACGTCTACCCGCGCGCGCGCGCGCGTGTGTGCATAACATCCCTCGGCGTATAACACGGGCGATTTTTTAATGCTTTCGTTGCATTTTTCTTTTTTAATTATCGTTCGCGCGAGCCAAACAAAAATGTATTTAATTAGATGTAGCGTATAGAATGATTGTAAATTGAATGCTTGGGCTTATCCGCGCGACGTTACGGAGGATTTTCTTGCTCAGAGAAGAGGAAGGAAAAAAACTCGTCTATAGTAGGTTTAACTGATTGGAAAACGCAATTCCTGGCGCGGGGAATAAGCCAGGAAAGACGGGTATTATCCGCGCATCGTGTGTCCCCTCTTTTACTTCCTCACGTCGATCGTGCGCCACTGCCTCTCTTGTCACGTTTTCCTCTTATATCCCATCGATCCGATCCTTTCGTTTTTTTTCTTCGTCTTATTCCTTTTCACCCCCTCCCCCCCCTCCATACCCTAATGCTTTTTTTTTTATAAAAGAAGAGAAAGAAGAATCAACGTTCTCTAGGGAACACGTTAAGGAGATTTTCACCCGGTCTGATCCTTACGCACGACGCAATGTGACGCAATATCAAGTAGCTCGTTATGCTTGGTTATTGTTGTATTTTTTATTCTCGAACAGCAATTTTAATTATAGTCCTGCGCGCGTTTCGCAGATTTTTACGTACCGATACTTTTCATTCGATGAAAATCGCGATGTAATAAAGGATTAGCTACAAGAGTATTTACAAAATAGCTTTTTTTGAAAAAGCTTTTTCCAAAAATAAAACATTAAAGGTATATTTCCGATTCACACGGTATCTTCCAAACAAAACAAACAATACGTTAACATATTTGAAATTGAAAATAAAAACACGTCAAATTCGCCCACCGGTGCGCAAAGCCATAGCCATTAGGCAGAGAGCGTCAAAAAGTTTGGGCAATATCAAAAATCGCTTAGCCGTCAAAGGACGGAGAGAGAGGGGCTAAATTGTGAGGTGGCGCACGCTGGGAAGACCCTACTAGCATAAAAGCACTCGGCAGAGCGAAGCGGGAGCGGAAGAAAGGAAAAACAAACAGTTTGGAGAGGAGGCTGCAAGCATTGAAAAGCTCGCCGTTTGATTGGCCGCCATTGTCTTGGCGATTGGAAAGGGGTCGCGCGAACACTCTCGCATCTTGATAAATTGCTCTGCGCGCAAGGAGTGGCGTGGGCACGTGAGCGCTCACGGATGCGGCAGAGCGAGAAGAGGAAAGAAAGAACGCCCAATGAGAAAATCCAGCCAGAGCTTTTACATCTGTAGCATCAATTCTATACTTCCGCGAGAGATTGCTTATTTCGCCAATGGCCGTCGCGTGATCAGCACAGGCCGCATTCGTACGCGATGCAAAGACCATTCACGCAATCTAGGAAGTGCTGAGAATTCGATAAAAGGAAGCCGCATCGCCAGTTTAACGCTTGGCAGTTGGCTAGCGAACCGTCGTTTCTTCTTCGCTGCACACACACGCGCACGCGCACACAGTAAACACGCGCGGTACGAGCAAGGGAGTGGAGCAAAGGTGTGGTTTTTCGCCGAAGCTGGATTTGCGATCGCAGCTCGGGCAGTCAGTTTGCATCGTGGCCGCATTTAAGCCTTGCTTTAAGCGTTCAAATGAGTAAATACCGCGCGCGCCCAACGCTTTATTGACGTTGCTTTTCGCCGTTGGATTTGCGCACGCGATTTATCAATTATCGCTCTCTGCACGGCGATTCAGTGGAGCTAGAAAAAGCAATGCGCGCCCGAGCGACTTTGTGTTTCGTGATTTATGCCCAGGCGCGAATAGTCTCTCTCGCTCGCTTTAATTGTTTCCATCGTACTCGCGAACGTTAACTTGTTGTAACTTCGATTCGCAATGCTCGGTCGAAGACCATCTGTGGATTGCACACCTAGTCGACGATTAATATGCTCGTTGGATTTTCAATCAATTGAAAAGGGAGTCGAGGTGACATCTGCTTAGCAGTCTATCGCGCCGAGCCATCGATCATGAGGGAAGGCTAGTCACGGTCAGGCGATATTTAGAAGCGACACTACACACGCTGCATAGCTGTCCGAAGCCGAGAAAAAAGAGCAACGGAGAAAGGCCGTGCTGGTGCTCTCTCTCTCTCTCTCTCTCTCTCTCTCTCTCTCTCTCTCTCTCTTTCTCTGGAAAGTGCTCATTGTGCAGCAGCCGCTGCCGCCGCCTTGGGAGATGTGCCGTTTCATCTTTTGCGCCTCGGGGGGATTAAAAAGGACGATGGTGCGCTGCTGCTCGCCGGAGATCGACGTGTCCACGTCGCCCGCTCGCTGCCCTGCCTCTCGATGGGAATAAAAAGACGAAGAGAAAAGCGAAGCCAGCGCAGAAACGAGGGTTCCCACTTACACACGAGCTCTGTATTCGAGATTTATGGGGCTGCGTTTGTAATGGAATACCCTACCTTCTTTTCCTCTTTTTTCATCCATTTCTTTACTTTTTCGAGTGATTTTTAACAGCGGTGTTGCGCAAGGCACATATGCCGATAAACAACAGCCACCCCATCAATTCACAGATATTCTTCTTTTATAGCTTATAATTGTTATCGAAAAGCAATTGATAAGCAATTGATAAAGTACTACTATACAGAGAGAGAGAGAGAGAGGGCTGTGTCCTCGAGAAAAACTTTGGTACGCGGTACGTCATGTGATCAAAAAAAGCAAAATAGACATAATAAAAGGGTAAATAATCGAAATTACTTACAAAGCGCGTGTGTGGCTAGTTCAAAAACAGAAATATAAAGCGCAGACGGCGGGACGCGTTGGTTGACCTAGAGTAAAAAAAAAACAAGGACCACGCGCAGCGCATACCTCGTGCTCGTCTGCATTTTTATACGAGTTTTAACCCGGGCTTACTGAATTATTAGCAAGGCATGCGCGAACGCCCATTCCCTTCTCTTTCTTTCTTACTCCGGCGCCGCATACCAGAAGAGAGGATCTTCGTTAAGGACGTTTTTATTATCCCTACGCCGCGAGTTGTGATGTACGCGGGTACTCGGTCGACTTTATTAGTCGGCGTATGAGGTATGGAAGATTCATTCTCTTCTCTCGCATAGTTGCTCTTCTTTTACACGACGCGCCGCGCGTCCTGCTATATACCCGACGTTTTCTTTTCCCAGAGATTACACCAATAACGATTATTATTTGATGTTATATTTCGCGGATAATCTTCAGTGAGCGAAGATACTCATATCAGCATAAAGTCCCGACCTCGTCGTTAACGAGGTAGTTAAACACAGCATGTCAGCTGATTTTGGTTAGAGCGATTCAGATGCCGGGTTAGTCTCGACACGCGAACTGTGTCAACAATGAAAATCAGATTAACGCCAGCGTGTGTTGACATGCCGTATCGCGAGCAGTCAGCGCACCTTGTTTCCATTCGAGCAACTCAGATTATTACTTCCGTGGCATTGCCGCGTCAACCTTAAAAATTATCATCGAGATCGGTTCTAAAGCAGTCCCACTAATGTTTGCACAATTGGGTCCCATGCAGCAATGAGTTGTGCAGTTTTAACAGGTGGCCAATGCATTAAGCCAGAAGAGTAATATCCTAAAGAAAGTTCTGCGGTTCATACGAAGAATGTCAGCAAAATTCAACAGGTCGAAGCGAGCGAGTGAAACGAAACTTGTCGGGCTATAAAAATCTAGCAAACAATTGGCTGAACCTGGTAAGTAGATACAGATGAGCATGAGAGAGAGAGAGAGAGGGAGAGTGAGAAAAACAGATGGGGGGGGGGGGGGGGGGTAACAGTTGGCGCGAGTTCAAGCAGTCAAGGCGGCCAAGAGAGCAAAAGCTTGCGTGGCGCGGCAGTGCAGCCACTCGGAATTCTAATGGAGACAACGCCGCCGCCTGTTGCTTTCCTATCCTAGTTTGCCGCCCGTGCGCGAAAAGCTCCCTCTGATTTACGCTCCTACTGCTCTGCACGCTTGGTCAGCTTTTTGTCACTAGAGTGGATATTGTCTCTGCTGGCTTTCTACACACTGCACTCGACCCGAGGTACTATCCGAATATACGAGACGGACAGTTGACAGACGCACACTTCTAATACGGCCAGAGTTAACAACGATCATAAAGTTTTTTGATTTATCGATGGGGACCGTAATAGTTTTCTATTGGCCAAATTTACAAGCACGAGTTTCCTGCTCTTGTTCGGGCGTTTCATTAATTATCGGCATCAAGAGAAAAAGGTTTTCGCCTTTCTCTGCGCCGCGCACAGTGAGAATTCCTCAATCGCCGCGGCGCATTGGACGAAAGTCCATTTGTGACGAGAGCAGGTCGCTGCCGGTCTCTCGTCCGCGTTTCTCCCTCCCCCACTCGGCTAGGCGCGGTGGCCAACGTTGGGCGCATTAAACTATGCGTCTAACACTTGGCCTTTTTGTTTCAGCGCCAAGGACGGGCCAGCGCAGGTTGAGCGCATTCGGAAGTTGAGGAGCGCGGAGAGAGAGAGAGAGAGAGAGTACTAGGCCCACGCAGGTATAGGCAGGCGTGCGACGCGTGACCGATAAGCGGCGCGTCGCGTGCCGCCTAACTAATAGGTCTAAGTAGGGAGAAGAGCGAGCGCCGCTGAGCGGCTGCAGAGAGAGCGCAAGAAAAAGTGCGTAGAGAGAGAGTCGTCGCTAAGACAGGTCAGAGTGCGGAAGTCGTTAGCAGTCTAGTTCCGCAGCCTGCTAGAGAGTGCGAGCAGATAGCGAGAGGAAGATTGTCTCCATTCAACGCCCTTGCCGACGGCTGCAGCCTGCCAACCAGTAGGAGGGTCGACGTCGCCCACAGTCACCCGGTCGGCGACAATAGCCAGCGACCACCCACGACCTGGTCAGCGACGGCGCCCGATACTCTCAGTGGCGGCGCATCACCCAGGGTTCACGGCGTGATCAGAACAGGGAAACAAAGGTCAAGCCTTCCATCCTCTCTTTCTTTTTACTCTCTCTCTCTGTCGGTGCGACGGCCGGTACGCGTTTAATGAGATAGCCTGGCGCTCACGTGCCGGCTATCTAAAGGTTTGCGTTAGCCTGATTTTTAGTTGTCTAAGTAGCGACCGGTAAATTGTCTAGGCGCTCATGCGCCGGGCAGCTTACCCGGTATTTGTTCATGTAATTCGAATAAGTCGTAATAGGTTAGTTACACGATTAGTATTAAGGAAGAGCGCGGAATAATTATATGTAAGTTTGAATAGTTCATTGTTCTTTTGTAGCGGATAGATTGTTAGATTAAGTTACGTCATGCGCGCATATGTTATGAGTTATTATTATTATGAATAATTATAGATAAGTGAAAATTGATTCTTGTCTTTTGAGATTCATTTATCGACCTTCCCTCATCTGTTTCCTCAATTGTCTTGAGCGAAAGCGCCTCACTGACCCCCGCAAATAACTGGTAACGCGTAGTATCGTTACATGGCATCCCTTGTGGGTCTGGCAATTGGGAAATGGATAAGGGAAATGGTTTAGTAGTGAATTTTTTCTTTTGAAATAACGGTTAACTAATTTTCTTTGTGAACTAAGGGCAAAGAGTGCGCGTAAAAGAATTTCGAGTTTTCGGTATTTTGAATTCTTGTTAGTGCTTGCCAGTGACCTTTCTTAATAGCGGTGTCGGATGACAACGGTGCGTCATTGAGTCGCTTTGACGCTAGACGATTGCGTTCTTTCTTCGCTTTAGTTTTTCTTTGTTTTAAGAATCTTACTAAACTGCCTATTCAAAAATTACGGTAAGTAAATTTTGATAAATTGTAACTTCTTTCTATAAACGTAAGCAAGGCGATTTCTTGCCGGCTTATAGTTCGGAAAGAAATTAGTTAGTAGGTATCAGGTTACACGGACCGGTCGAGACTTGCTTAGCCCCATAAACTCGCGTCGTAGTCAAGTTACGGATTTTCACTTTTAGAAATAACAATGTCGCTAGCGTGTAGAGATAAAATAGTCTTGCGTAAAATATTACGCGATGCGCATGCAAAAAAATTAAAACGCAAAATTGATTCCACAGAACCGGCTGTTCTGTTGGAATTAATGCGCTATCGCGAACTTAGTCTACACGGTGATTTTGAGGAATTACAAACTCGGTATTTTCGATATATGCTGTTAAGAGAGCGGCCAGATTTGCAGCCACCGTTGCGCTCGAGCGATTTTGCGTCGGGCCGAATCCCGGAAAAGCTGTATGACGAACAGCAAGAAACAACGGTAAGCAGTGCGCGGAACGCGAACCTGGACGATGAGTTCGCGGTAGCTGCAGCACCTTTGGCGGCCGAATTATCATGTGAGCAAGAGCAGGCGACACAGGCAAGAGCAAGTGTTGCCGCTCCTTGCGAACAAGTTCGACCGCCGGGCGAAAATGCAGTCGCGCTCGGTGATAACGACGTATTACCGATGGCGGCTCGCTCGCCGTCGGACAATAGGATCGAACGCGCACGCGAACAAGTAGCGCAAAACCAAGACGAGCGTAGCACTAGCGCGATAAGCCAAATTTGGGGGGCCCTCACAGCAGTACCGCGATGGATATATAGACGAGAAGTGCGACAAGGTGTTACAGACGGCGCGAATACAGTTTTTAGAGTTGAAAGAGAAGCGATGCACAGTAGAGCGGCTCAGGCCGAACAGCAGGCTTCATTGCCGCCTCAGGCCAAGCCGCTCGGCGATCGCGAGGCGCTGAACGCGCCAGCGATTGCGACTGAGTCATCGGTCCACGCGAACGCACCAAACAATAGAGCAGGTAGTACATCCCTCTATGCCGATTCAAATAGATCGGCGAGCACGAAATATCACGCGCCTAGAGTAAGTTCATGGGTTGAAGACTGGGAGCGCGAGGTACGAGTAGCTACTAGAGAGGAAATGAAAATACCAGCTCCATTAGGTGAAGGTTCGATTATTAGCGAGAAAAGCGTAATAAGCATAAGGCGACCTAAACAAAAGCAAGTGAGACAGGTAGAAAATATCAGTGAAAGCGACACTAGCCCGAATCTATCGGATACTGATAGTTGCAACACTTATAAAATTAAATCGCCGCGGAAAACTAAGCAAGTAAGAGCGGAAAGATCAAGCAAAAAGAGTGCTCCTCCAAGAATCAAGTATATAAATGGTATACCTGCGGATGGAGTAAGCGCGCTAAATGCCTGGTCTCTCCGTTTTTCCGGTAAGGATAGTACAAACGCACTAAGTTTTTTATCAGGTTTGAGTGATTGCCAGCGCTATTATGGCATCTCGGACGAAGAGATGCTGATAGCAATAGGCACCGCATTCCGCGATAAGGCGCGTCCGTGGTACGAGGTTAATCGCGGTATGTGGAGGACGCTGAAAGACTTTAAAAAGAGTTTTTCTAGCGAATTCTGTCGACGACTGAACAGAGAACAACTGTACGGCGAATTGCGTCAAAGAACACAGGGCGAGAATGAGAACATTACGGACTATGTCGCGGCTTTTCAGACGATTTTACGCCGTTTTGATCCGCCCGTTTCGGTAAGACGCCAGTTAGCTATGATCATAGAGGGCCTACATCCAAGATACAAGCGATATCTTGAAACTAAGACTTTCTCAGATTTAAATAGTTTTAAAGAAGCGGGTATGGCGCTCGAAGATCGCATGGCCGGTTGGAAAAGGTGGCAAAAGCCGCCCACGGCAGACGTAACGCTAATTCCGGAATCCGCGTACACAGAGACGAAGAAGTCACCCGGTAAACAAAAATCGGTCGAAACCATTGACGGTTTAAACGACGCGATGGACGAGGTCTTAATAATCGAATCTCCTAAAAAGAAAGCGCAGCAACAGAACAAAAAACTAGGTAAAAAGGGCAAGAAGCAGAACGGTGAAATTGCCGTGGCTATTGCCGACAGGCAACAGCCACAGGCAAGAAACCAACCTGCGAACGAAGCCGCGCCTGCTCACCAGAGCGCGCAGGCTTCGTTGGCCCCGGCTGCAGGCGTAGCCCCTAGTCTGGTTCCGCAGCAGCGCAATCAGGGAGGTAACAACTTAAATAGGCCATTCACGGGGGCTTGCTTCAATTGTAACGCGGTGGGACATAGAAGGGCGCAATGCCCGATAGCTCAGGTTAATCCGCGGGTAGTGTGTTATAAATGCCGACAACCGGGGCATTACGCTAATAACTGTCCAACGCGAACTTCAGAGCCGACATTATATTGTCAGGTTTGTGGGACAATCGGTTACGCGTTTAGAGAATGCCCTACTTGTAATCAAGTGAAGCAGGGAAACCTCAGCGCGGGAGCCGTCGACCGCTCGACGACTCCTGCCTAAGACGGATTGAGCGGGCTATCGAGGTAGAGAAAGTGCTTTGCGCAAGGAGCAAAGGCACCGTAGAAGTAGGGAACAGAGTTGAGGTAAAAAGGGAAGGCGAGAACAAGGCAGAAACCGCCAGTTCTGCGCCTCCTTTTATGAATTTAGTAAAAGAGGAAGGCGAGAACAAGGCGGGAACTGCCAGTTCTGCGCCACCTCTCTTAGACGAGGTAATAGGAGAATATTTGAAAGTCAAGGCTAAGGTCAGGCGTGCAGTATTTGTAGAATATGAGGATCCGGAAAAAGGGAATAAGGAAATCGTTGAGTTTAAAAACGTGTTTAAAAGTGAGTTTAGTCGTTCGACATTGAAGGAAGTTCAGGCGCAGAGTGACGAGGGCGTAAGTTTCCCTAGTAGGATCAGCAATGAACCCGAAGAGGCAAATAAACGTGACTCGTTACAGCAGGACGCGGAAAATCTTCAAAAAGATCGACACACAATCGCGCGAAAAACTTTGCCCGATAAGGATAGGCAAGATCCGATAGGGTTTAATAAATTTTGCGCGATAACTAGCTCACCTAAGAAGTGCCCAGCGAGGCAAAATGAGTTGCCATCGTCGCGCACGAACACGAATGAGGTAGGTTCAAGTATTTCGCCCACGGTTGGGCAGGCTTCGGAAAAGGCCGTTGCTTCAGGAAATCAGGATGAACCTGTGAAAGAATTTGTTGGTAAGGAAACGAGCTCAGGCGCTGCGCTCCTATCGGAGCGAGCTGCGACAAAGGTCATGGTCAGGCGCGATAGAAATGAGCTTGTTGATACTAGGGTTTTGTTGTTTGGACGTTCGGTCGTCGGTGCCGACGCACCTTCCGTTTTGGTGAGGGGAGGGTCTGAGTGGAACTCAGAAATCCCGAAGAAAACGGCAGATGAATCAGATGCAGCGTTAGTCGCAGTAGTAGAGAATAGGTTCTTTATTAAGGTCGACATAGGCGGGCAAGTCTATACAGCGCTGCTAGATTCAGGTGCTCAGGTATCGGTAGTAGGACCGAATCTTGGTTTACGTTTCAAGGACCGGTTAAAGCCGCCTACGATTTTTGTACAGGGCATCTCAGGCGAGAAGCCGCAAACGTGGGGCGACTTGAGGTTAAGTATTGAAATTGGCGGTAGGACGAATTGGTTAATTGCGACGGTAGTATCTACGCTTAAGCACGACTTGATTTTAGGAGCCGACTTTTGGATAGCGTGGAATATAAATATTAGCTACGGTAATCGCGCTTGGCGGGCAGGTGACCAAGGCGATTGGTATCCGTTAGCAGAACAGAATAGTAACGAGATAGTTGTTTTTGCGGAATGCGCAGGTTTAAGCAGCTACGAGGAGGCTCAACGAGAGACAATCTTGACGCTCGTTCGCCGGATTGTCCCGGAGCCTGGTGAATCTCCGGCGGTTACAAAAGTTATCGAGCACGTCATAGACGTAGGCGATGCGCGCCCGATAAAGACGCCGATGCGCCGAATGTCGCCTCCAATATTAGCATTCACGCAGGAAGAAACCATGCGGCTATGGAAGGCGAAAATAATTAGGCCATCGAACAGTCAGTGGAGTAGTGCGCCGGTAATCGTACGTAAGCAGGATGGCGGCTATAGGTTCTGTCTCGATTTTAGGCCGGTAAATAAGGTTACGAAAGTGGACGCGTATCCAATGCCTAGCATTGACGCTATTTTAGATAGGTTGCGCGGAGCAGTCTACCTGTCGAAAATAGATTTGCGAGCGGCGTTTTGGCAAATTCCGCTTTCAGAGAATAGCAAACAATACACGGCGTTTGCGGTCCCAGGTCTTGGTTTATGGGAGTTTGAGCGAATGCCGTTTGGTTTGGTAAACGCGCCGGCTACTTTCACGCGCCTCATGGACGCACTTTTCGGTCCAGAGTATGAGCCGCACGTTTTCTGGTATCTTGACGATTTGCTAGTAGTTAGCGCAGATTTTAACAGCCACGTGACCTGGCTAGAGAAAGTTTTGAAGCGTTTAGTAAGCGTTGGCTTAGAAATCAACTTAGAAAAGTCCGATTTCTTCTGTACCGAGGTAACTTACTTGGGGTACAGGTTAGATAGTGAGGGTCTGCGTCCGGACGACGACAAGGTGAAGCCGATAGTAGATTACCCTGCGCCGAATAACGTAGCTCAATTACGCCGATTCCTAGGTATGGTAGGATGGTATGCGCGTTTTATCGAACACGAGAGTGAGATAAAGGTCCCGTTGACCAAGCTCATCCGAAAGGACCAGCCATGGGAATGGAAGGAAGAACAGCAAGTTGCATTTGAGAAGCTAAAGCGCGCATTAACGGAGGCGCCGGTACTCGCGCGCCCTGATTTTACGCGCCCCTTTTACTTGCACTGCGATGGCTCTTCCTTCGCGGTTGGCGCGTGTTTGGTCCAGGTATTCGACGACGGCGAGCATCCCATATGCTACGCCAGTCGGATGCTGAATGCGCATGAGCGAAATTACACGGTGAGCGAAATCGAGTTTTTGGCAGTACTTTTTGCGGTAAAAAAGTTTAGACCTTATATAGAAGGCTCGCACTTTGTCATCGTTACGGATCATAGCGCGCTAACTAGGATTCTTAATAAACGCGAACTTACAGGTAGATTGGAAAGATGGGTATTAGAATTTCAGCAGTTAGATTGCGAAATAATACATAGAAAGGGAGCGCTGCACCATGTGCCGGACGCACTTTCGCGAGAATTTGAGGACGAGCTCGAGGTTTACGCATTTGATAAGATACAGGATGCTTGGTATCTACAACGCGTGAAAGACGTTCTTCAAAGACCGAAGAAATTCGAGAATTGGAGAGTAGAGGGTAATGTCCTGTATCGGTTCATGCGCGATCACTTGCTCGATCCGATAACTAATCGCGAGGAATGTTGGCGCATGGTGGTGCCGCTGGAGTACCGAGAAAGGGTGTTGAGAGACGCTCATTGCGAGCCATTCGCTGGACATTTCGGCCGTGAAAAGACTTACGATCGAATTGCTCGTGAGTATTACTGGCCAGGAGTATGGTATGATGTGAGGACGTTCGTAAGTGAGTGCTCTCAATGTCAGAAGTATAAGGTAGTCCAGCAGGCACCCCAAGGTCTAATGGGTAAGCGCGTGGTAGAAAGACCATGGGCCGTAGTAGCGACTGATGTCGTAGAGCTGCCCCGTAGCAAAAATAGGTTTAAATACCTAGTGGTTTTTCAGGACTTATTTACTAAGTGGGTCGAGCTAAAACCGCTGCGATCGGCAGACGGCCCTGCCCTTGTTGCCGCGCTTGAGGAGTTAATCTTGTTCAGGTGGGAAACTCCAGAATACATCGTTAGTGATAATGCGAAGGCATATAGGAGCAAAGTATTTCAAGACAGGTTGCGAGAATATGGTATCGAACATGTATTTTGTCCTGCGTATCATCAGCAAAGTGACCCGGTTGAGCGCGTGAATCGAACGCTAAAGACGATGATAGCGATGTTTGTAGATGCCGATCACAGGAGCTGGGATAGGTATTTGCATGAATTTCGTCATGCTATCAATACGGCGACTCAGGCGTCTACAAAAGTATCGCCGGCGTTTCTAAACTTTGGTAGGGATCCGCGTCCGGTAAAGAGTTTGAGGCGCGAGATCGAGACAAAGGCCCCTATTGTTAAGATAGATACGAAGGCGTGGGAAGATAGGCTATCACGTTTAAATGCGTTACGTGACTTGGTAGCTAGGCACATTGATGAAGCTCAGGAAAAGCAAAAGAAACACTACGATAAGGGTAGGCGTCAGGTACTCTTTCAGGTAGGTGATTTGGTTTTGCGCAAAGTGCATACGCTCTCGAGTGCGGCGGATGGTAAAAACGCGAAACTCGATCCGAAATTTGATGGACCGTTTGAAATTATTTCGGTAATTTCGCCCGAAATCTACGAGCTAACGACAAACAGTAAACATCGTACGGCTAGGGTACACGTCTCGGAAATTAAGCGATATATACCACCGCGTAAGGTAAATAAGTAGTTCGCGAAGTAGGACAGGTGTAATAACTAAATTGTTTTGTTTTTAAAGGTACAAGAGGTTCATCGACGTCAGGTGATGATGGCTGAAACCGAGAAGTCGGGCCGCATCACTCAAGTCGCCGAGGCTCAAACACCTACAGGCGACGTGACCGCATCGGTAAACTCGGCGGGAATTGCTGAGGCTATGGAGGTAGACCGAGCGTCGGAGTCTGCCGCCCGGTTTTTAAGCCTTGGGCAGGCGGCCTCCTTTGACGTCGAGGTTGCCTCCTGTGCTTCACAGTTCGCACGGACGTCGGTCGGCGGAGGCGGTGACGGGCAGGCGAAGGGGTTCCCTTTGCCGCCGCCTTTGCCTTCGCCCCCGACGCCGTTCGTGAGCGACCGGCGAGGAGTCCGTCTTCTAACGGGAAATCGCCTAGCGGGTTCGATAATTCGTCTGGCTGCGCCCACGCGTACCTGGGACGAGGCGGTACGTCGTAGCGCAGCGTTTCGGCTCACGACGCTTTGCATACGCGAAGCGTCGGAGAAGTCGAGGGTTATCGCCGCAAAAGAGGGAATTGTCTTCTCGCAGGCGGGCACGAGTAGTCAAGGCGAGAAATCGCCGGGCTCTCGAGCTGCCGCGGGAGGATATCTCGCGGGTAGGGCGGCAAATCGGAGCCGTACCGCGAGGGCTCGCATTGGAAGGGGAAGCTGGAGTCCCACGAAGCAAGGCGCCACCAACGGTATACTGGAGGTGGTGCTGAGCTCGAGCGACTCCGAGGATGAGGCGATGCCGGTGCAGGAGCTGCCTCGAGTTGCTCCACAACCACACGTCCATCCTAATCTCCCTTTCAAACCGCTCGCGTTACAGAGGCTAGACCCCGCGTACCAATTCGTCCGCAGGGGCGGGCCCGCGCAATTCTACCCAGCGGGGTATATGGAGGACGAAAGAAGGAGGGAGGCTGAGGCTCGCCAGAACGCGGGTAGGAGGAAGCACAAGATGCGTTTCAACCTATCCGCGTGTAATTTTGAGAGGCCATCCTCCGGTTCGACGCCAACTCTACCCGAGATGGCGGAGGGAGCCGTTGTTGAGGCAACAGGCGCCCTCCAGCCACCGGTTTCGTTGGTTGTTGACGGAGGGAGAGCCTCGGGAGTTGGTGCGAGCACAGTCACCGAGAAGACGGGAAAGGCAGGCACAAGGATGGAAGTGGTGGTGCCGCCGACCCCACGAAGAGTGGAGCCGGTTGTGCCGGAGCGACCAACCCTTGGGCCGGTACGACCTGTCCCGACTCCTCAGGTAGCGAGCTCAGCCTCGTCCTCTGCGTCGCCGTGTTGGGTTGACGAGACCGGATTTCGGTTGGTGAGGGGTAGCTTCCTGCAAAACCTGGCTCCGGTTCCTTGGGATGAAGAATTGGACGTGCCCTCGTTCCGCTGCTTCAACTGTAGAACGGGGTCACATCCCAGGTCGGCCTGCAGGAACCCGCCTCTATCGCGTCCGGTTTGTAGAAACTGTGGGCGACTCGATGTACGCGTGCAGAACTGTCCGCGTTGCCGCGATGCCTTCGTGGCAGACCAGGCGCGCGCACGACCGGTGGAGGAGGTAAGGGTTCGGGCTCACCCGGCCGAACCAGTAGAGCTCCCGGCAGCGCAGCCAGAGACTGTGGAGCCGGAGCTCGAGGTTCCTAGGTCGGTGCCCGAGGTAGCCAGCCCTGAAACCTCCATCGGAGAGCCCAAAGCGAAAAAGCCCAGGTATCGATGTGGCAAGCGTTTCCGCGCTAAGCTCGCACGTAAGTCACAGAGGCTTGCTGCGGAGCAAGCTAGGGCTGAAGCCGGTACGACCGAAAACACGGGAGTGGAAGTCGCGCCGCGGACGGAGCAGGCGTCGGTCCCCGTGAGTGAGTCGAGCGATCGGAGCGCCCGGGTGATTGGGTCCGAGGCGACTGATGATGCCGGCCAAAGACTATCCGGGGCAAGTGCCTCGTTTCCTTCGGCGGAGGAGCTTCGAACGCTTAGGCTCCGGTATTTGGAGTCGTTGGAGCTGCAGTAAATGGTAAGATTCTTGGTTTGATTGAGTACTGAGATAGTCGCGATCTTGGCGCAGTGGATTAGTCGGCTTGCTGTGACGAAAGGTTAGGTATATCACTCGGATTAGACTATTGGGTTTGCTAGATTTTGCCCTTAGTTGATCTGGTTGCTACCAACTTATAATTAATTATGATTTAAGCTAAATCTAAGGTATTCTTATATAATTTAATGTCTATCGTTGGTTGCCATTGCCGGTCGATAGAGAGAGAGAGGGGGAGAAACAGAGTCAGGCCGTTCGCGGGTGCGAACTTTGGCCTTGGAAGGGGGTGTGACGAGAGCAGGTCGCTGCCGGTCTCTCGTCCGCGTTTCTCCCTCCCCCACTCGGCTAGGCGTGGTGGCCAACGTTGGGCGCATTAAACTATGCGTCTAACACTTGGCCTTTTTGTTTCAGCGCCAAGGACGGGCCAGCGCAGGTTGAGCGCATTCGGAAGTTGAGGAGCGCGGAGAGAGAGAGAGAGAGAGAGTACTAGGCCCACGCAGGTATAGGCAGGCGTGCGACGCGTGACCGATAAGCGGCGCGTCGCGTGCCGCCTAACTAATAGGTCTAAGTAGGGAGAAGAGCGAGCGCCGCTGAGCGGCTGCAGAGAGAGCGCAAGAAAAAGTGCGTAGAGAGAGAGTCGTCGCTAAGACAGGTCAGAGTGCGGAAGTCGTTAGCAGTCTAGTTCCGCAGCCTGCTAGAGAGTGCGAGCAGATAGCGAGAGGAAGATTGTCTCCATTCAACGCCCTTGCCGACGGCTGCAGCCTGCCAACCAGTAGGAGGGTCGACGTCGCCCACAGTCACCCGGTCGGCGACAATAGCCAGCGACCACCCACGACCTGGTCAGCGACGGCGCCCGATACTCTCAGTGGCGGCGCATCACCCAGGGTTCACGGCGTGATCAGAACAGGGAAACAAAGGTCAAGCCTTCCATCCTCTCTTTCTTTTTACTCTCTCTCTCTGTCGGTGCGACGGCCGGTACGCGTTTAATGAGATAGCCTGGCGCTCACGTGCCGGCTATCTAAAGGTTTGCGTTAGCCTGATTTTTAGTTGTCTAAGTAGCGACCGGTAAATTGTCTAGGCGCTCATGCGCCGGGCAGCTTACCCGGTATTTGTTCATGTAATTCGAATAAGTCGTAATAGGTTAGTTACACGATTAGTATTAAGGAAGAGCGCGGAATAATTATATGTAAGTTTGAATAGTTCATTGTTCTTTTGTAGCGGATAGATTGTTAGATTAAGTTACGTCATGCGCGCATATGTTATGAGTTATTATTATTATGAATAATTATAGATAAGTGAAAATTGATTCTTGTCTTTTGAGATTCATTTATCGACCTTCCCTCATCTGTTTCCTCAATTGTCTTGAGCGAAAGCGCCTCACTGACCCCCGCAAATAACTGGTAACGCGTAGTATCGTTACACATTTCACCTGATTTCTCGGTTTCCTTTTCCAGAGTCAATGGCCCGAGTACTCATTGGGCCGATGCACACGCGCGCGCGTGTGTGTGTGTGTGTGTGTGTGGGTATGTATGTGGAAAGCCTGTGTGAAAAACGTCGAGTTTCGTTTGTGCCGACACCTACTCTTTCTCTACTTTTCGTCCAGCGAAACTTGGATTCTTTTTCCTTCCACCTCGATTTTCTGGGGATTTCTTAACTGTCAAAACTTTTTTTCCAGCAAGTACTTGGAAATCCAATGGTTTCGATTTGAATGTGGATTTTTTTACTACGGATAATCAATTTGGTACAGTAAGTTTCCTAATGACGTCAGTTTGAAATCAAGAGCCGACCATTTACGTAACTGATTTGTAACAATAAGCGATGGAAGTTACTATTGAAGAGCTCGAATAACAGAGAAAAAACAAGACAAATTAAGCGAGCGTACAGTATCCTTAGAGAGTCCAAATAAATCCGGCACTCATATCTCAACTTTTGAAGAAGCTCGATCGTGCGTATGTACAGTCAACACGGTTTTCCTGGCGTATCACGCACGAACGATCGCACAAAGTGCAGTTTTCCCGGCGAAGAGGAAGAAAAAAGAGAAAGAGAAAAAAAAAGGGCAGTGGCAGCAACAGCAGCTTTTTCCTCGGCGGCGCGCCGTGTCGAAAACGTTTTGCGCCCCGCACGTACATCCACTTTGGTCTCGGCTCGTCTCTCTTTCTTTCGGGGAAAAACGTGCGACAGCAGCAACAGTGGTGGTGGCGGCGACGGCGGCGGCTGCGGCGGCGGCGGCTGCGGCGGCGGCGTGACCTGTTGAGCGCCCGGAAAAAGCAGAACAAAGTTTCACTCGCGAAAGCTCCGAGGAGAGAAGGCAAATGAGAAGTTCGCCCTCGATGATGCCATACCATACCAGAAATGGGTTAGTTGGCCGTCGCCAGTGCAACTCGCGCGCTGTCTCGCAAAGTTTATAACTCTGCGTTTCCTGTCCGCGATGCTGCCTGTCTACTACTGTCTCTTCGCAATATATGTCCACGTATGTAACTCTCAATTCTGCCATGGCATTACTCGCGCGAACACTCTAGCTTGGCTTATTGCAAATATGCTTGACTCGCTACGAGAGTTACGCTGTCGTTGAGTTTTATTTTGGTAACTATTGTCAGTTAGCAGATGCCAACGAGGTCGCTTGCGAATGGCATTCCGAAAGTGCGAAATTCGGAAAAGCACACCTACCGCAAGTTATGACATCGTATTTCAATGCTACATGTAAAACCATTAATAACGAGCTGCCTAATTGACAGAAAATTGTGAACGATGTTAAAAGTCACAGAAATATGCTCATAGAATAGAGAAAATATATGTAACGCGTGCTAATGGAAAACCGACGTGGCAGCAATAAAAATGGAGAAAATGAGAGAAAGAAAAGGGACTCGTTACCAGAGAGGACGCTAATTAATATTGAAATGGCGTCGTCAATATCCCTCTCTCCCGACTTTTTCTCTGCTTTTTCATAGCCCTTTTTATCGTACGCCGCGGTGCGCGAATGCAACTCAATATCCCGTCGCCTTTCGTTCTCGTTTCCTTCTCGTTTCCGTTTCCGTCGGACCTCTTTCGCCACTTGCAATTTTCCTTTCTCGCCCCTCTTCGTCGACGCCAACCTGCGACAAGCGAGCCTTTTGCAATTACTATATAGCCTTTCTTGTGCTTCTCTGCCACGCGAGCCGCATTCCACTTACACGACGATCGAACTATACTCTTTCATTGATGGTTGTCTGCAAGATGATATTCATTTGGAGCGTTATGTATTTTTCTATTTTTCCCACAAGACCGTCGACGATGGTTAGCACAAATATTTCGTGGACACCGCAGCACTTCAAATTGACTAGTCGAGCATCTTTCATTTGAATGGAGACGTATATTCGAATATTTCATTAATTTGATTGAATACTCAAGACTTGAAATATTAATTACAATCATACGCTTACGCTCCCTTACAGAGCTTACGCATTATCAAAGGATCTTGTATGTGAGCCCTTTGACTCGCTTACACTCGCTCTCGTATATCCAATAGCCTAACTCTTTTACGCTTTCGGTATAGTGGCGACAACATTCAGCCGCCGGTCTCTCGTCGTGCGCGAGTATATTATAAGCAAAACGTCAATGAGCGTTATAGCGTAACCTTTCCCTGCAACATCCCTTTTGAGGCGTAGCCTTTGCCGCCTTTTTCAGCTCGTGACTTCGTTACGCGACAGAATCAAAGTATACGAGAATTAGTGGAATTCCAGTCTGAGTCATAGAGCACGTGCGCCTGCGTGTATACGAGATAATGGACGATCGATCGACGCTGGACGTTGCGAAGCCGCGATGCGTTTCATACTAAATGACAAGTCAGACTGATTGAAATGCCGTATGCGCGATTCTTGCTTATTCGAATAAATCGCACGGTTGTAAGATGATTTTGATTACTGGGCAATAGTACGCGCACGGCGATAAAACGAAGATACACAAATCACGATAATACCTGCGCTTTCTTTAAAATATATAAACAAAAGAGGGGTTGGCTGGTTGGTTGATTGCCGTAGTTATATCATCGAGCGAAGTTTTACAACGAAAACGACAGGGGATGGTAAAATAATCAATTTCAATGCCCCGTCACTGTCATTTATTCGAGCGATTTAAAAGTTACTGAATATTTAACTGTCAGCAGTAAACGCGCACAAACGCACCTTCCATAACTATACACCACAACGAGACATAACAGTGAAAAAAGTGAGAGAAGAAAAAAGCACGTCATACATCAATAAGCTTTCCATCGCGCGAGTGTTCTGTGTGTGTGTGTGTGTTTTACAGCTCACGCCGTAATATTATTTGTTTTTTTCTTTCATTTCGCCATCGACAGGGCAAATAGAACGCGAAAATTTATTTGAAAGCAGACCAGTGACCCGACGTCAAGAGGCACACGTCAATCACTGAAAGAGTGAGCCGTTGGATCGTTAATCGAAGCGATCATTTTTGCTCTCACACCTTTTGGACAATGAAAGCGTCGAAGATATTGACCGAGTTAAGCGTGGCGTTAAATCGTTTATTATTTGTAACTGTAACAGGGCTTGATTTCAGCGAGCTCAATTAATTGAAATCCAGAAGCGTACGTGTGCGACACAGTGATATTTAAATTGGTTGTAATTGTATTGTGCTTCCACTGCACAAATTGAGCCAAACTTCGATGTAACATTGAAACACTGATTGGAGTACAACGGCTCGGTTTTCTCATAAATGATTTTCAAAATAAAGTTTCGCAACAGAAATACGAGAAAACGTCGCGAAAGGAGATTTACCGGTAGAGAACAAAAAAATCAACTAATCCTTGCCACGCGAGAGGGCCATGTATGCGAAATCTCTGGTCGGCTCGCGAAAAAAAATGCACGTACACACGCGAGGTCGAAAAAAGGAGAGACACGAGGGCAAAAAACTTAAAATGCCAAACAGAAACCGACGAAATTTCCGAGAGCGACGCGAGCGCGACGCTGCGGCGGAAAAAAAAATGCACGCGCGCGCTTGCATCGTGGTCCCAGTAGTAAACCGCACAAAAGCTAAAGTCAAAAAAGGAAAAAAAAAAAGAATAAATAAATGAAAAAAAAATCCTCGGAGGAAGAAAAATGCGGAGGCACGGCCGTAGCAGCAGGTTTCCCAGTAGTGTGGAAAATCATGAGTGAGTGAGAGAGAGAGAGAGAGACAGGTATAATGACCAAGCTCGCGCTCGCGCGCATATACAGAGAGATATTAAAGCCCGTCGAGGGATATAAATACACGGGACCCCATGCGTCGTAAAAAGCGTCGGATAGCAGCGCGCGGGGCCGGCTTCTAAATGGACAGCCGTTAAATTGAAATCGCGTTAAAATGTGCGCAAGGTCCTCTATATCTTTGCAGAGAAGCCAGAGAGGAGCGAGCTCGTTCTGCGTGGCCGTGTGCGCGCGGCCGCGCGAGCGTCAATGATGTTTCTCCATTTATAGGCGGCGACAGCAGCAACGCCGCAGTTTACATTTACGCGAGGCCGATTTCGAGGCTAATACCTTTCGAGGCCCTGGCTATCAGCCGTATGGCAAGGAGAGAGGGGACTTGTAAACGCGAGGATTTCAGTCGGCGAATCGCAAGCTCGAATGATCTTTAGCCTATATGGCCGAATTATTAGAAACTCCCGACTGTGTGTGTGTGTACCTGTGTATCGCCGTTTCATTTGACGTTTCGCTACAATGATTAGAACCAAATGCCAGGGAGTTTCCGTCCAGATTCATACTCGTTATTAATGCAAAACAGCGTTTACGATCACTACCTTCTCATTTCTATCTATATCAATCGAACGCAAAACTTTGAAATATATTATTCGATCAACAAAACTCCTTTTTTCGACTAAAATCAGCATCGAAGAATAAAAAAGATCAAGTTGCTTAAGGGAGCTGCTGCGCGCCCTTAGCCATTCCATTTAGCGAAGGCAGTCGATCGAAGTAAAGTGGAAGTCAAATCGAAATCCAGACGGACTACAGCGGCGACGGCGGCGGCGAAAGTTTCGTGGAAACCTTAAAAGTAGGAACCAAGCGAGTTTACTGCGTCAATCCAGATTAGTCGTCGTCGTGGGTTGCTGGAGGAGAAAAGCAAAAAGGCTGCTGCTGGTAGGAACGAGGGAAGTAGCCGCGGGGAACGACGTTGCAATTGGATAATGCGACTCACTCTCTCTCTCTCTCTCTCTCTCTCTCTCTCTCTCTCTCTCTCTCTCTCTCTCTCTCTGCATTTCTCTCTTGGGACTTGTCGAAAGAGCAAGCGAATCTTTTCCCCTCTGTGCCCTCCCAAGACCACTATTTTTCTCTCGATAATTCGACGTATCGGGTTCCCCTTTATTTAATTTCGATTCTTTCACCAAAGCTTGATTTCACTTCCCGCGTATAAAAAATCTTACTATTTCATTTGCCTTTCGCGAAAGCGAGACTGATGGATCGTGTCGATCAGGTATAATGAGAGTAGGGAACGAGACAGAAAGAGAGAGTGTTGGGTTTAAAAGCAAACAATGAATTTGGAGGACATAAAAGCGCGAGAGAGATTCACTCGAGCGATGCGTTTAAAGCATAACCCTTTGTACTTTCTATTCGCGTACACGCGGGGCAACGGAAGATGCGAGATATATGGGACACTCAGAGCTCCCCAGCAGTAATAAAGGCCTTAGCCCGCTCGCTCCGTCTCACTTTCTCTCTCTCTCTCTCTCTCTCCCTCTATAGCACTTATCTCACTCTAGTTACGCGCACGCACTATAAACCTCAATCACGAGCGAGCGACGGCCAAGGATGTAATATAATCTCTCGTGGGCTTAGATCTTCCTTTTCCTTCCTCCATCCTTAATAATAACTATTCCGTAGCAGCAGCAGTCCAAGGTTGCCTCAAACAATTCCACCGGCACTTGCTACGGTAATCATGAATCTGCTTTTGCCATTACTTCACGCGAGGACATTGTGCGACTACAATCAAAAGAGATTATTTTATTTGCTTCTCAGAAGACGCATAATGACATCATTCCCTGTTGGAATTTTATTTAATGGTAAATGACATTTTCCTTATTACACATTTTCAAATATTTTCACCCTTTCGTTGGCGCGTTTATCGCCAGACAGAATAAGTCTCTATCTTCCATCATCTCGAAACCACGATAAAAGAACAGAAGATTTTATATTTTCTCCTACCGTATTAATAATGTTGAAAAAGTTAATACCTACAAAAACAAACGCAGAAGCAAATGTCGTGCCTGCGCGTGCCCGTGTGTGTGTGCGCGCGCGGGTGTGTTAGGAGCCGCGCGACGAAACACGCACACAGTGTCAGTAGAGGCGTTCATCAATAACCATATACACGAGCGTACAGTTTATAGTTCTTTTGGTTATCGCGCGCGCGCGGGGAGCGGCACCTTCGGCAATGAGAGCAAACGTCGATTTATTAAGCTCGCGCACAGCCCCGTGCGCGCACACGTCTCTGCGCCGAGGCGATTTTTCATGCAGAGTTTCTCGTGGAAATAGATGGCTTCGTATGCCGGATTGACAGCGATACGTTTCGCTGCTAGCGCCGCCCGCTCGATATGGGATTTAATTTTTGATATGATCGAATGCAAGCGTTTTAATTTGCAATCGCGCGAATGAATTATTGGAGATGGATGTGCGGAACGTTGGTAAATAAAATGCGCAATGTCTGAGTGACGCCTGGTAAAAAAAAAAAAAAAAAAATGAACGCGGAGAGCGAGATTTTACTTGTCGACTCGCGATCGAAGCTATCAATTGATAATTTCCAACAGTAAGTTTGTGTATGCAATGAACACGTGCGTGGCGAATTCGGAATTGGAAGGAAAGCCCGGTCGTAGTGGTGAACGGCCAAGCGACTTGATTCGCACACGCGAAAAGTAAATCAATAGCAGCGATTGTGCAATCTCGTGAAAATAGCTAGGCGCGCGCGCGTGGGTACTTCGATAAGAGTCTGGCTGGGAAATCACAGCAGACAAATTTGGTGGCGGTGCACGCATACATTGAATTATCTGTCGTATAAATTCTTGGAAAGAAGGTCTAGAGCACACGTATACACGCCGCAAGCTTGGCACGGAGCCATGCGAATCTTGCTTGCCGGAATCTCTCGTTACATCGCCCACGAGCCCCGTATACCTACCGCACCAGGCGCTACTTTGTTAGCCGCGAATTTATCATTCCGACACCGCGCGCTGCGCTGCGCCGCTGCTCTTAAACCTTCCGTCCCCAAAGTACTGAGATTCTACAGGGAGCTTTATCCGGTGCATGATTTTAACCTAATGATTCTACTACATAGTGTGTGCAAATTTCCAGTCCGAACTACATCTTCGGTTTGACTATTATTCCTAGTACCCATGAAAAAGCTCTATGATAATTAGTAGACAAATATTTACTTGGCAATTACGAAATACGTATTGACTAATCAAACTACTTTTTTGTGGTTGATAATGGCGAAGATATTATGTGTTTATTTCTATTCATTAATTGTAAATCCCATTAATAGATATATTGTATTTACAACAACCGAGAAACATAGTTACACGAATGAACTTAAATTTGACAAGGATGGGAGTGAGTATATTATTTAGAAATGGATCGCAACCCAACAGTTATTTATGAAATTCAATTATTGCCATTCATATTCTTTCGGCTTGATTAAATTGATACATTTGTTGCAATTACCGATAATTTATATTCACGATGTGCGTGCATTTTAAAAACACAAAGGTTCTCTAAACGAATAAACCGTGCCACTCTAAATTGAGGTATAAGCTACAGTTGAACCCACTGATCGTGTGATCATTCTCCAGAAACAATGCGAACAAGACAATCCGACAGCTCAGGCGTTCGTATTCCTCGCGCGCCAAATTGTCCCAGCAATTAGGATAAGGCAAGGTCGCTCCTCTGTCGAGCGTCAAAAATAGCCACGCGAGATGAGCATTTCACGGGACATAAAAGCTCGCGCGCGTCGCCCCGTAAAAGCTCGACTTTACATCGCAGCTAATCCGGAAAATGAGATCCTGCCTCAATGGAAGCGAGCGAGCGTCTGATCAAATTTGTTTTTGCGCGCTTCCTTTTCGCTTGTGATAAAGCTCTATTTAATCCGCGGTTGGGCATTGTGAAGAATCCGCCCTCGCTCGGCGCTCTCTCCTTCGTAATATCGAATTAATTGTTCTTTCGACAAAGAGAGCCACCGCCGCTCGTGTATTGCAGAGGTCCCGACATAAAAATCTCTTTCTCTCCCTCTTTCCCTCTCTCTCTCTCTCGAGGGTAATGGATATCGCCACCGTGAAAGCGCGGATTACGCCAAAGAAATGTTTTAATTTATCAAATCAGATAATCGACTTTGCTTTTCTTCGCGATCCTCTCCTATCGATTCGGACTTTTTGCATCGACTTGTTCAATGACACCGATCCTTACTCTCATTTCATCAAACGCAAATGACTATTAGTCATGTTCAATGTGCGTTTGTTCCTTTTATCGGCGCGCCTTCCATTTACAACTTTCTGACTGTTGGCTGCAAGTAGAACAAAACTATTGTAGTCAGACAATGTTCTCTAAACGTAGCAGCCACACGACAGCAAAGTCGTTTCCCAGAGGGAATCGAAAGAGGGAGAGCGGATTGCTCAATTGGCGATACTTGTCGGAATAGTGTAAGGCCTTTGCGGTGTCGGTTATATCCCAATAACACAGTACTGTAGCGTTTTCCAGCCCTTTCCAACTGCTCAATATCACGTCTAGTCCTCGAGAGCATCCCCACAAAGCCTTTCCCCAACACACGAATTCCACTGTGGCTAACTATTAGTTTTGGGATTAGGACAACAAGGCTTTCGACAGCGACGGAACGGAGTAGCAATTTGATCGACGAGTGGCACGCAGCGCTGTTTGCCCGCCTTACCAAGAAAAAGATTCCGCCTCGATAATTGACTTTGTCAAGCACTCATCGTCTCGACGTTCTTAACGAGCTCTTAATGTCGCTCTCGTACGTCGAACGGAAGACAAGTGCGCGTAGAAGGCTTGCGTAACTTCCGATGAAACCTTCGATAAGGGCTGTCGACTAGCTACACACCAACATTTACCTAACTTCTCGCTATTTTCACTGAAATAAATGAGCGAATGAATAAACGAACGCTGAAAATATTAAATGTCGTATTCCGATCAAATATATCGCCCACTTTTTCAACTTCGAATCGGACTTTCAGCACGGAATTCATCTGGTACAACAGCAGCGAGAGTCGTCCATTATACTGTCGGACAAAAAACGCGCGATCGTTCACTGAAATATAATGGCACGGAAAAGCATCGAACGACACGGTCCAAAGAGACGGCGGAAAAAAGTATACGCTCTCGCTCTCTCGTGCGCGAACAAAGGCCAGAATCTCGTTGCTTGGCCTAATAAAGCGGACGCATCGCGATCGTCCTCCTCCTTTCATACGACGGAAATTCGTAGCACGTGATATAGCCAATCTTATCGCTTTAACTGCGATGGTGACTTTTCTGTCAGTTCCGGCGGAGTCCACGAGCCTATACGTTTGCAACAACCACATTTTTAGTGGCATTCGTTCAAGTTGTTCGGATAAATTGTTTTATTTTTGTCTTTTTTTACGAACAATTTTATTTTGTATATATTTTTGGTTTGTCACTTTTATCGAATTATCGTTCGATTCATATGAGTGTCTGTCTTAATATTGACTGTACTACTTGTTTTCCGAATGCAGTCTCGTTCTATAACCAAAATTACTGACATAAACAATATTTCACCGTACAAAAAAAAAATAAATAAATAAAATTACGCGATGCAGACGAAATAGAAAAAAAAAGCTTTGGAAATAAGCAAAAATGAAGAAGAGCTTTCAAACAATTGGAAAGAAGCGCGTCAACGTGACACGCCGATTCTGTCGGGATCGGGAAATAAATAACGACTGGAAATTCATCGCATTAGCAAGGTAATACGTACAACGCACAGACGATAGTTCACGCCTCTCGACTTGCGTTGGTGATAAATAAGAAGCCATTAGCCGACACGTATGAGAAGGTATCTTGTACACACACGCGAGGCAGCAAGTCTCGATGATCTATGTGGCAGAGTCGCCATGTGGTACCCCACCGAAACAGAAGAGGAAGAAGATGATCTATGAATGTGATTCGCGCGATGCAATAAAGAAAAATCATGAAAACGAAAGGCCGCAGACCGAATTCGTGTACGACGATCGATTTTTCGCTCGCGCGACTCGAAGCGACTAAACGAAGCAGCGCATTGTAGCAGCAACGTAATGCGGAATATTTATGGAAGAGGCGCGTCACGCAGATGCGCGCTCTCGCTCTCTCTCTCTCTGTCTCTCTCTCTCTCTCTCTCTCTCTCTCTCTCTCTCTCTCTCTCTCTCTCTCTCTCTCTCTCTCTCTCTCTCTCTCTCTCTCTCCTCTCCCAAGGACGAGATGATTTATGCGCCTGAAAAAAAGAGACGGCTGGCAGCTTCAACATGTTTCAAAGCTGCGGGTATTCGAGCTTTTTTGCCCCGTTTTTTCACCAGCGCTTTCTTTTCTCGACGCCCAGCCCTTCTCCGAGGAGGACGTTGATTGACCTCTTTTGTTGAGGATTTCGCGGTGACGTGCAAGCAAAATGATTTTCAGAACAAACACTCACCTCCTCCCTGATACAATGCGTAATACCGTCACCTGCTTTCTCTTTCACTCTCTATACATATTTGCCATGTGTTGTGCGGATGAAAATGCAATTTCTCAATGTCACCTTCTTGGTACGCAGACGCATTTTATTTGGCATTCATTTTTATTCATAATACTGTTGCTTGCTGCTTCGAGTAAGCACTTTTATTAGAAAAATTCAGATCTCACTTCAATAACAATTGTTCATGGGAGCCAAATAATTTCGACGTTCACGAAAAGAAACCACCGGATCCAACTGAAAACTATTGGTTTATACGCGAATAGTAAGGCCATGTTTTCTGACAAGACGCAATGTCATTTGATTTGGCAAGGAGCACACATCGTACAATGCCTTGCGTGACATGTCTTCGCTTCGCAAATTTACATCCGTTGCGCCGTTTTGGATGTATATACGCGAGAACTAGATCGTTTTCACTCTTGTGACGATGTGAGTCATCACCTTGCGCTTGTGACATGACAACTTGTTTGCTCTCCTATATAATGTTCTCTGTGAGGTCTCGATTACGTTACACAGCCTTTCAATGTGTTCTGATGTAATTCTATTGTACGAGCAAGTTTTTAAACGAATCAATATGCAATATGTGTACTAGCTGGTCTCGTGTAGTTTTATTACATTATAATTTTCATCGAGACTTTTGCTAGTCATAACTCGAGAAATAAAGTGAGTGAAACGAAAGCATTTTAAGAGATTATAAACCATATAAAAAGCGCATTGACTCGCCGCACGCTTAAACTCATCTAACAGCTGAAAGGTTCCGAGGAAAAACCTGAGGAGAATTTGGACAACTGGTGCATTGAGCGTTCTTCGCATTCCATTGCCGTACCGTTTTACGCGTTTCTTATCTTTTCGAGCTCCATTCCCTTTCTTCATCCCTCCTTTCTTTAGTGCATCTTTTTCGAATTTTCATTTAACTTGCATATATATGTGAAACTAAAAGGATACCGAATGTAGACGCTGATACAATATAGTTATATGTGAGATATAATCAAAGAAAGATTCAATTTATATCGTTTTTCTCTTCCAACAAACTTTCGGACTTTAATTTGCAATTGTGAAGTTTTGTAGTTTGTAAAATGGCTTTTTCTTCTAAAATTCAATCCGAACAAAACTAATTGACTTCTAAATTAACAAAGTCAATTTACATTCCGCGATGTGATCCAAAACTACAATAGCAAATTTACGTGGGATATCGCACAACGAGAATTTTGAAATCCGATTTGAAGCTATTTACGTAAAGTTTACTACGAACGCGAACAAATGTCGAGGAACCAAAGTGACTTCAAAAGTTAAAATACATTTGAGCTTGCGGTCACTTTTGTAGCACAAATATATACGCGAGTGCAGCGGCTTGAGTTTCTGTTATTAATTTAGCTTGGCGAAGTGTGTAAAATCAGCGTATCAACTCGATCGACGCGAAAGTCTGGCTGGATCAGCTTTCAATGGAGAGGTTGGCGAGCTGCATCCGCACAAGGACAAAACGAGGTCACCGAGCTTACTGCAATCGCGCCTCCAACTGAATTCAGAGCAAATATAATGCTGCGAAGCTTGGATTTGCCATTCGATGCGCACGCGGCAACCTCGTCAACAGCTTTCATTTGATTTTACATTTATGGCATTAGACCCGCACCTGCAACTTTTTTTACTTCTTTTAATTTTGGAGTGACGAATATACACGTAGCTCTCTCTCTCTCTCTCTCTCTCTCTCTCTCTCTCTCTCTCTCTCTCTCTCTCTCTCTCTCTGTCTCTCTCTGATTTGATGAAACTCGATAGCAGCGTTGCCACCCGAAGAAACGGGAGCTCATGACTTTTTTTTATTTTCCGATCGCTGCGTGTGGCACGTGTCGTGAAATGACGCCGCGTATTATATACCGTAGGGGAGGAAGGAAGGCGAGAGGCCATCAAAATTTATGACATTCAATATGTCGATGCGATGGTTCGCCGCTAGAATTTCGTATTTTTCACCGAACTCGTAGTCGTCAGTAGTGCTTTGCTCGTTCATGCCGCCTCGCTAATGGTTTGGTGGCGCGCGCGTTCACAGAATGCTGAAGACTTAATATCTGGGACAAGATGAGGCGACACTTGCAATCGATCGACCTCGTCTTTCTCTCGTTCGCATTTGGACTTGTGCTCCGCCTCCCTTTTCTTTTTTGCCAGAGCAAAATGTCGTCGCCTTCTCGCTTCTCCTTTTTTTCCTTCGTTTTCTTCTCTCGCTCGCTGTCGACAATTGTACTTTACTGCTGAAAGTCGTTTGTGGCGCTCTCGGCGATTGCACTTTAGACGTTTTCCTATGATCCGACCGACTGTTACTAATTTTCTCGGAAACAGATAATGTTTTCGTACTTATTGCGAAAGGAAAAGGTTTCTGATTTTGCAAGTTCGCGCACATAAAAGCTCGTGTGATTTCGACTTGTTTGTAGAACCTGTTTTAGATTTACCATTGATAAAAGTTTAACGTGGACAAATCTTACCTTCTTCGCTTCGTTGTTATTGTCGGCAGCGTGGTGTGGCTGTGGACTCATCGCTGCACCATTGCTAACTGCGCCGCTCTGCGACAAGAGCTCATCGCTTCCCCTCTGTGAACAAGCATAAGGAATCTCGTTAGCCAACATCTTCGTTGTAGGGAGCCCAAAAAGCGCATCTCGACACGCG
This sequence comes from Phymastichus coffea, assembly GCF_024137745.1. Taxonomy (NCBI): domain Eukaryota; kingdom Metazoa; phylum Arthropoda; class Insecta; order Hymenoptera; family Eulophidae; genus Phymastichus; species Phymastichus coffea. The sequence continues at coordinate 72,444 of NW_026706911.1, forward strand.
CGAATGTCGCCCCGATCAGTCTGGCGCTCGAGTTGCACGAGCGAGCAAACAACACATACGAAAAAGAAAAAAGACGAGAGGAGATCAGCCAAATGGAATATGCAAAGGCCGTTGCGCTCGGACAAATGCAAGAGATCTGCAGTTGTAAAGTATGTACTGCGTAATCCACGTAAAAGCAGCGTCGCCGTTCTAAAAGCGGTAGAATGCTTGATCAAAGAAGGTAAAATCCGAGGAGGAGCCGTGGCGGGCGGCGACACAAGAAGCGCATAAAAGCTCGCAGGCGCGCGGGCGCGACGGTAGTTAACTGAATGCGGCGAGGAAGGAGCTTTGCTACTATTGCGCTACGCAGAGTGGAACGTAGAGGCTTAGGTAACAGGAGGAGGAGGAGGAGAAGGGGGTGGGCGAGTTATTAAACGCCGCCCGAAGGATTAAAGCGCAAAGAGATCCGTTTACGACGACGAGTTCCGGACGAATGCTCCTTTCTCGGGGGCAGGAGGGGTACCTATACTCAGCTCGCAAGCTCCGTCCTTAAGGAGTTATAAGTCGCTCCGTTAAAGAACTACTACTACTCCCAAGCAATTGACCAAAGTGCATCCCCCCTCTCGCTCTGTCTCTCTGTCTCTCTCTTTTTCTCCAAAATCTTACTTGCTTTTCGCAGTGTACATTCATTACGTGATTATCATTACCGCCGGGGACATGCACGCTAGCTCGCAATCAGGAGCGATTAATTTAACTTTCGCATTTGTCGCTGGATATCTCATAGTCGGGTAATACGCGACTTCAAAGCATAAAGAGACACACCGCGCTTCTCTGACAAAAAAAAAGACAAGTCGACCATAACGATTGATTCGCATGCTTCCTCATTTTTTCCTTTTTTCATCCTCAAAGCCAACGCGCGTGACAAGTGCAGTATCAAAATCGACAGAGAGAACAAAACAACAGCACGGCTTCTTCTTTGAAAAAGTCATCCGTCAAGGGAACATGTTAGCCGCGCACAGGAGAGCGGAGCGCATTCGGCTGGAGTTTGAAAACAAAAGCAAATCGAAAAAACAAGAAAATATATATAAAGAAGGAAACCATCAGCTACTCGTCAGAGCTCAAACGTTCTCATTGGGGTGCACGGTTGCGAGACAAAAAGCGCGCATCTCGGCTTGTTCTTATTCCCCGGATTTACTGTCGGAAGAGCGAGAGAGCGATAGAGAGAGAAAAGCGAGCCAAGTGAAAAATCCGGAAAAGAGACGTGGTCGTGGTGGAGGAAAGGACAAACGGAGTAGTCCATAATCCATACGTCCGCTACGTCCGCGGGAAATAAATAATACAAGAGAGGTCCGGATGTCAGATAAAACTACTTTTCTATCCGCACACGTCGAGGTCGAGTGGAGAGCAAGCAGCAGCAGCAACAGCGACTTCTTCTGTCTTTTCTCTTGTGTTGTGGCGAGTGCGCTATATATACGCGCACACGTACAGAGCCGGTTAGATCTAGAGTGCTCTAAACGAGTATAAGATATTCCGGGATAAAGTGCCTGCTTTATACTTGTTTATGCCCGGATTTCGCGCGCAGAGACATTCTACTCGGCGGCGCCTGCGCAAGCGATCGACAATATATTATTCAATGGATAACAAGCATTCGTCATTTCTTTCTTCGCGACATAAGTCCCAGGATCGATCAATACTCCAGTCAGTGCGGAACACGAGCAGATAGTGGCCGCAAAGAATCGCTTAGCTAAAAATGACGGCCCGGCAGAGTCGATCAATTATAATTAGATTCATAAATGTAGCTGTAGAGCACCGGCGAGAGAGGCAGACGCCCTTTCCGCCTGCGAGCAGATCCATTTGAATCCCTTTTATCGCTCAACGGAATCATCTCGTCAATGAATGCTGCGAGGTCGCAGCAAAAATAATGAGCCGATTTCATGACTTTTCTCCAACTCTCGGTCGGTTAATCAACGAAAGCGAAGCCCCAGCGAGTCATATCAACGTTGTCGACGGGCTATCTCATTAGCGGCCACTAGACTATTCCTTTGAGCTCGTTCAGCCGTCGGAATGATGCGTAGTTATTATAATTTTCGGTTCGAGCTTATAAATTTACTCCGCACGCACGCGTCATCATTATTACACGCACACTCGAGGCGTCAATTCCGAAAGTTAGATCTCAGCAGCAGCCTGCGCCGAGAAAGAGAGAGAAACCGTAGCTTAATGAGGCTCATGATCGGCAGAGCTCCCGCTTCTAATTAATACCGAAGAGATGTGTAAGCCGAAACGGCGCTTCGAGCGGTACATCACGGTTTCGGATTTAACGTATATTCCGCGATGATAATTATTGCCTTGCCAAGCTCGATGTGAACGTTATTATCAAAGAGCAAGAGGACGTTGCGTGAAATTGACAGGCTCAGATGAAATTCCAGAAGAAAGCACTTGTCCAACGTCTGTTAACAATAATCGTAGTTGCGATGCAGATCTCAGAAAAACTATTTCATTTTCAATAAAGTATTCAAACGCGATAGCTCGGCTCGTCAATTTATCTGACTTGATTAGCGCGATCGACATCTACTCGCTTAGAATGAAGCGTCCGTTCATTTTGAATTGACGTTTTGGTACCACTGAATTTCTATCGAGCAGACAAACTGCAGTCTAGAAACAAACAATTGTTTGCTCCGAGCTGACGTTTACGGAGGGAACGGACCGAAGGAAAAGAAGAAGAATATTCGTTCGGTGATCAAGAGCGACATGCAATTTTAAAAAGATTTCGAGTGCCAAGAAAATCTTGCGAGACAGACTAACAGATACAGCAGCTTTTTCACTCCCCCCCCCCCCCCCAGAGAATAGCATTCATCCGTCACGAAAAAGCAATGGCAAACACGAAAGCCCCTTTTCTCGTGCGTCAGCCAAGCCATCAGAAACAGTAGTGCCGTCAACTTTTCTCTCGTTCTTTGGTCATCTCCTGCTAATATTATTTCAACCCGCGGCAGCGCTGGCTACGTGTATCACATCGCGTTGGCTGGGATTTCCTCTTGACCAAGCAGGAAAACAATCGAGATCGAGATTGTCGGGGGAGGGGGGCACAGCGAACGTTGTGAAAAGGGATGGGGGAGGAGGCAAAAGCAACAATTCCGATACAGCCGCCAGCGCAACAGTGGCAGGCCCGCGCAAACAGTCGTGTAGCCGTAAATAATGGATTTATTTTCGAAAACATCTTCTTTCGACGACCAACAGAAGCTTTGTAAACACAGATCATTGCTCATTACACTTAATGGCCTGATCGCCGGATGATGTGTTTTCAACGATACCGGTGAGAACGTTGCTATTTTTAGAAACCAACTCGGAACCGGGATTCCAATTTGTATCTTTGATTATCGGTACACATGTAACGCTGCGAATAACGCTGTCTGCACTTTCGATAAAATCGCCGCAGCAAATGAAGAGTAAATCAGTCGTTGAATAATGTCAAAAGTGAACGAGCGGAAAAAAGAAAAATGTTGCCAAGTCCGAGGTTCCGTTTGTGTTAACGCAGCGAGAGAGAGAGAGAGGAAGTGCTCATAATACTATCAGCGGAATAATTATCGAAGCATACATGCGCGTATAGAACTATATGCATATGCGCGCTACAGCCCAGTCAATACAAATTAGCCATTCGTAAATTAGCTTTTTCCCTTAGAGCAACACAGCGGGATTCGATTAAATGTTGCGCGCTTAATTGAATGCCTCGAGCTCGGAGCGATCATTATATCAGGCCCTGCGGCTGCCTATTCTCCTCTCTCGACGCTAGGAAAAAAAAATTATTTGAAATGCCATTCCGCGATTTATACGTTTTCGTGCATACGCGCGCGAGGCTTTTTAGCGGGCATAAATGGATTTAAGCGTATAATATAATTTAACGCGGCATACGGCCAATATCGCGTAATTAAAGCGCGGAAATCGCGAAATGATGCCCCGTACGATCAACAAAAAAGAGGCTCGTTTTCTCTATTAATTATCGAACTATAATGGGACATAATATTATCAGGATTTTCTTTGGTAGGTTCTCGCTTATGAAATTAAAGGAAATCGTCGAAATGTAGGGAGCACTACTATTGATTAATCATTCGAATGGTAAATCATCTCGTAAATATCGAAGAGGCAGCAGTTTGTCCGCAAAAGTAGAAAATGAGAAGCGAGTTACATGTCAAGTGGAATGACTGGCTCCTAAGAATGAAAAAGGGAAACTTTAAGAAAGAACAAGTGGGTGGAGTGCATCTCGCACTCGCGCGCTGCTGAATAGAACTAATGCATATTTAATTCGTTTACTTAGTGCGAGGCGCTAAACAAAATTTATTCAGCGCTTATTATTATTCTCACTTTTATTAGCCCCAAGCTCGACCAAGTTTATTCAAAGAACCTAAGGAAGACATCACTAGCATTTTTCATCTCCTTCGCGAGCAACGATAGTAAATTTTCAAGTGAGTCGCTTCGACTTTCTCGCTCGCGAGAGTAAGTTTTGCCAGAGCGAGACAAGGAGAAGGAAAAAGTGAGCGCGTTCCGTTTCTTTCACTTTGCACATACGCGCACGAGCAACTTCCAACGTCTGATGTCTTTTTCTCGCCCCCTCGGCGATCCTCCGATAACTTCGTGCTTACGCGGTTACGCCATTCGACCCGCATGAATTTCAAAACAACGCCGAGCTCTGAGCAAGCGCATGCATTGACGCCGCCGTGGAGAATGAAACAAATAAAGGAACCCCGTTGGCGAACCTTCTCTCAAACTTTTACTGGTGAAAATTCCTCCTTGCTGTTTCATCATATTTGATCTATCAAGTGGCAAAAATTCATTTCTTCTTTTCGACAAATCTGGAGCAGAAACACTGCTTAATGTCTTGACACTTTCCAGAGTTGAGTATTTAAATGGCAAAGCAGCAGTGAAGGAACGCGCAAAAACCGAATGAGCAACTGCCGACGCGCAAAGCGTCTTAAAGTTTGCAAGAAGTGCCTTTGTCTTTATGCCACGCCGCTCTTCGTTAATTATCCCTCGAGTTGTTGAATACTTGATCAAGCTCAGAGTTAATTTATGTCGCTCACGACTTCAAAGTAAATGGAAGCCGATGTATATCATGACTTGTTATCAAACATTTATTAATGTAAGTCTCTTGATAATCAGCTCAATTTGTGAATTTTTTTAAGTGACTAAAAAAAAAAGAGATTTGTTCGTTCAATAAAGGAAATAAATTGACAAAGTACTTGTTTTGTCGTGAGGTGTTGAATAAGAGTAGCAGCAATTTGTCGCGTATCCCAGACGATCGTCTCTCGATCTCGAGCGTTTTGTTGGACGTTCGTTTCAACCTGCGATAAGGCAAGTGTGCGTTCACGAAAGAAGTTGAGAGGGAGGCGAGAGGGTGGCCATGGAAAATAAGAAAAGTTTGTGTACTCGATGGAAGTGGAGCCTCAAAAGCGCGCGAGCGCGAGAAATGGGAGCAGGATGGAAAGGGGATATATAGTTGCAGTAGCAACAGCAAAAGGCGAGAGAGAGAGAGAGAGAGAGAGAGAGAGAGATGGATGGGCGCAACCCAAAGACGCCCGAGAACCAGTCGAATAAACTACCCGAGTAAAGTTGCAGCGTGTATAGTCATGATTCCATGGGGAAGTTTTTGCCTCTGCGAATTTGCGACTCCATTATACTGGTGATATCAGCGCGAGATCGCGATCGGACTACATTTCGGATTACAAGCTTCGCCCCTCTGTCTCTCTATTGTATGTTGGGCTTGTGTACCGACTGCTGCAGTTAATGTAATGCACGCAATTACAGTGAATAGCGAGTAAGCCTATGAATCGGACGCACACACAGGCGCACGTTTGCATAGCGACCTTATCGTACGCCTGCTGCAGCTTGTTGACATATTAATCTAATTGGAATACAGCCGTTGTAAACGCAAATGCTGTTTGCGCTCAGAGAAGGTAGCATGGCCATGATACAGTGCATAAAGAATCGTCGGTCATGAACTTTGGCGCCGAGTAACGCATCCAATTATGTTGAAAGTGATTAGCGAACTACGAATGGCAGCGACCGATACAAAGGCGAACGGCAAGTTGAAAAAACGGGGACCGCGCACAGGCTTTGAAAGATCGCGAACTACAGCTACAACCAGTAGTCGAGCCTTATCCATCACTTAATTACTTAACGAAACCGCGGCAAACTCCGTTCTCCGATGACGACTGCTAGAAGCGGCCCAATATACTAACTTAGCCTGCGGCCGTCGCACAAGTTTACTAGTTATTATTTGTCTTTGCTAATAACCGCTTTTCCCTTCCCCCACAACGCCATAAAGTTTCGGCAGAGAGACTCGTTTGCAAAATTAGCTTTACTTGCGGCGATGTTACAAACCCTTTTCTCCAACAACTTCTCCACTATATCGTTATCTTGTTTTACTCGAACGATCATCAGATTATGCGTGACAACATATTGCTAAAGCTTCATCACTCTCTCTTTCTTTCCCTCTCTACCCTCCTCTCCCTCTCACGATTTTGTACACCTTGAACGGACGATAAAACTTTTACGACGCAAAGTTGCCACGGCCGATATATCCAATGCCATACAGATCTCTTTTTTTCCAAGATTCGCGCAATACAAACTTGCCGTGTTTACGATTCTCGATTAAAAGCACACAAAACGACCGCGAGCTCCTCTTCGCCAACTTTCCCCTCCAAAGTTTGGCCTTTGAGATGATGATGCGAGAGTTATGAATTTGATAATAAGTAAATTTTATATGGTATCTCTCTCTACGAGGAAATACATCTTAGCGTTTCATTATAGAACTTTCAAAAGCTTCAACTTTTTTCTCAAGAAATGCGCTAAGAATTGGATCGATCTCAAGCGTAATTTTTCTTTCAAAATGTTAATCTCTAATCTGGGGCGAGGGGAAGAAAGCTTCATAAAATTTTGAAAGACAGACTAATCCATAATGCGCTGAAATTTTCACTGACGTCATGACGCGTAGAAGCGAAGGTATATCCTTGAACTTCAGCGTGTGGCTATTAGCGTCATCGGCCATTCTGATGTGGAGAGCCATGTAGTACGATTTAATGTACCATTAAAATCAAACATCAAATTACTATGTATCGAATATTGAATGGGTTTTGCTGATGGACAAGAGAAATCCTAGAGCGAGAGTAGATGGACCAAATAGAAGATCGGAACTAAATGAAGGACCGCGTAGAGTGACATCTGTTTCTTTAAGTATTCACGAAGCGTTCAACGCACAAATATCAACATAAATTGGAGACGACGGAATTTCGCCAAGGGGATAATCGAACGCAAGTTTCTATCACAGTTGACGCGCAGGAAGAGGGAAGGGATCGGAGATTGCCGTCCACAAAAGACACCACAGATAGACTCAAATTTTTTCACAGCCCCACTCACCGGAAATAGTATTGTTATTTTATTTTCGAAAGCAATTTGCAAGTGCTATCAAAGTTATTCGAGGCGGCGCATGCGCCCCCGACTCGCATAGCGATGACTCGGAAAGTTGCCAAAGAAAGAGCTCGCCTAGACTCCCTTTTGTCGAGCGCGCAAACTTGTCTTGTGCGTTCCCTTACGACGTTTACGACTCGATCGATCATCGGAGTATAAAAATGACTTGTTAAAAGTGCTCTTTGATCATGCTGACTTGAAAGTATTTCTTAAAAAATTTACAATCTTCAATATTAAAAAAAGGTATTGATATGTTTTTGCTTTGTGTCAAATTACTATAAATAGATTTACCGATAGATCACATTTGATTTAGCTCTCAAATTACGTTTCTATCGATTTCGTTATTCATTAGCGGCAAACTTTAAAAGCAGTTACAAACTGAAATTGATGGATTTCATTTCCGCAATAAAATTTTCAAAATTCGATATAGTGCTAGAATAACATAAGTTGGAGCGTACAATTACCAAGTGCAATACACTTTCTTCTGTTGTTTAACCCATCGACGGGTGATCGAAGTTTTCTGAGAAGTTGGTCCTCGCTTTTCGTGCGCGCGAACGCTTGCACCGTTTAGATTCCCCCCGTTCCGTCGGTAATTTCTTTAACGAGACAACCGAAGCGTGGAAACGTCAGGATAGAGACAAATTGTTGTCTTCGTGTTGGGACATTGCCCTCGTGCACTTGATGTTGCCGTATATCCCACAAACTTTTCGATTCTACGAAATGTCTATTTTTAAACTGCAATACTTCTGCGATCACACTAGTTTGAAGTACTTTAGAATGTACATGTTTATTATTTAGTTAGGAACGCCTTGACAAGTTCAAATCGGCTTATCACGTATTCAATTACTGATGGCAATTCTGAATTTGACACGTGAGTGATTAGATCATTAAGATCATGCCGACTACATGTATTGCTTTGACCACAGTACATTCGGAATGTTATTTTATTCTAAAAAGGTTAATGAATCCGTTTACGAAACGACGAAAGTTGTTTTTTTTCCGCGTTGCCTCCACCGATGGAGCACAGCGTTAACCAAGATTAGATCATTAGGGCCAGTGTGTACTTCCTTTTTCCTATTAGATTGTCATTTAAATAAAAAATAACATGGTCGACAGGAAAAATCGTAGCGCACTGCGAGAAATAAGAAATAAAGTTAGACGCCGAAACAAGAGCGAGCGAATCAAGCGATTAGCTTTTCATGGGCCTGAATATTGTAATTTTTATTTGGCACAGCGAGGCCTGCGAGATAGAGTGAGTTGAAAGAGAGGCCAGGGGAGGACGAGGGTTAAGCGAACGGCATTTTTCCGGCCATCTGCTAGAAAATTCCCCAGATCCCCCCTCGTTATTCTGCGCACGACACGGAGCCGCTACGGGCGGTAGCGTCTCAATTTATAATGCATTAAGCCGTATCGGAAGGCCGCCGCCGTCGAGCCGCCAGTAGAAGTGTTCTACTCTACTCTTCTCTCGCACTGTGTATATCTGTGTATACGTGTGCATTGCTTCTATACATATACACGCACACACATCGATACGCAGAAAGACTAGCCGCCAACCTCCGCGCTGTCTCTCTCTCTCTCTCTCTCTCTCTCTCTCTCGAATTTACTCGAGTTGTATCTCTAGTTGACGCAAATATACGGCTATATACTTCCCAGTTGAACGTTACTGAAATACCCCCCCCCCCCCCCCCCGCAGCAACCACGCGGATTCAGATGCTATTTGAACTAATAATATTATTGAATTTTTAGTATTTCTTTATTAATTCAAAGGCTTTGCCGAAACTTACTTTCATCGCTGCGAAATGTTATGGTTAAAATTTTGCTCTCCAATTTGTGACTCACTCTCAACCGCCGATCTTAATCACTTTGAAGCTTACCTGAAACAAACAAGAAAATCATTTCGGTTTCATTCATTGCTCCTGAATTAAATAAAATACAAGAATAACATGAAAATAAGTTTTTATTATTGTTAAGTCAAAAACTAGGTTGGGTTTTGAACGCTGCAAGGGTACGCTATGCATTAGTCTCGGTTCCCTATAATCATGAAAGGCATGCAACCAATCTTCCCCACCACTTTTGAAATGCTGTGGGAGGAGAATTTTCACGTGCATCATGACTGAACCTACGGTTTATGGTGGCGTCCGAGCCACCAAGGGTAACAAGCATATGGAAATTTTATTTCTGAAAATATCCACATGCCCGAGGCTCGAGCCTGATAAAAATAAAAGCCCACGAGATATAGGCGCAGTAGCGGTGGCAAGCGATAATGGTTTTATCGGTAGATTCCTATGCGTGCACCCGCGCACGTTCGGTGGAATTCGTTGCTGGATAACCCAATATAACGCCGCTGCTTATGAAAATAAAAAAAAAAAAGAGACAAAAAAAGCAATGAACGTGACTGGAAATTTATCGTGCATTTTTTGCACTCCGGGACGACCTCAACCTCTCTCGCTGAAATATTTTGTTAGCTCTTTCTTTGTTGTTATTGTTGTTGTCGTTGTTATTGTTGTTGTGATTCACGCGCACGCGCGTCTGATTTGTCCGGAATGTTTCCATTGCGAAAATCACCGAGATATTTGGGATATCACTCGCTTTTCTGCGCTTTGTGAATTTCAATTTGCGATTTGGAGTGTTATGTAGGGATCATGATGGAATGGTGGAAATGCCGCCGAGCGGAATAACTGTTACCAATATATCTGAAACGCCGTTTCCAAGAATTCGTCGAAAAGGAAAACTAGAGAACAATGATTTTTTAAGATGGAAAGATAAACGGGATGATTGATTATCCTCCCGTAGCGCATCGGAAGCCCATGAAGTAATCTTGCTGTCGCAGCCGCGTATCATAGTCCTTAGCGGTGAAACGCGTTGGAAAGGAGCGCGCAGTAGCGCGAGTCGGTCTTACGTCAGCCGATTGCCGCGAGCGACGGTGCGCTGTATGCACTTAACGGGCCTTCTCTCTCAAGTGTGCGCAACGTCGAGGTCAAGTTCCAGTGCTGCTGCTGCTGCTACTAGAGGAGCATCACGTGCCGGCTTTATTGCGAAACTTTTCTACGGGGCCAGATGCTCGTCGTCGTCGTTGTCGTTGTCGTCGCTAACGGCGATAGACACTCAACCGCGCCGCTCTTATCTATGCTAATGCCCCGATGACTCCATTAATTCCTCTCCCTCTCCTTATGTTTTGCCTGTAAACAAGCGCCGTTCCTGTTTCGTACACGTACGAGCAGCAGCAGATCGATTTCGAATTTTAGATGCTTGCCAGGCGCCAGGATTAATATTTACTTCAGTTGATTAATATTTACCGCCAACTTGAGATCTTGTTTGCTACTCCTACTCCTTGGGGCTGCTGCTCGCGCGGGATTACCTATGCGCTCGTCTTACCTGCCGGCTCATTTTTTTATGCGCGCGCTACGCCTGATTGGATTGCGTTTTCGTTTTGGAATACAGATTGACTTTCGGCGCGCCTTGAAATTTCTCTAACGAATCTCCGGCGGCGCGGAGCAGCAGCTAGCCGTCACTAAATCAATTCATGGCCAAGCTCTTCCTCTAATTCTGCCGCGGTGGCATACAAAAATCCGAACGTGTTTAACTTTCATGCGCGAGAATAAAAATCAGCATATTCGCGTGCACACGCGAGGCAAGGGCGGAGAAAGAGGAGACGTCATAACCGCCGGCTGGGAATCTCCGCCGCGTCGGGCGAGAAGAACAATTTCTACCGATGAAAAGTTTGCTCGCTTGAATTGCAGATGAAAAATGCAAATGGTCCGGTGGCGGACGCGTACAGCACAGCAGCGCCAGTAGCCAGTCGAAAGAGTCAATCGATACGCGTCCTTTTTCTCTCGGCCTCATTTTTTCGCTGCTCGCGAGGCGAGAGCGCGAGCCAGTTCGTAATTTCTCTCGGTGGCGATAGGCTATTTTCGCCTCTACCCTTCCCCCTCTCCCACGGCAGATTGAATTTACGAGGGCGAATTCGAACGCCCGAAGAGGAATAATAAAAAGGGGGCCATGGGCTTAAAGGTATATACGGCACTCTGGGGATGCCATTCTTCGAGTTATTTTCGTTCGTGGTGCTCTCTCCAAGATACTCTCTTTCTCTCTCGCTCTAACGCGCCATGCCGTTTTCAAATTTGATTTACACGCCTCGCGACGATCGTACATCTGCCGACACGCGCGATATGCGTTCGCGAATCCCAGGTCTCTCTGTCTGTGTTGCTTTTTTATTTGTTTCCCCCCCCCCCCCCTCTCTCTCTTTCTCTTCATATCTTTGTTTGCGTCATTGATTTTTACGTTTCCACGAGGCTGTCCAAACGCCTTTAGCCAATCATTCTCTTCATTTGACTGAAATAACGTTCCAATGCATTACTGTTATCTGCACGATATGCGAAAATTCGAATGATAATATTTTTTAACGATTTTTCATTCTCTCCTCATAATGCCACTCCGATTTCATCTGACTTTTAAGTCAAAAATTATGTGTCTGTCAGCCAGCAAATACCATTGCAAGGCGTAAAACGAACGTAATAAATTTTTACGGCATTCGGAAAACAGCGACACGTCTGACCTCAGCAGTAGTAAAACCTGGCTGAACCACACGAAACATGCAGCAGCAACGAGTCTTTATCTGAGTCGCGCGAGCCGCGCACGCTTCTTCATCCCTCGGAGTTGCTGTGGCGCGCGCTCATCCAATATTTACTCGGCCGCTCCATTGAATATTCCTTGCCGCGCAGAGTGGCTACATACCTACTACAAGAATATAACGCGCAAGCCGAGGATGAGAGAGCGAGAACTAAACCACCAGCGGCTGGGAATTTAGAAAGAACACCGAGAGGATTAGGCTGTGCTTGCAAAAAGGGAAGACGCGCACCAGGTCATGTCTCATTATATCACTATTACTGGTACGTTCTCTACATTACTCTCTTTTTTTAATCAGCTAGATTTCAAACTTAACATTAGTTGTTCTTTTATAAGCCTACTCGCATATATTGCTAGAAAAATATAACTTATAGTTCGTTACTTTAACCATCCTTACTTGTTATATTTTCTTTAAATAAAATATATCATGATTATTTTAAGAATATTTTTAACTTCTAATTTATTTATTCAATAACAGTTTGGCTTAATCATCATCAAATGATTGATTTAAAAAATAAGTTCCGTATATAAGCGCTAGAAAAGCATTCCATCAGACGAGATGGACAATTTCTCGATTCATCTTATGCTAAAAGAAAATTCAAGTATCGAAACATTCTTTAAAAATTGTTAACTTGTTATGGCATTATTTAATCAGCTATGTACTTCTGCCACGGGACAAAACATAGATTGTAAAGCATTACTAATTGGATTGAGTTATAAATCAAAGCTATTAAAGGAACAAACATGTCGTGTAAATAAAAGAATTATCGCAAAGTGCAGCACTAGCGCTACATCATGCTTCGTGCCCGCTTCTTTTTTGTTATTTCGGTATTTATTGCATTAATTTGCATGACAACTTTAACATTTTAAGACTGTAGATGCATAAAATATATAATGCAACGTAAAGAAACATTACGACCATCGATACATTCATTTCTAAATAAAACTTCGATTGGCATTCACCATTTGAATCATTCTCAGATAAATCGGAGAATGACCAGCCTAATTTCGAAACAGGTTTTCTTGAAACAACTTATTCGCTTATTCCTATTCTTACTCTTAGAGATTATAATACGTATTAATTTTTCATTAATTGAATTTACTACTGAAATATGAATCTCCTACTTTTTATTAATACACAACACAAATATTTCAAAGTATAATAAAATTAAAATGTTCGCACTTTTTTTAACTTCAATCAGTCACAAAGCTGGATGACAGCAATTTCGAAGAGGATATTGTATATTGTTACTACGTTGTATAAAAATTTCATTGAAGCAATATTTTGATATTTTGTGCAACGGAAACAGAATTTTTTTAATTAAACCAAAATAGGCTTACAAAAATAGAATTTCGAAAAATTTCTTGTTGATAAAATTCTATTTGTTGAAATGCTTTATTTTGAAATCAACAAGTCAACTTAGTATATATTAAAATATGTCATACAAAATTTATAAGAACTCTAGCTATGTCATTACTTTTTTCACTTTCTAGGTATTCCCGAGCATCGTAGAATTCTCTCATTTCAAGAGCTTTCCTTCGCACCTGAGCGTCGACGACTCGTGAAAATCATACGTTCCAGACATACCTATAGTTCTTTTAATCCGTCCTATAGCACTTTGCTCAACTACAATAAATAGGTAATAAATTGTAGCATTTTTATCAATTCAACAAATCTTTTTCGATCTCACATTTTCGAATACGTACAAGTTCCAAGCCGTATTCCCAAATCATTTTAAAACATTTTGCCAGAATAATTGAGTGTAATTATACTTGAGTGAACGCAGGTAATAGGTTAATGGATCATGTAAAGCGATGGTTAATCCCTAACTTACGTATACGCAACGAGAAATGTGAATGCAGTAATTACTAATTACAGATTCACTGAGCCGCAAATATGGCGAATCTCGTCCTGTCAATTATGGGACAAACTATATTTGTATAAATCATTCCTGACCATGACGTATTGCTAATATTACCATAACAAGTCGCTAGTGACAGAACACATGAGAAAAACGTTATTAAGTTACTAATTCATAATCATTCGCTGCTGGCATCAAATCAATATGCAGAATAATAAATTGCCTCTAATCCATATGTGACCACCGCTGTTTGCTTGATAAATAATTTAGCAATCAATTAACTTAAATTATTGTGACAGTCCTTTACAATTATTTTTTCATATACGGAAAAAAGCTTTCGTGCTTTTAGAAAATAATCATCGTTGACACTGTCGTCTACTGCACCGTAATTAACGCATTATTATTTTGGCAAGACGTCTGCAACCCTTCTCCCATACACTAAACGCTTATGGAAACCGAACCTACAGCAAGTGAGCATTATGCTATAAGCGAGAGAAGCCCATGAAAAGTTGTTCTGCTTATAATACTTCCCAATTAAACAGCTAATTCACATAAAACCTATGCCGATTCAGTCGTCATCGCAATATGCCATTAACATTAGCCGACTTTTTCATTCTTTATGCGTGTATCATTCTCGTTGTTAGCTGTTTTACTACATACATTACGTAATCATATTAGTACAACATAAATTCTGCATCATTGGCTCTCGTAAAGTCTACTACTATAGCACAAGCTGAAACGAATTCCAATAAAATCGAGTTCGCAACAACGCACACCCGCCGCCACGCTTTATGTTGCTCAGTCATCTAGTTTATTAGCAATCAAGTAGAACCCTACTGCTATATGTGTCGCTGTGCTGCACAAATATAGCGAGGATTAATTACGTAAGCTCTTTCTTTTTCATGAATTCTCAGATGATAAAGATGATGATAATCGTTTTAGCGAAAATTACAAAATCATTCGTTGAGAAAATAAATGGCGGAAAATACCCGGTGTTTTTAATATCTATTTTGTTTTTAAATTTTTATCAGTACTATATACGGTGTAAATACTATAGAATATATCCGTTTCGAGTCAGCGCTTTCATATAATTATCGGAAGAGCATCTTCTCACGTATTTGCATAGACCAAAGACTAGCAAAAAGTGCAGCGAATTGCCGTGTATCGAGAACATTTCAGAAATACGCACGCACGCACGCACGCACGTACGCGCGCGCGCACACACACACACACACCAGTAAAAAATCCTTTCACACTCGTTTGCGACCCACTTCTGTCTAATTCTATCTTAATATAACACGTATAACATATTTTTGAGAATCAATTTATTTCAACTGATGTATTTTGCTTTACAGTCACAAACTATTTCTAATAAAGCTTTTGAAAAAATTGACGCCAATCAATGTTGTCCGTATGTTTAATTTCCTTTTCTTAATAGATATGACAATGAAAAGTTGACGTCTACTTAATTTCAATTGACGTAGTTCTAATTCTAACTACGTTCGTACACATATATTTAAAATTTAATCCAATTATTAGTTTATATAAAAGAGATAATTGAATTATAATAGAATGTTCATCAATTAAAATGTAAGTAAATGAATGAATTTTGTTAAATCAGTTATTAATTAAAAAATGCAGGTAAATTGTATACACACCCAACCACCAACACCCCCCCCCCCCCCCCACACACACACAAAATTATCACTACAATAAAGTTACAGATTCTATCTATTTATTTATTCATATCAAAATAGTTGATTGAATTAGCAAAAAGTAGTCGTCAACTGTAACGTAAAAATCAAAACGGATGACGTTAATTAATTTTTAAAATATTATTTATGTTCCTGTTCATAAAATAGTATAATTAATATATTAAAGCATAAATGATTCGTCACAATAAGAATTTCAGAGAATTATTAATAATGTGACGAATACTTCTGAAGGGCTATTGAAATAACATTAATAGGATTCCGAGAAGAATCAATGAAGAAATGAATATATAAGAATTAAACTTTTCATAGTGGTCTTAGCATATAAACGAATTAAAATTAATTTTACTACATACGTAGCAAAAAAAATATTTATTTAAAAAAATTAGCCATATTAAATAATATAGCAGTATAAAAATCTCGCATTTAGAAGATATTAACTTTTTACGTTATTAACTTTTGCAACGTCGGACCAGACAAGTAATTTTATGAATTTGATTACGTCTAGTAATTACCTCTCAAAAATAATAACAACAAAATCAAATCCCGCTTTTTTCCTATATCTTAATTGATATTTTTTCTAATTTTTAGAACTTCGTCAATTAAAATTAAGTAGACGTTAACTTTTCATTGTCATATCTATTAAGAAAAGGAAATTAAACATACGGACAATATTGATTAGCGTGAATTTGATCAAAAGCTTTCTTAGAAATAGTCATTTAATTATTTTTTTCATTTAGCTAGTTAACATGAATTTAAATCAGTTTTCTTGAATATTAAAAAATGTTCCAATGTTCGTTAGTTTCGGGCTTTGTATAGTTAGAAAAGATGAAACTTTATTCACTACATAAAAAAAAGAAAAAATCTGCAAAAGATTAATAATAGACCATGTGTCCCTGTATACGTCAGTTGATAATTGATTTCATAATATTCACTAGCTTATTATTACGTTTAGGCTGACTACTTTTTGATCATTCAATCGTTCATTTTAATATGATAATATGAATTAATAAATGAGTTAAATCTATGACTTTCTTGTAGTTATATATAAATAAATTTCTTCGTACTGAACAGTTAATAACTGATTTGACTAAATTTACTGGTTTACTTACGTTTACATTGACAAACATTTTTTTTTTTCAATTAACTCTTTTGTATAAGTCAATAATTGGATTTGGTCTAAAATGTATGTACAAACAAAGTACGATTATATTTAAATGAATATATTAGATTTTGACGATGCCCAACGACTACTTGTCAGGCAATTCTATTTTTCTTGAAAGATATATAAAGAAAGGGGGAGGGGGAGGAAATTATCGCATAATCTATACGAATTATTTTTAATAAAATTGTATGTATTTTTTAAACATTTATTTCATATATTTCGACTTAGATATTTCACGAAGCACAAGTATGTATACACGTTTAGGACACTTAGGCCACGGGTTTTTTTAATATATGTATAAATATAAAGAAACTTTAAACTAGTGATTATCTTGTCGAAGCACGTTGAAATGATTACATTTTTTGGGATCATTACTGGTGCAAAAAATACCAATTACAACATTATAGTACCAATTATAACATTATATCTATTATTTATACTTATTTTTTATCTCGTTACGTCTATTATTGTAATATCAATATCAAGAAAGTGTACGATTATTAGTGTTTTTGAAAAAAAAATCAATTCTTTGATTAATTTTAGTCTTGCAACTCTGTTGTAACCAGCTGCCTAAATTATTATTACTAAAGTACCATCTGTACTACACCTCATATTTTCTTGTCGACGTTTCTTTAATTTATTTATTATTTAAGAAATAAAAAAAGAACTTTTGGAATATTATGATTAAAAACCGTGTAAGTATCTAGAACCTAGAGCAAGGTTAGGTTAATATGTATATTTATTATGACTTATAATCACGAAACAACTAATAAATTGATGAATCTTGCCTTGATGAAAGTTTCTTCTTTTATTTTAACGTACACACATAATAATAATAACTAATTATTAGTATAACGCTATACCTTACCTAATATAAGATTCAAGTGTATATATATTTTTTTATGAAATACATATTTACATACATACACACATATACACACTATTGTAGTTATATATACTACTACTACAGTTTCCCCACTACACTGAAACATTAACATTTCCATGAATCTGAGAAGAAAAGAAGTCTGGAGAAGCCACACAAAAATAGAAATGCACAAATTTTTTCATCGCAAATAACTTTTGCAATACTGTACCAATTTAACTGGATCTTTTTGTAGAGGAAAGGTAATACTTTTGACTTCTGTTTCCTTCATTAAAAACATAGTATATGCATATATGTTGTCAATTAAAAGGAATATATCACATTTTCAGAATCCGGTATACAGGTTTCTTACTGTATAGAATGTATAGTATAGTGGTATTTTTATTGACATAAATTTTTACAGTGTAGAGCCACATTATCACTGTATAGAATGTCGCACTGCCGCTGCTTCGTTGCCATCTAATGGCTAATTAGCATGCCGCTAGCGCACCACTTGACTAAAGATGGACTGTAATTGTATTAATAAAGTTTGCTTACGTAAGTAAAAATCTATCTTCTGCAATAAAGTTTTACAGAAATATCCTGCATCAATTCATAAACTCGTGTAATAATAAGTATAATAGTAGATTTTCTTACAAGGGGGGAAAATGGAACTTTCGCACGAAGGTGGTATGACGGCCGAGGCGAAGCCGAGTATCAATTTGTTCGTTTGCAATAACAATTTCTTGCCTTTGTTCGTTTTCTTTTCCAGAGTGTGTTGGATCAACTCTCAATTTTTTTGCAGTCGGTCGAGCTGAATTATTTTCAAAGATATGAAAATTGTACATTCAATGGTAACATTACAAATAATTTTTATTCTTGTAAGAAATGTGAAAATTAATTTTAAGAAAATTAATAAACAGTTATTATTAAAAAATGTTTGTTCATGTATTTTTGATGCTGTCGCCAGCTTCTTATCGCTTCACAACATATAGTATTACAGTTTCGTGCTGCACCTCAAACTTCAGGCGAAAATGTTTTCACTCGCGGTGAAACAAGTGGCGCCACTCGCGGAGTGGGTAAAAGTGCAACTTCTTCCACCGTAGACAAGCCGTGAAAACGCGTGCTTTCGCCCGAGGGATAGAGAAAATTTCTTTTTTTAATACAAAATTGCTGCAAGAACTGCTTAGTGTTAATTAACGTAATTTGAAGAAAGAGATGACAGCCCAACTTTAATGGAATTCAACATCTGCTTTGCCGATTACAGTGTCGTCAAAGTTCCCAAACAAAAATCAATGCTTTCTCCATGATGCAATCGCCGTCGTCGCCGTTCCAATTACCATTAAAAAAGGGATGCTGCAGTAGCACCAGCAAGACTTGCAAACTTGCAACACGTAAGAAAGGAGAGAGAGAGAGAGAGAGAGAGAGAGAGAGAGAGAGGAGAGAGAGAGAGAGAGAGAGAGAGAGAGAGAGAGAGAGAGAGAGAGAGAGAGAGAGAGAGAGAGAGAGAGAGAACACGATAGAAACCACGCCTTTGACAAAAATTAAGGCAAAAAAGACGCCGTAAGCTAATGACAGCCTATGGGTTAAATTTAAAAGAAGAAGCACAGTAGTAGTACAAAGAGCTGATCGACCAGTAGGTGAAAGTCAGAATTAAAGAGAACACGTGCAACTATTCAAAAAGGCTAACTTTCGTCCTGTCCAACAGAGATAACCTTCTCATAGTAGAATGAGAAATACACGTCTATCTCTTCTTCCCCACGAGACTTGTAACCGTGGATCACGTAAAAATTACAAATATCCACTTTATATTTCTAATCTCGGTTGAATTCACGTTAGTCAATAAGGATATGAAGAAAAATTTGCTGCGCACAATTATTTTGTCAAAATTTTATAAGTAATTTCGTGATTTACTTTAGCATTGACAGTTATTATTATTAAAAATACTGGCCAAAAATAGCGTCGGTGAGATGATCAAATCATCCTACCAAAAAAGTATTTCAAGTACCAAGCATAAAAAAATCCCAACAGAGATCAAAAGTGCAAGAAAGAGTAAGGTGTGAAGACGCTGAAAAGGTTTTGGTTGGCCCCGACTGGTGGTGCCCAAAGCGAGTTTCTCAAGCGGAAAGACAAACTTTGGTCGAGCATAAAAGGAAGAAAAAAAAACGAGAACAAATCAGCTACCTCACGATGTTCCTTACTGTTCCTCCGTAGGAAGAAAAGAGAGAGAGAGAGAGAGAGAGAGAGAGAGAGAGAGACGCGTGGAAATAAGTAAGACGGGATATATCTCTCGCGGGAAGAAGCTTTCTTTTGGCGGCGCGCGCTCAAGCATTAAATTATACGGGCCTTCGTCCCCGATGAATGGCGGGTAAGTGGTGAGAGGGAAAGAGAGAAAGAGAGAGCCAAGGGCTACATTGTCATCCACCTGTGGAACTTCCCTCATGAAAATGCTAAGTGGCGAGCTCTCTGTAAATCTTTGCTACCTTATCGGTAAAGCCAGTGTATCAGCATACCTTAATTGCATCCCCAGCAACTATTATAAACCTTTTCGTATAATTTAAAAACATGTTTTCTTTGACATTTTCGCGACCAGAATCACGGTGACTTCGGTTATTGCAGAAAGCACAGAAAAGAAATTGCTGGTAATAAAGAACGAAGAAGATTGACCAATGGAGCTATTTAGGAATGTAAAGGAGGAGGTTAATCAGCTAAAACACTGCAAAACCTTATTCCTTTTTCCAGACGATTTGCTTATATCCTATAGACCGCAAAGTCGTCAACGTGAAATATAAGGAAGTAGAAGAGGGAATCGTCCATCACGGCTGTCTCGACTAATAGGTTAGACGATCGAAGACCCACCGAGCTTTCGATCCCTTATCGGATAGTAATCAGTTTTCAACATTAACTTTACAACCGAGATCTTCGAGCGATTTTCCATGTCAGACTGCGAGTGTATTCAGCGGACATAATAGGTGGTTGGTAATCTAATTATACAAATGTTTGTATTAAAGTTAACTGATTGAATAGAGCTTTTGTTGAAATTTGACTGTTCCATATCTAGATTTGCCGAAGGTAACACTAAATTGATTAATGAACAAGCTTTGTGAAAGCTTCATGAGACGGCACAATAAAATTAATATAGTTTGTAAATAGCAACAAGTAGGAGACAAGTTACATTTCTTCAGAGTTCAGTGACGCAAACAAGCGAAGGAAGATGAAGAGCAAACGGAAAGCATGGATGTTCGTAGATCGGAGTGAAAAGATGGTAGTTTATAGACCCCTCCTCCTGTCGCGACAACGATATAACACGAAAGTTTGGAGGTGAGAGTGGGATAACCGATATCCTGACCCTCAACGCGCACGATCTTATCTGAAAATTGTCGATGCGGCGGGCGGGTGCGTGCGCAAGTGGAAACTTTGGAAAACTAACTCTCTCTCTGCTGTATCTTTGCCCAGAATATTCGCGCATCTGCTTCCTCTCTCTCTCTCTCTCTCTCTCTCTCTCTCTCGCTCTCTCTCTCTCTCTGGTAGAGAGAGATCATGGAAATGAAATGTTTTCTCTGCGTAGTTATGTAAATTTGAGAATTACAATTTTCCATAGCCCGTTTACCCTGGAAAAACACGATTAGCAAAACGTGTCGCTCCAAGAAAGTGAGGAGAAGCGGCTGCGCAAGCATCCCGCGTTAATAGGGAAGACGATTTTGAGAAGAGATCAAGCTTTGCGCTCAACCGATCAGCCAACTAATTTCCACGATGCAATTTCCGGCGATGGCAATTGCCTTGTTTACGTTTTATTCCTAGACTCGATTTAATCAACGTGATTTCATTTACGCGATTAACGATCTTTCACCTTACTAACTGATGAGATTTTGGCTTTTCGAACAGAAAGACTAACCCAGTTTTTATTATCCGTAATTGACAGTTTTATTGATACGAAATAAAATTAACATAAATCGATAAAGGTGATCTATGAAATTACAGCTTCTTCAAAGTCAATTAAGGCAGACAGATTCAGCCGGAAACTTATTTCCAGAAATGTACTTAACTAGCTTAAAACATTTTCATTGTACGAATATAGCGTAGTCGAGTTCTGAATCTCGTAGTCGTAGCGCAGATGTAACTGTGAAAAAAAATTGGTTCAACAGCGTCTCTCAGCATTTATTAGCCGCGCCAATAACGTCATAGAGTAAAATGACTGCTCACAAGCGATAGTAGTATGGTAGCTGGATATAAAAAAAAGGAGAAAAAAGGAAGGTAGAAGAAGAAAGGGTTGTTGGCTATGCGTGTCCATGACTTATGCATAGCTCGGTTCGGGACAGCAGCGAGCATAGGTAAAAGGCAAGAACGTTTTACGAGGCGGCGGTGGTGACGGCACGACTGGACTTTATGCTATGTGCGCGACAGCTGCTTTATGGTACCCCTAGCGCTGAAATATCCGGTTTATGGGGGGAGGGAGGGAGAGAGAGAGAGAGAGAGAGCGACAGATAGATACGTCCGACCGAAGAGGATACTGCTGCTGGGACAACTGAAGACTTAGATTACAACTGGACCGACCATCCTTCTTTACGCTTTACCTTGCCATCGTCGTCTACTCACTTTTGATTCTATTCTTATTCACCTATGATTTTCATAGCTATTTCATCGTGCGATGATATTTGTCGAGTTATTCAATTTTCACAAGAGCACTCTATAGGAGTATGAAACGTCAATGCTAAAACAAGTTTTCGTTGGGTTGGCACATCGGGAAGAATCATGAGTTGATTAATAAAACAACAAGTTTTGTCAAAAAAGACGGTGGTAGTGAGAAGAACTGCTTGATTGGAGCTCTGATGAAATATCAGTGTCAGAGTACGTGGCATTGAAGTTTCGTTACAGCGGTGTATTGGTCAACCAGTCGATTAATAAAATAGTAGATTTTATCGACACAGACGGTAATACGACACGAAAAAGAGATTAGCGTTGGTTTAGCGTTTAGGATCGAGGAGACGAAGAAAAGAAAGGAAATACCCGGTAAAGACGAGGCTTACGGGGCGCCTGAAATGCTGCGAGCGCAAGCGCACGAGAGAAGCGTGAGAGTTATACGTAATTGAATTGTGGTAGAAATCGAGTCATCCTCCGAGACTTCTTCGATTCCCAAGCGAGATTTCCCGACGGTACTTCCTTTATTTCCTTTTCTCCAGCCTCTTCTTCTTCTTCTGCTTTCGCCTCCTCTCTCGCGCGAGCGAGAGGCAGGCTCCGCGCGTCGCCAAAACTTCTTTCTATTTCGCCTTCGTCTCCCGATGGCGCTTCCTCTCCTATTGTTTCACCTCTCGACTTTCTTTTCCTTTCTTTTGTCACCCGACGTTTTGCGAATTTTCCTCGCTCGAGCACCAGCTCTCTTGGCAGCATACGAACACGTTCATTGAATTTCATTGAAAAGGTTTGTTTACAAAAGCAAATCGAAAAGGCACGTATTATCAGTCCATCTCTGTCGAAGGAAATATGCGAGTCGATTGGTTCTAATTTTCTTTCACACTCAAATCCTCTCGGCCGACTACCGCGGCAGCTAGTATGAAATAGGTTTGTTTGAGAAGATGAGAGCAAATAGAATTTCCTCGGCGAATCGTAGAAATCTATTTCCCGTGAAACAGGACGGCTCGGATAGAAAAGGAGGAAAGAACGCTCGGCCAGATAACATCCGAGGCTCGCGCACTCAATAAGAGAAGCCTGCGACGAGGAAGCTAATCGATCATGTGACGTATGGCGAGCTGGTATACCCTTCACAGGAATATGGAGCTGCATAAATGGCAACTTAGATCCCCGCAATAATATAGATATATAGGATAGCCCTGTTATAGCTGCGAGCTGCGACTTCAACCCTCTTCTTGTCAGTGTCGAGGAGGCAATCGCACACGCCGATAAAACGAGCGTGCGATCGCGGATTTTCATCGGACCGATTGTCTCGCATCGAGATTACAGAAACGTTTTTTCGCCTTTCTTTTTTCCTCTCTCCCTTCGCTAAACGATCATTTTTCTTTTGTCGCTCAAGTGCCGCTTGTGCAATCACTGCCACGATGTATGTGGCTTGTCGAGAGTATCGAGCTGACGTTGATTGAGGCTAATGACACTTTGGTGTTCGGAACAAATTGAATTTGAAAGTTACTACGCTATCGGCTAAATCGCGGTTCTGTTAGTCAAATATACAAGCGCGCGCGTTCAAGTTTGCCTTGGCAATATTTTCAGCCTGTCAACTTCTCTCCGCATTTCTGATTTTCAGAGAGGGGAACAAATGCAAATGATTTTTCAAGTTCGCCCGCAACTTCTTTTTTCGTCGAAAGTAATTTGGTACCCGACAAATTGTCACCTTCGACCACAATACAAGTGCTGTAAATTAACGAAAATACACATGTAGACTAGAAAACAAATACAATTATGTCATACACGGTAAACCCATGTGTAAATTTAAACGTTTAATAATCCGTCACCCATAAGAAATACATTGTCCTCAATTTGAAACACTTCTAAACGTTTAAATTCAGCAACAATGTATTTCTTATGGGTGACGTCACAATTGCACACTTAAAACGTTTAAATTTAAACACATAGGATTTTAAGGTTTTGCCGTGATACAATTAATGTCTTTGTCAAAGTAATATCGAATGGAAGAACTGTCCAGTTTTTGGTAAATCTGGCGCGCTTATAGGTATACGTTGACAAGTTAAACAAAGTAGACCGTAAATATTTGTATTCAATGATATCGGTGCTAGAGAGGAGATGAGCACTGAAGGTGTGTGCAGCAACGCATCCTTTGTTGTATAACGGGCCTTTATCCCGCAGCTTTTCTCGAGGCGATATACAAATATATTTGTCACTGTCTACCTTTCTCTCCCTCCCTCTCTCTCGGTCAGAGAAGCGCGCGGAGGTATTAGGGTGAGATGTCTAAGACGTTGCCACTGGCCCTTGGAGAGTGTCAGTCGCGCGAGTACACCCCGGATAAACGTATCTCCGTGCTTTCACTTCGACTGCTCGCTCTCTTGCAAGCTTATTCTTGTATTTTTCCTTTTTTTTTGTAATTCTCAAAGAATGATCGATCAAGTGTATCTACTTTCTGTCCAGCGATCGAACAAACTCATTGGGTCTCGTTAATCATCGTCTCACTACATTGACAAATCGTGGATAAACAAAAAACTAATTTCGTAATGCACCGTGTCAATCCATGAATACTAGAAAATGAAAAAAAAAATGGAAGAGATAAGCGATAAAGAAAATCCTCAACGATACACGAAGCGTCGTTTAATAACCGCGAGAACAAATTTAATAAAGCGAATGAGCTGTGCCACGCTTAAGCGTGCGTGTATGGGTGTCCTCGATTCGCTATCATAATATGCAAAGCGTCGTTTCGCGGTCTTTAGAGGTGCGTTATAGTCGGCGGGCGCGCGAGCAGGGGTTTATTTAGGATCCCAGCCACCGCCGCATAGCTGGTGCGAATCCATTTTCTCTCCCTCGCTTCCTTCCAACAGCCTTCGCTCTCTATCGGCCAATCTTATCAGCCCGCGGGGGCGCGCGAGCGCGACAAGCATGAATAAGCGATCCCCCCTCTATACGCGCAAACAGGGTGAAATGAGGACAGTTGTCGCCCGCGTCGATGAACATTTGTCTGTTGCGGCGACGGCTCTTGATTTTAATTACATTCATTTTCTTTTCGCCTTCCATATGGCTTGAAACTCGACTTTTTGTGGGTTCGTGGTGACACTATGGTAGTCCGCGGCCGTTCCAAATGTTTCAAATTTAACTTCTATAACTTAACTTGAATGGAATGCTCGTTTTTATTTTGGGCTACACGGTAAACCCATGTGTTTATATTTAAACGTTTAATATGACGTCACCCATAAGAAATACATTGTCACCAATTTCAAACAATTCTAAACGTTTAAATTCAGTGACAATGTATTTTTTATATATGACGTCACATTTGCACACTTAAAACGTTTAAATTTAAACATATAGGTTTTTGTGATTTTCCCGTGCTACCTTTTCGAAAAACTTCTTATTTTGAGTTAAATATTTTCATAGGCTATCTACATATTTCAATAAGGTCATTTTCATTTCTATTTCCATAAGTATATTGTCAAATCCCTTCCCCCCTGCCCATTACACTTTTTTCAAAAAGTAAAACTTACTTGCGAGTAGGCTGTCGCTAATATCTAGAGCCTAGAGAAGTTTTCCAAATCCTTTTTGAAGTTTTAGGCAAATAAAAATTGTAATTTAACAATTTTTATTGTAATTACGAAGCGGCAAGTCAAAGCATTTTGGCATGTTGTCCGGTCAAGTTCAAAATTGCCGCTTCATAACTGTTATAGAAATTGTTAAAATTCCATTTTGACTTGTTTGTAAAACTGATTTTAAAATAGTCTCTAGGCTGTAAGTATTACCGGCAGCCTATTCGCAGGTAAATTTTAATTTTTGAAAAAAGCGTGTTGGGTAGGGGAAAGCGGGAAATTTTATTAACTGTACCAAAATTACATAAAATAAAATCCATAGACACGAGTGCTTAGAATTAAGCACCTGGTAGATCGTCGATAGTTGTCTCTAATACATTTTTAAATTATATCAATAATTATAAATGCAAGACGCGTATTTTTAAGTGGAACATATACCTACGAGTATATTATCTGATACTTTATTATACGTACTGATATTTTTAGTAATTCAGACCATTTTTACAAACCAATCAAAGTACGTAATCAATATGCAGGCTATGTACACTGCATTATTCCAGCATATTATATGTAGTATTGTGCGTAGAATGTGTATAATATTCAAGATGAGACAAAACCTGTGACCAAACGTCTGAGAAAACGACAATGAAAAAATCTTGTTTTCCACATAACTTTCCCAAAATTGCATGAATAGAATTAAAAATCTTTTTGAGCGAAAGATAGTAATCTAGACTTTTGATTTTATTATTGAATATATTAATATATCAGGTGTAGAGACTATGAAGACAATGAAACACTTTTGAGGGAGCCCTGATTAGCCAACTTATTGAATATAATGTCAGGTGCAACCAAGCAACATAGCTACTTCATGTGCCTACTCACACGCGTGCCGCGACTGCGACACTAGATTATTTCTATAAAAAAATTATTGAGAAACAATATCCCGTTGACGTTCGAACTCGTTAATAACTTGAAAATTTATCTCTTCTAAAAGTTTTTTCAATTGTATAAAGCGTGCGATGGAAACTCAGTTGTAGCAATTAATTATAAAACAAATCCCGCAGTGTCTCTAAATGATAAAGCATAAACAGCAAAGAAGCGGGGCAACTTTATGCCTCTGAATGGAAATTTCGTTTGTCCTGCGCTTTTTTATCATTCTCTTTCCTTTGGTTCTGAGTCGTTTAGCCCATGAAGCCGGTAGTCGATCTATCTATCCGACTCTCTATCACGCAGGCGGGCTATATCCCAAGGCGCGCCGTTAATCGCATAAACGAAGTAAATTATGTCGAGGCGTTAATTAAGAAGGATGTCGTTGGGAATTAGCTGGGCCAAGCTGCTGCTGCTCTCGGTTATACACTCAGTGTCGAAGGACAGATGGGTCGAACAAGGGTTGACTAGACTGGAGACGCGACAAGAAGAGAGCACCTGGCCTAGTTAAAACCCTTTGAACGAGTCGAGCTTTAATGGAATTACTCTTCGTAATTTAATGAGACTCCCTTCTTCTTTTTTTCGGACGACTCGCTTGCTCTTTATAAAGTGCGTGTTTACGCTTTTCGAGTCGACGATAACGCTTCCGCGCGAGCTCCAGAAAGCTCAGTTTTCGCTCGACTCTCTTCAAAAGTGTAGTCGAGTTTCCTTTGAGTGCCGATCTCTTGCGCGACGTCTCTCGTTTTTCGCTGTCGCCCCCCCCCCCCCTTTGTCTTCTTTTCTCTGCCATGCACGCGCATGGTTTTACAGCAAGAAGAGCACGCGCTTTTCGTTAATTAAGTTCCACGTCGACGCGACAGCTTTCTTCATCTGTTAAGTTGATTTCCGTAAGATGTTTCCGTTTGACGAAACCGTCGCGACGCTAATTCTGAGTAAGCTTCGACTTGCCAGCGGGTAATTTGATTAATTGTTTCGAAAGACTATCCAACTAAAGTTACAAAGTCAAGTTTCGCGTTTGATGTCCAAGCTATGCAATTGATGAACAGAAAAATACGATATACACTTTCCCTTACCAAGCCGGAAGTGGACTCGTGCGTCAACGTTTAAAAGTGAAAAATGATTGGGGTCGAAAAACTCACCTGAAACAAAAAACAAAGCGATCCAATTACTATACGAGTTCGTCAGCACAAAGGCACGTCGATAGCTTTTGATCAAAATAACAAAAATAACGCATTTTGTTTTTCTCCTCCACCAATATATTTAATTGCCGTCGACAATAATACCGTAGCGAAGCCACGTCATTTCCCAAACGCCCTTCTGTAGCAACACAAAAAAAAAAAAAAAAAAATATCAAAAGCTTTCGGAGGTCATGTAATTTTCCAGGTGTTTCGTCAATTTGGAGCGTGCTGCAGATAGGGATATCGTTCGGCGATCGCGTGACGACGCTTGCGGAGGAGAGAAAAATTCCAAAAAATATTCGATTTCCCTCTCCTGCTCCTTTCCGGTTCACGAACATGCACGTGTCATATTAATCAGCAGCTTGAAAATCGATGATCCCCCCCCCCCCCGGTCATTTGTCTCTCTTTTCTTCGGAGGCGATGCAGAGGATTAGTATCGCGTGATGGTTATCATGAAACGTGCGTGCCGCGGTGATAAACACTAGGGGCAATGGGGTATGTTTATAAAAGTTTTTTCTGTTATAATTATCTCGCCATATGATCATCACACAAAACAGCCATGAATTTTGAAAAAGTGCCAACAACTTATCTGCAAACTTTTACCGACTTCTTTTTCGCGGTAATTATCTTGAAAAGCGCTCACATGGATCTCGGAGCTGGCACTGGTGCACCGCGCTGCGGAGGATTCCCGGAACTGCGAAACGGAGTCACGTGCGCCCGAGCGCGCCTTTGTGTACAGACGTCGAGTTATGCTGATAATTAAAATTAATGCTCTAGCTCCGCGCTGCTGCGTGCAATGTAACAAACCGCGAATTAGTGTAACCCCCGACATACACAGTGTCAGATCAGCGAACTCGATCTTACGTCGTAAAATAACGTCGAAGAGCAAACAGAAACGCCGTAAAAAAGATACGCGGAAGAATAAGAAAAAAAGTTGTTTCAAGGGCCGCGGGCGATAAAGATGTCTTGTTGTTTTTCGTTTGCTGGCCGAGGGGTGTACGTAAATTTAAACGGGCGAAAGTCACAAAATTTTTCTGTTTTGGCTAGACTGTAGAAAAATTTATACCGTCGGTCGGTCGTTTTACTGGAGCATTAATCTCAGTCCGACAGTTTTCAAAGATAGTCATAGAAATAAAGATTCTTTGAATAAAGAAAAACAGACCAATAATACAATTTCGAGCATAACCGCAAAGAGACTCTCGACTCGCACACTGAGCACTTGTTTAAACAAGAGCAATTATCGTAATTCCAGTAAAGCCGCATTAACGCGGCGGTGAACAAAAATGAAAAAAAAAGCGCGTAGCGCGAAATCCAGCCCCTTAGATTCTTTTTTATTCCGCCACTATAGCGCGTAATTTGTTTTCCGATAATCCGATATTTATGAAGCGCCCCGTCCTCTACGTACATACCCTTTCTCGCTCGTTACAACGAATTCTATTGTCACGCGCACGGGCGCAAAGTACCCTTTCAATATTAATCCAATCGCTCATACACCTAGAGCCTCTCGCACGTACGCGCGCGCCTAACACGATTAATCATCGTACCAACTAACCGCGAGAAAGACTGTGCACATTTGCTTTTTTTCATTTGTCACTGCGACGACGAAAAAATCGATAGGTGCCAATCAGAGCATGGTACATTAGCACGGTATACACAACACAAATACGTGACCTGCCCCCACCGCCCCTACCCCGCCCCTTACACGACAAACACGAGAATCGATTTTTTTTTTTCAAGCTTATCGCGCGGTCACGCAACATCACCACCACCGTGGCCGATAAGTCTCCTCGCCGTACAGTCGTATACGGTCGCGGAGGCTCATCGTCGCACACGTACCATTTTTCATCGAACGAGCTGTACACACACGCGAAGATAAGATCGTGAGCAGATCGATCATCTGCGGGCTGTTGGCGTGCTATGCCGTGCTAAACGCGCGCGCGCGTGCGAGGGACCTCGATTTTCAGTTTTAGGGTTGAGGCTCTCGCTGTACGCGCTGCAGGGTGGCCTGATAGACAATTGCGAGCGACAGCGGACATCTTCCCAACTAAACTAAACAGAGTCGTCGCGCCGCCTGGGGTGCGTTCCGTTGCGTCCGGTCGTTTCCAAATAAATTTCTCTGTTTTCCTCCTCCGTCTAGTCAAGATCGCGCGTGAGTAACACTGCATTCGCTTGTATCTTCGACTAATAATCAACGAATAAGGTAAATCCAGTAAATCAGGACTCGCGCGATAAATAATAATCTGGTAGGTAGAGCGAAACTGATCGGCGAAGTGGCGTTGGCTTTAATTGCTCTTAGGAAAAGCTTTGGCTCGCACGCTCGCATACACACTCCCATCGATCCGCCGTAACAAAGCCCCTCTAAAAATCGTACAAAAGCCGTATTATTTGGTACGCTCCTCGGGATACTTGTAGACTGGCAACCGCGGCAGAGCCACGAAAAGTCGCTCTCTGTAAGGAGCAGAAGAAGACGAGGAGAAACGACGACGACGACTTGGATGTTTCCGGCTAACAATGGACAAAACGCGGAACAATGGTGCGTAACGAGTGTTGCATTCGTCGCTGTACGAGTAGCTTCGGCGGGAAGAGCAAGAAGCGAAGGGGGCCAAGCGGATTTTCGGAATTTCTCATTCCGACGAACGGGAGCGCAATCGAGGGGAGCAGACGAAAACGTATACATGCACGGGACGAGATTGATTGTAATACGAAAGGCAATAAAGAGATTTTTGAAGAGCGCGAGAGAGGAAAGGAGGAGTGGCGAGCCGAGAGAGAGAGAGAGAGAGAGAGAGAGAGAGAGAGAGAAGGGAAAGCGGGAAAGAATTAGAGGTACAAAATGTTGGCAATTGCGCGGCACGGCGCGCCATGAAAGACCGTAAAAAGCAAAAGCAGCTGGTAGCACGAGTGCGTTCGCATACAACAGCGGAGAAGCAGAAAGAAAAAAGAGTCGTGAGCGCGCGCGTATTCTTTTGCCCTTGCTGTTTCCTTTTTGGCGCTACATAGCATTGCAAAAATGGGCCGCAGTAAAAGCCCATTGTTACCGAGACTTTTCCCTTTCTCCGCTACGCAGAGCGTCTCAAGAGAGAGAGAGAGAGAGAGAGAGAGAGAGAGAGAGAGAGAGAGAGAGAGAGAGAGAGACAGACAGAGAAAGAGAGAGAGAGAGAATGTGGGGTTGGTCGACTGGCCAGACTAGGCAGAGGGAAGGAGCTCGATTCGTGTAATTCAGGCTATTTACGACTTTCGCTGTTTCTCTTAAGCTCCGAGCGCTCCGGGCGCTCGGGGCCGCAGGCGCATTAGCGAGCGACAACTGTTGCCCCGATTTTCGCTTCTATATTATTTCCAAGTGCGATATTAGTCTTTTAGCTAGCTATACTCGCAACTGCTCGTCCTGCAATTATTTCCAAAACGCCAAGCTAGTTCCATGATTTTTTCACGATGACGGGTGCAATAATTCGATCAATCAACACGTATTGCTATTAAAAATTACAATGTCCGGATCCCAATTTAATCAGATTTCGCTCGATGTCAGCGGGTACTTTTGCAACAAAAAAACGAGAGTTCTAACGCGTTCACTCGCGCAGAATCTGAGCAAAGGAAAATGCAATCCTCCTTTATTCGAAAGTGATTAGACTTTGGAAGTCGCGCGCATGCTACGTGCTACGATACGTGAGCGCGCCGAACGTACAAAAAAGTCTACGTATAAAAGTATGAAAGGAGTCCCGTAGGTAATTTCTCGAGCTCTCGAGCGAACGGGAAATCAAGCAGGTGCACCACTGCCGAGCTTATCCATAAGGCATTAGACGGCTTACCGGGGAGGCTCTTAACGTCCCTCGACAAAAAGGGTCTTCTATATCTACGCACATTTCTCCTCAGCTGAAAAAGTCGGGCACATAGGCGTAGCACTGCCACTGCCGGAAGTCAACCGGTTGAAAGTTTTCGTCGTCCGCTCCCCGAAAATTTTATTTCAATTTTATAACGTATATTTTCGTTTGTCAATGATATCCGGAAGATTTCAAAGACCAAAAGACGCATCGACTCGATAGCTGGAGAGATAGATGATGAATCCATGTGACCTTGGACAAGGATAAATTTACATAACGAAAGAAAACAGGTAAAAGTGAGACTGAGGTCACGCCAAAAAACGATGACTCAGTCGTCATTAACGCAATAATAAAACGCTATGAAGCAGCTTGCATGTTACGAAATTACCAAGTAATTTTAATGAAGGTGACAGAATAAAATTCAAGAAAGCAGTCGACAACATCACGTATTCAGACTCAAAAAATCTCTGAATATTGAACACGCACTTCTTGTTGTATTATCTCAAGTTCGCGAAGTAATCGTGCACATAATAAATTTAATTGCAATACCAATGCAATCAAACCAATGAATTTTCTATATTTATTTCACTAAAATATAAAATCTAGAAATATTAAATTTGGTCTATTAAAAAACAGATAATCAAAACAATCAATGTACCTTTCTGCCCTGATTTTTTTGAAAAACAGGATACGCATTCGAAAAATTGTCAACTTTGAGCGACATTTTGGAGTCGATTGGATATCACAGTTATAATTACACTATATCACAAACACTATAAGGAACTGAAATCCAAAAAAAGGCCAATTCACTTTTAACGGCAATGTTTGAATAGAGAACAAGACACGTGGAGCCTATGCAGTATGTTATTATGAGGTGTACACGTGTTGGCTACTACAATTTATCAATAAATAAATTCAACATATTTACGCAAAACTGTTGAATAAATTATTGAATTTTGTCGAAAAGAAAATTTTTTGGATTGTAAATAGTGAAACAATTTTGACTGATATTTTCAAAGACATAATTATCATTTATTTTTATCAAAATAGTAATAATGCAAAACTGGTAAAAAAAAGAAAAAAATCCTTTGATAACGGTGGAAAAGACAAACCAACCTTCTCAGAGAATGATGCCAGATAAAATTCGAACGCAGCACGTGCGACGCGAAGTGCAAAACAAAACGCGCGCGTTCGAGCGGTTAAGCGCGTGCGCGGACAAAGATGGCGGCGAGCCCACGAGGTGGCACGCTGCCGTTGCCGACGTCGCGTTTTATCAAACCGGTGCACGAAGCAAGGCAAGCGAGCGCAGCAATATAGCGAAGCAGGCAACGCTATCTGGCTGCTGATGACTGTGACACACAATGCGGAATTATCTACAACAGAAAGGCTCACGTGTCTTCGATCTCTCGTGTTTCACGGCAAGACTCAACAATCGCTGCGTTGCTAGAGCGGCATGAAAAATCCAACGTTCAAATTTAACCTTGAAAATCACCAACCGTCGCCGCCGTGCTAACGAACGTTTCGGTGGCTACGCGCACAATAGGATTTACACGTTAATTAGCTGAACAAATATTATAAGCATGAGATTCACGTTTGGGCGGTGTAGCTTTGCTATGTACGAGCAATTGTTGAGTGTCCCGTAATAAAACACATAACCTCAAACATAGTATTGGCAAGTAAAAACGCACTGGTGCTTCTCTCTCGTTATGTCGCCAAATATTTGACAAAATTTAATTCGCACTCAACACTTTCATTCGCATGCACGTGTACAAACATCAACTGAACTGTAAAAAGAGATTTTATTATAAAATAGAAACAGAAGACGCCACAGACGCGCGCGAAAAATATAGTAGAAAATAAAAGGAGGGCTGTGCGTACGATGCGGCGTCGCCGGTGAAACAAGTCGAACTGACACTGGTAGCGGTCCGCGCGTTTTTACGATGATCAGCCAACTGAGAGCGAGCGAGACAGAGAGAGAGAGAGAGACAGAGAGAGAGAGAGAGAGAGAGAGAGAGAGGAAGGGCAGCAGTAGGCATGTTGCTGGCGTGTGATGGCTTTCAGTCACAGCTTGGCGTTTACAATGTTGGACGCGCGCAGCTGTAGATACACACATAAGAAAAAAAATGAGTGTAAATACTTAATACATAGAGAATGAGCCCGGATGTATAAGTACTATGTACACAAATAAACGTGTACGCATATTTGTGTGGCATCGCGTGTATATCGGCGCTTGCGTGAGTTCCGCGAATTTCTCGCTGGCAAAAGGATAGGACAAACAATAAGAGAGCTCGCACTACGACGGCAGATTATTCAAGTTTCTCTTTATTGCTTTCTTTCTCTAATGGTACGCGGGTGTATTTTTAGGCGTTAGGCTAGACTCGTTTCATGCATATTTTAACCAAGTTCGAGCGTATTAAACAGGTTTATGCGGTTGACAGCTGGAATGTTTTTTTTTTAACGGAAATAGCTTCTGTTTGCTAATTATTGTCAATACATCATATACCTCTTGTAAGACATGAATTATTAAAGTTGAGAAAAAAGTATCAAAGTGTCTTGTTTCTCTATCTCATATAACGCAAATTAAAAAAAAATTTTTTTTTAATATATCTCTGAAATTCAGTACTATACCAGCACTAACTATTTCAGATTTTGATATTGGCAAATTTATTGTGTATTGAAATAAGAAATTAAATTTCTTTTATCACATATATTAGACTGAATCTGCAAATGTGTCTTGTAATTACATACACGCTTTGTTTACGTTGGAAAATAACAGTAGTTATTTTACAATAGTTAAAATAACGCTAACATTAGCGTTCAATATCTAATAATATTAAGACCAATGTCTTTATTAAAAAATATACAAACATCAGATTTAGGTGTAATTTTTGGCATTTATTCATATTAATCTCATGTTTATTCGCCATTTCCTTAAAATATAATCCATATTA
This sequence comes from Phymastichus coffea, assembly GCF_024137745.1. Taxonomy (NCBI): domain Eukaryota; kingdom Metazoa; phylum Arthropoda; class Insecta; order Hymenoptera; family Eulophidae; genus Phymastichus; species Phymastichus coffea. The sequence continues at coordinate 107,177 of NW_026706911.1, forward strand.
AAAAGTTAATGTCAGATTAAGATAATTATTCAGTGTGGACACGACGATATACGTACAGAAATTTTTTTTATTAAATATTCAATTTTTCTATCGTGAAATTACTGTAGGTCTATTATCTCAATTTCCGCTATGATAAACGATGAAAAAATCAATCTCGCAGTTTAGATGAAAATAAAATTATACTGAATGCGCATAAAGACCGAGCACTGAGCTACGTACACACGTAGAGAAAAAAGGGACCACTTCTGGCGATAACATAAATGTAGGTCGTAACATTAATTCAGCAACAGCATAAAAAAGAACTTTATTCGAGTTTTATTTACTTAACGCCCAACGAAATCTGATGAATATGCAAATTATTCGAAGCTCTGGGGCAATTACCATTGTACCTAGACTTTTTTTACTCTCCGAACAAATAAAAAATTACCATAGAAAGCACTGAAAAGATTCGTCTCTCGTTCGCTCGTTCACCGTCAGCACAATCGCATTCCGGCACGCTTCATGTGCGCCAACGAAAGTCACGAAGGGGGACGACAAAAAAAAAAGAAAGAAAAAACAGAAACGACGACGATTGGAAAAATTAGAATAATAAAAATATGAGAGCGGAGCAGGAAGGAGTGAAAGGGCGTCAGCAGGCGCAACATATGCTGCGTACGAGGAAATCCGTGGCGTGGCTCACACATCGCGCGCACTCGCCGAAAAATTTCGACGGCCAGAGAGAGAGAGAGAGAGAGAGAGAGAGAGAGAGAGAGAGAGAGAGAGAGAGAGAGAGAGAGAGAGAGAGAGAGAGAGAGAGAGAGAGAGAGAGAGAGAGAGAGAGAGAACGCAGGCAGATCAGCGGCGATAATATTCGCGAACACGTAGAGGCCATTAGAAGCGCGCGAACCTCTCTTGACACCATACCTCGGCTCTAAAACGACACCCATACATGCAGAGATAGCCGTTCCCGGAGATGAGAAAATGCCCGTGAACATACACTGAGTATAATGACAGAAAAAATAGCACATACGACAGGGTTGCTCACAGTGATTCGTAAGCTATCTCGCACAAATACCTGTACTTTTTTTTTCAAACCGCGCTGTTTCCAACTACAGATTCACATTATTTACTTCTCGAAAGCGGTTAAGTATCGTTTTACCATTTAATATTTCTGAATAAACAAAGATGTGATTTCAAAATTCTGAACAAATTAAAAGCGCATTTCTCTGAGATTTTAGCGATAAGCTCCACTGTAATAAAAAACACATGATATTAAAAAAAAGAGTAACGAACCTGCTGCGCCGTATAAATTATAAAGATTACCATGTACGTTCAACATTTTCAATTAAACGAGCCAAGATAAAATGCAAATAAGCGAAATCTCAAAGTGAAAAGCGTTTGGTGGGGAAGCTGCTGAAACGCGCTCGCTGCAAAAGCATTTGTTTGTTGGCATGGCAAGCGGCCAAAGTCTTATCTGACGCGATGCTACAGCTGTCCCGAAGCCTTTTCGGCAGTGTCTGCGACGCGGATAATCGTCGCCCGCGCGAATGTTTTGCTCGACGACGAAAAGCCTTTAAAGCTCGCCCGCACAGCGAGTCTTCATAATGCCGTCGCCGTAGCGCCAAACTAGCCGGCAAAAAGTTGTTTGAATAAGAACGACAACTTTTGACCTCCGACGCGACGACGGCGACGATGTCTACCGGGCTTTGTTAAATTTAGGATAATACCGTCTCCGCAACTTTTGCTCGTCTTTCAACCGAATGTCGAATGTGCTCGAGCAACAGTCTTGGCTCGTCCAGCTTTATATTATTTTTAATTTAAGCTTGAGGAAACAAAGCAACGTCAACGCGACGAAATACCAAAGATATAAGAAGTAATTGTCACTGAATTCTTGAGTTAGTATGGCGCGGTAACTGATTCGTAGATGCTAAAGTGAGAATCCAATAGACGACTTATTTGAAATTGTTTGGTGGGCTACATCGAGTTTACAACTTCGACTAAGATTAAAAAGTAGTTAGTCGGAATAATAATGGAAGTAAATTGCTACAAGTGTGCAGTATTGAAGCGGAAAAGTTGAATCGTTAAAAGAAGTTTAGACGCCCTCTCCCTTCCGCGCGCCTCACAAAGAAATGAATTAAAAGTTTTTAAACACTCTTTTCTGGCAAACTTTTCAATTCATGCGTCTCAATAATCGTCATAAATTTGATGCGTTTACAATGCTACGGTGCGCGCGCCGAGCAAGGAAAAGCTTGCTAAATTAAACTGGCAAACATGCTCACCTGTACGGGAAGGGACAGCTTGGACGCCCTTGTGCGCCTAAAGGATGAATAGGCGTGGCATCGTATGCAGGCATAATTTTATCGCTGCGACTGAGCGTCTTTGCCGCGCGCTGCAATAAAATGCGATTCCCGTTTGCTAGAACGGCAAGAAAGTATTTGTCAACGGTGTCGCGTTCGAACGGCGACCCGATACGATCGCTCTTTTCCGCGAGCGATGATGAAAAGCATCGGAATGAAAATAACGGCAGCCGCGCAGCTATAATTCGTCGTCGGAGAAATAAAGAAAGCCCGCGGGTGTAGCGCTGCAGCGTCGGCGACGCTTTGCATCTTTTTAATCGCGAGCGCCGCGTGTTACGAGGGCAGCTGTTGCGATTTCCATCTGGCTTTATCCCCCCCCCCCTTTTTTTTATGGGCGCCGCTGCGCGCACGTTAAAAACAAAACGCGCCTAAAGTTTTGCATTCTCGCGAGTGCGGGCCGCGCGCGGGGTTAATGCCTTTTGATTGCGGCGCGCACAGCCTTAAAACGACGCTGCCGTCGTGGAAACGATGCCGGCGCGCGAGTCTCATCCCTTCTCCACCCTCTCAACTTCCGACATCTCCAGTTTTACGTTGACGAGCAGTTGTTGTTGTTGTTTTTTCGGTTTATTGTTAAAGAGGCCGCAAGCGTCTTTATTGCCGTGCCGCGCGCGTCATGTTGACGACGTCTTTTGTAGCCGCGCGAGCGCGCTCTTTTTATTCAGTTAGGCGTGGAAGAATGACGCTATAAAGGTATATATTTATTCCTTCTATACCGTCTCTCGCGGCACGAAAAGATCTCGAGGCACGATAAATCATTCGAATATTCATTTCGAAATTGACGCCTAACATACCGATGTGCACTGCTTCGCCCGTTGATAATTATATGAACATAATGGTCGACAAGATTCATGTCGCTCGCGTGATAATTCTCCTCGAATGATTAAACTGCGTATCGCTTAATGATAGAATGTTAGAAACTAAGTTTGCAAGCGCGAGCAGCATCAAACTCCATTCGACACAAAGCGAATTCAGTATAGTTGTAGGAACGCCTTCCTCGTCAGGCTCCTATCTATAGTCAGTGGTTGATCGGCGAGCCGTATATCGTTGAAGAAAGACACGGTGTAAAACGGCATTTCGACTTACACATAATCCTCGATTAAATCACGTACCTTTCCAATTCATCGGACAGACGCTGTAACGAGGAGAGGCTCCGATTAAAGTTGGCCAAGCGTCGACGACGACGGTCGCTCTTATGATAAGCAATGAAATCGAGACAACACGTGCGCGCGCAAAGGCAGCGAGAAGCAGCTCGTTACGGACAGCATTGTCCAATCGAGTTTCGCTGTGCATCGCGCGCCGCTGGCTTGTATTATGCATCTCTAATGAGGCCGCGTAGAAAACGGGAACGAGCGCCAACGCAATATATAAGGCGCTACGGGAGAGAGGGAGACAGAGGGAGAAACCAGGACGGAAGTTAAGCCGGCAACGAGGCAATATTGTCTGTGGGTGAGAGGCCTTTAGAATTTCGACGCCGAATGCGTGTGTAATCGTCTCGTTTTTATTTGTAAGCGATATCCTCGTTCAGTGAGCGCTGCGACGCATTGCACGTTGGGTATTATATCGAATTGGACAGTGTCCATGATTGACTCGACGCCGACATGCGAATATATTTAATTATCAATGCAAAAACCTATATTGCAATATTCAATTAATACACGCGCATACATGTATCCGGTTGCAACGTTGTGCTCTAAATTAATTAAACCCTCGAAATGGAATGCTCGCTATAATGCATAGATATAAATGGATTAGTTCATAGTCGATAGCTATTACATCGATCATACAAGCGGTATCCCATTAAACGTAATTCAAATATCAATAAAAGATTCACCGAGATTTTGTCACGACGAAAGATTCGCACACTCAAACAATTTTTTATTAGCTCAACTTCTTTTGCCTTTTTTACCAAATGGCCTATCTCGCGTCATAACTCACGAATGAGAGATACAGAGGGAGAGGCGTTCGTTAACGAAGATGACGAATGGAGAAGGCATTGCGCTATGTGCTCGCAGAGGAAATCGACTTTCATCTACGCCAAGCAAAAGCCTCGAGATGCGAATCGCGCGAGCGAACAACTCTCAACGAAACAATAGCCTCTGTGCTACTCCTCTCGCGAGCATATAGTGTGCGCGTGTGAGGTAGCTCGCTCGAGTTTAATTAAACCGCGCGTGAGCGCGAAAAAAAAAAGGCGCATATCGATGGCCGTATAACGCTAAAACTTTTATTACTTTCCAGCGGCATTATAAAACTATTCTCGGGCGTTGTAAAATTCTTTTATTTTATTTTTCGCAATCGCTGTTAACGAGAGTTTGGCTTTTCGTTCGATTATACGCGCGGCGCACGTGTTTAGCATTTCAAATAATTTGTATTTCGTGAATGGACAGAGCTTATGCGCTTATAGCAGTCATAGAGGCATTATATGGAAGAGTTCGAGCTGAAAGCCTTTTGCCGCAAGCGTGTATTTAATTAATCATATCATTTCTATGACAACTTTGCCTTCCGGATCGAATGACGACTACATATACATATACATATTTAGTCTTGCTTTTAGATTATGCCTGCCGAATAAATTAGAAAATTGATGACTACCCATGAATTTCGGTATTATCAAAATACAAGTTTATAAGCTTATTATGTGATTAACACTCCACTCCATCATCGTAATATTCTACGTTTAATGCGTGGAATTTCACAGAAATGTATATACAACTAAGTCGAATATTATCCTGCGACGCAGCATATATAAACCGTCGTTTCATGGTCAAATTCAGTTACGACTACGTGTGACTAATCCCGTGAGCTGTGTTTCACGTGCAACGTTTCACGTGCTAAAAAAAGAAAAACGAAAATTCTCCTGTAAGCAAAGGCGAAGCGAGGGCGCAAAGGCACACGAGACGAGAAGCTCTCTTTCCCGAACACGTTAGGTAAGGTATTTTTCAAAACAACTCGTGGAACGCGTGAATGCGAGCGCGCGCTTTTCGCCAAGTATTCGTGTTCGGGAACGTTTGTACTTTCCGCGCGACGCGTTGAAAATGTATCGTCGTCGTCGGTGGCGGATGCGTTTGACCGGCACGAATAAAAAAAAAGAAATAGAAACCGACTGCAGTCGAAATGCCTGTCAGTAACGCAACGACAATAGACATATCAGAATGTACGAGAATTAAAGCGACGCGTGATGGTCGCGTGCACGGTATATATCCTACCAAATAAGTTACCTAAATATCGATTGCCTCTATATATTTCATTTTTTTTTTAATTCGCTTTATTTCGCGACTTCTTTACGATTCAAATTGTAAGTCTTTTCATGTACTTTTACGCCTGAAAAAAAAATGTTTTGCGTCGCGAACATGTTAATGCTCGAGATTAAAGACAAAAAGCAATTTTGTTTTCAAAGAACAATGGACTTTGTAGAGAGTGTAACAATATATATATATATATATATATACATTAATAGAATTTCCGCTCGGAACACGATTCCTCGTGACTATAACTATAAAAGCAGTATAAAGTATAATAATTCGAGTGGAAGAGGGAAAATATGGAAAAACAAAGCCAGAGCAAAAAAAATGAATACGAAAACAATAAACTTTATAAGATCAGAAGTGAAATTTTCATAACATTCATTTAAAGATAAAAGAAAGAAGTTAAATTACGAGATGAAATATACGTTATATACATTTTGTCTGATGAGACGGGCAATTGAAAAATAATAGAAAGCCTTTTTTTCTCGCGTTTTCTTGTCCGGTGCCCACGAGGCATTTTCTTTCTCCAAGTTACTCGAGAGTTTGCCGGAGGACAAAAAGCACAAGAGTCACACACTAACTGTTATATTTTATCCAAGTTATTTCTGAAATGAAAGGTAAAAACTGAAAAATAAACGTTCGTTTGAGCTATTCATCAAATAACAGATGTTTTTTTTTTATAAACGAAAAATTTTTGTTAAAATGCGAACGCGTTGGGTTATTATGCAGGGAATTAAAAAAACAATCGACTACCAAGCTACGAGTAAAAGGAATTCGATATATTGTGGGAACGTGTTTCATAAAATAAGCTTATTTCACGTGGTCCAGTTCTTTATTTACAAGGCACGGAAAAAAATGTTTCGTCTCGGCGCTTGAGCAAAATACAACGCTTCACGTTAATGCCTGTTTTATGCAGTCTTTTGTTACTCTACCGCATTCTGCTTTACAATAAACATTTTTTTAGTTAAAACGTTATCTCACTCACGGCTACTAGCTCGGGCATTCAGTCAGATCGGAGAACTCGCCTACTACGAAAAAAAATAAATAAAAGAAAAACATTGCAATCGAAAAATGTTTGACCGATTTGCAAAATATTACAAACGAATACTTTAGATAAAAGTAAAATGTTTGCTGAAACATGCGATGTACGAGCAGACGGGCACGTGTCAACGCTCGCAGCTGACAAGCAGCGAAAAGAGAAGAATTTTCCGCGGCGTTCATCTGGAATGGAGGCAGGCAAAGTATAGCGGAGCAGCAGCATCCAATAACCAAAAACAAACACGGGATTTTGATGTCGTGCGGCGGCTGAGCGAAGGGATGCATCGTCCTCGATTGAGAAAGAGGGAGGAGCAGGAGGATTTGTCGGGGCTAAAGCCGAAGATTGCTACCCTAGCGCCTAACAACAAAGAAAATTGCTTCGAAAATCCTTGTGTGTGTTGCTGCCGCCGCTGCCGCTGCCGTTGCGAGCTCGACGGACGTGTTTACAAAATTAAATTACCGGCGCGCGCGAGGCTGCCTGAAATGTTGTACAAGATGCAAGCGAGAACTCCGCTATGGGATTTATACTTGACGAACAAGTCTTCGCAGGTTTTGGTTGTTAAATTCAACGGGGTAGACGAATATTTTATTCGCAACTGTACGCGGAAAATTAACGACGCTCGCTTTGCTGAAACGCGATAAAAACGGCAAATACAAATAGTTTTCGACAAGCGACGACCAATTGGGAAATATGAGGAGGTGCCAAGTAGTTAAATAATGCATCGGCATAAGTAACATAGTGAAGCAGACACTGTGCCCAACTCGATGAGGAAACTCTCACGGCGGCTCGGAAGTCGGCTAAATAATAACAACATGGAGGGAATTAACGTCAAGAGGAGCTACGCCGTACGATATCCCACGTCATAAGTGTCTAATTAAGTGGCAAACTTTTGAGTGTATACTGCTCTCATCGCTTTGCACGCATTCCTAAGGGGGAGTTTCTCTCTCTCTCCTCTCTCTTTCACTTCCGGATTTCATCCTCGTCTGTCAGCTCTCTCTCTCTCTCTCTCTCTCTCTGCTCGCTGTCTTTTCAAGCGTATCGCATGTCGCCCCGAGCTTCATGAGACAACGACGACGAAGACGAGCGTCAAGAAAAACAATGAGAGTTATTTTAAGTCGCGCAGAATAAATACACTCTCTGCTGCGTAATTTCGCGTTACGACGATGTATCATCAGTGCACGTTTTGATCAGGTACGCGATTCGTTCTTGTCCGTCCATTCAACGGAGATTATTATCGTCAAGGCTTAATAATTTTAACGAATTTTCTTTGTTCAAGTCGAGAAATATAGATCTTAAACGGCCGAAACGAGGAACTTTTCTTTTCAGCGATGTAACGGAGTTCATTCTGAGTGAAACTAGACGAGTTTTGTCATCGAGTCCTGAGTCGGCATATTTTTTGGCGAACACGCGTACAGCATCGTCAAGACGCATCCCCGTATAACGCTCAGCGCATAGAAACGAAACAAACGTGCGCAGAGAGGTGGATGTGCGCGTGTCCGCCATAAAACTGAGCCATTACGCCCGTGGGCGTAGAGTGCTGCATCCATGCGTGTCGTGTACTGCAGCCTCGCCGGGCTACCCGGCAAGTGAAGCCAAAAAGCGTCCTTTACAATCCAACCGGCTGCTTAATTGGTTCGTCGAAGTACCTGCCGGGCACTTGCAGCTCTCTCTCTCTCTCTCTCTTTCTCTCTCTCTGTCTCGCTCTGTCTCGCTGTTGTGTCCTCGCCCATACCCTTTTACCTTCTCCCTATATGTACGTTCTACGTTCATCCTACTAATAATGCATCAGTCGCTCGATGCGCGCTCTGGACAGCCAAACTGTGCTTGACATGCATGCATGTCTATCGATTTACTTTGATCCGAACTTTCAGTCGTTACAACTTTTACGACAGATGAAGTACTTTGCGTGTATTCCGGTCTAACAACTGATTGCGATCCACGCGAATGGTGATTATTTGAAATGAAGCTACATCCGTATTATCGACAAGGTTTTTGTGTATATATAAATTTGGCTTTGGATCGTCGATAAATTTGGTTACACATAGCTCACCGAGCAGAATAATATTATGCCAGAGACGCAGTTGCCGAGTAACATAAACAGTTGTACTCGACGAATAATCAACAATAAGGCCAGGTATGTACAGGTGCATCGAATCCACGATAAATTTGGTAGATGCGCCGAACAAAGCCCACGACATACTCACCTTCGAAGAAAGTATAAGCTCTCATCGAGGCCAAATGATTATTAAGATGAAGCAGAGGAAGCCAGCGCCGTCGTCCTCGTTTGCTTAACGCACAGCTTCGAGATTATACTGGCGTGCGTGATGTTATACCTATATACTAAGAGTAAGAGGAAAGCCCCGTGCGAGCGCGCGAATCCTCAAGTGAGTGCACGAAACTGCGGCAAAGCCGATAGTTTGCCCCTGCCTCCACCTCCCGACGGAGCTTCTTGGCAACCGCATTTACACCAAGATTAGGTGTGTGCCAACGAAATTACCGCGCTAAAGCTTGAAAATGCTGCGAGATATTAACCTCCCCCCGCATTACGGATGTAGATAATAATTGCGCGTTTGCGTAAAATGCTTTTCAAAGTGCCGGTAATTGCTGCAATATCGCGCGACGGCTATTCGCGCGATGTCTCGCGGGCGCGCGCTGAGAGCGCTTTTCGAGCAGCCACGCTAAGAATTTTTGAATTTTATCCACGCTGCTTTCAATTAAAATATCTCGAGATGCACTTAACATACCGGACACAGGTATTCCGCTTATTATTGTATGGTTTCGCCAAAATTGCAATATCGCCTCGCAGCAGGATCGTCTCTCTATTACGGTCATTGGGGAATACACGACGTCTCGGAGTATAGCGCCATCGAAGACGCAAAAAACAGAGAGAAAAGAAAACGACAAAAGGCAAGCCACGATAGATAACTCCAATTGCTGGCATATATAGGAGAGAGCTTTCTTGAAAAAAAGACACGCGCAGGAGGAAGAAGTGGCTCTGCAAAAATTCCTCGCGAAGCGTACTCGAGGAGTAATGCTCGCGCATAAGCGGATACGACGGAGCCTTGGAGTATATACTAGGAGCGCTCGAGCTTAAATCGGGCGTATGCGTGTGGTACGCTGCTGCCTGTTGACGCGCACAGCAGCGGACTCTCGTGTGATGTGGTATTACCGCGCTAACGTTAATTAATAATTTAATCGAAGAGAGTCTCGCGAGCGAGTGGCTGTGCGCGCGCTGCGAGCGATGCGCTAATCAAAATCGAGCTTCATTTACAGGCGTCTTCGGAAAGCCCTTGGTGCTGCGCGCTGCTGTGGTAGTCGCCGGGCAAAAGCTCTTATTCGCGTCCCTTTTCGCCCGTAACCTTGCGTTTGCTGCTGAGGCGCGCGCGCGCACACACACACTCTTTCTTCAGCGGACCACTACAGTACTTCTTTTTACAAGGCAAAGATCGCGAACAAAGCGATCTGCTCTTGCTGCTGTCAAGTTTCAAGTCTGTCTAAACGTTGTTTCTTCTTTTTCTCGTGCACCCAGTTTTCAAATTATTCTGCTTTCTTGCCGATAAATATCAATGGAAAAGTACATTTGCATTACTAAAGTGAATTTTGTCTCTCTCAGTTTTATCTGAGAATCGCACTTTTCGCGAGGTGTATTGATTATTTTCACAAATCCAATTGACACAAATTCATATTGAAAATAAACACTTTTATAGATGTAAGGCATCGTCAATTAATCAATTAAAACTATCACGGCGCATTACGCACGAATAATAACTCAAAAGCCTCGCTCTGCAGCCCTTTATCGTCGTCGGTTCATAAAAAAGTAATAATTTCAAGCGCAACCAACTAGGTATTTCAAGTCCTGTCAGCGAGAACAGAACCAACCTGGCGGGTCCCGCGATGAAGAAAAAACGTCACAAGCCGTAAAAAAAAGGCAACGCAGCAGTGCACGGTAAAAGATTAAAAAAGAATAATAAATAAAATAAAAAAAACGCGTGTCAAGAAGTAAAAGTCGAAGGAGAAAGTCTCGCTAATTGAGGAACGCGGCGAGACAAAGGGGGCGTTCTGATCCTTTGGCTAAAGGGACTAAAGCCCCACCTAATCCCACGCGCGTGTACTTTTTGAACGCTCGCAACAGCTATATACCCGCAGTGGCGACACTAGCTTATCGTTAAAAATGCATTCGTGATTTTTCGCGCTCGGACGAGCCCTCGCCCGTAGCTGCTTTGCATCTTAATGAACCTCGAGAACGAGCTTGGAAATTTTCCTTATCTCTCGCTGTGCCACGCGCCAGAGCGAAACTTTTTTTTATACACCCGGCTACTCCAATTGCGAATCGACTTTTCAAATCAGTCAAAGGCAGTCCTTCCGCGCGGTAGTCTTCTTTCTTTTTCGCCGCGCGACAATCATCAAAAGACCAGACAATCTAGTAGTGTTAGTGGATATTGGCGTTGATTGAAATGGCTTGGCACGCCGCGGATCGGATCCAGGCCTCCACTACTGCCAATTAATCAATGAAATGCGCGTGCGTCGGGCCGCAGTACGCGCGCACGGTGCCTCGTCTCTTGTCGCGCGAGAAGCTATGTCCGATTCTCACACGGAAGGGCCTCCCCCTCCGCCGCCGCCCCTCAAAAGCGTCGCGGCGCAATCGCAGTTAATGACCAAGGAGGGCTGCGCCGACCAACAATGCCGGCGCTATTTGTCCAGTATGCGAGCTAAACTCTCCGAGATCGTCGCGCCCTGGCGCTTCTCCGCGTTCGCTAAACGCTTTATGATCTCCCGTGCGCGCGGCATTTCATGATCTCCGGTGACTGCTGCGGATTCCATGCGAATTTTCTTTCGCGAAATTACATTTTGCAAAGTGAAATGCACTTGAGATCAAGAAACAAATGGAATGTCATTGAATGGGCATCGTTTCAAATTGATCCGGGTGACAATTTAGCGGGAAAATTTCGTGGACGATTCGCAGAGCACGAGAGAACCGGCAAAACTGTTTGCCAGCTCTGCTTGTAAATTTCTGTCACGAGTGAGAATTTTTCATGCGTTCATCCCGTCCAGAATCCCGAGTAGACGTCGAATAAAAAAAAATAGGCTAACCAGCTATTTCGCGAACGGTATTCCTATAGGATATTTTATTGATATTTTGCTGTTAAAGTTTCGCCGTTTTATTCTTAGTTTGCGCAAACAGCTATAATTAGAACATGCAGAGATTGTTAATGAAGTAGCCAAAAGCTCAAGAGCCGTTGGCTTGATAAACGGTTTATCATAATTAACACGGTCGTTCCTCATGCGGAGTCGATCTTATCACTTCGCGAAACATGTATTTGCGTGTAGCAGGGAGTTTCCCGGCAACAAAAAATACACACAAAGCTATGGGGTAAATCTCTAGCGCGTGGTTAATTGTCACGGCTATTAATTTCTATTTGACAGTGGCGGCGGCCCGCACGAGAGAGGGAGGGAAGGCGAGAGAGAGAGAGAGCTGCGGCATTGGCTTCGCACGCGTAAAACACGAAATCAAACGCACGAGCGAAAATAAAAGCAAATTGCCGGGGATGTATATGCGAGAGCGAGCGTGGACTTTCCGCTTTGGAGTTTGAGCAAGCCTGCACGGATCGATTTTCCACTTTGAAGTTGCGCGCGACTTGCGAGATTAGATGTCGGAGTTACTGCGCGCAGCGCTGTTTGGTTGACGGAAATTGGCTCGTTACATTTGTGCAAACTTATTCGCATATAACTTGCTCTGCACGTGTATCGACCTCCTCAATTTATAATCATTATTCGTGCGTGTCAAAAACTTGCCGAATCTTTCGGCTTATTTTCCACTGTGCGAAAACGCAGCCGGCAAAAAACTGCCGGAATGTAAGACTATAATTGCGATTAATTCGAGAGAGCTCTGATTTAATCTCGAGCGGGAGGGAGAGAAAAAAGCCATATCTCGGCAAAGTTAATTTGCGTTCAACGCACGTTCGTCTCGAGAGCGCCAGCAACAGCAGCAGCAGCAGCAGCAGCAGCAGGACGAAGCGGAAAATTCCCAGGAGCCACCCGCGGAGACGTATAGCGCGATATCGGCTGATTTTTCCTGCACCGAGGCACCCCTGGGAAACTGCCCTGAAGTGCCATTTTTTTCTATCTTTAAATGGTTTCGTTAGAAATGTGTTTCTTATTTTTGTCAAATTGCGTCTTCAGAGCGCTACCGTACTTCGTTACGATTCTTTTAAAATGCAACAGTAGCTACTTTGGTATTAAACTCGAATGGAAATAAGTAGTAACGTATAATAGTCCATCAGTCGTGCTAAAGTGACGTCGGTTCGGGACGCATTCTTTTGAAAAGTGACATGTTTAAAGAGGAAATTTTTCTCTTATCCAAAAATGCGCGATTTTTATGCCCGTCAGGCCACAAATCAAATTACACGGAGAAATGTTAGAACATGAAAAATGTCCATTATAATGAGCTAACAATTGGACAGTACTCAGCTATTTTTTCGCCAAAAATTCTCGAGAAAATTCCAACAATTTCACAAACTTTTCCTCTCCGGGGTTGGCATCATTTAGTTTCGAATAAATTGATTGCATTTTTTTAACGATCTACGTGAACATCGAGAAATTTTCACCAACTAAGACCCCGGGATCACACCTCCGGTGCCAGCGCAGCTAGAACAGGGGGAAAAAAACGAAGTTTGGCGAAATAAAATATGTATAGAGTTCCAGTGGAGCGAAATAACAAGGCATCGTTTCAGTGTACCCTTTTCAACTTTTTACTAGAGCGCCCTGCGCCGAACCTCGTTCTTTTGAGTTTCTTGGATTTTTCCACTTTCTGCGCCACTATACGTTCTGTTTCGTGCTTAAATCTCGTTTTATTATCGAATAAAATTTTTTTTATGGAATTTTTCCTTTTCACTTTAAATATACTCGAAAATCTCATTGAATCGAAGTCTTTCAGTTTTCATTTTTTAATATGTATAGTTTTTCGTTTTCGTTTGGAACTTCAGTGATACGTATACTCACACGAGATAAAGTGGAAAGTGGCATCGAGTTTCTCTTACCTGAAACATACGAAAGAAACGATAGAAGATTAATAAGCCGTATCATCAATTAGAATTCAAATAGCGGTTATTGGATGAATAAATAAGTAGGTAGGATGGAGAAGAAGAAGAACAGAGAAGTATGCCGACAAAGAATAATATTTGCCATCTGGATTAAGAGAGGAGATCGCAAGGCGCAGACGGGAAGCGTAACGCGAGAATAAGAAGCGATAATAACGGGTGATTTTCCAGACCGTCGAGCGCTCCTCGGGAAGAGTCGTCGTAGTCTCCCTTCTTCTTGCGACTCTATAACTCGCGCGCAGATTCAACTCTGCCAAAGAGGAAAGAAAAATCGAGAGCGAGCTATAGTGGCAAGTTTCGAGGTCGCCGAGAAGGAAAGAATAGCATGGAGCAAAGTCAAATTTGCTCATGATAATGCGGCAAGAGAAAGAAAGGGAGAGTATGGGAATGTTTGCTCGGCAAAAGTGACGCTACGCGCGTGGTTTCTCTTCTCCCCCCCCTCTCCTTCTTCTTCTCCTTCTTCTTCTTTAAACTCCCAGCCGCTTCGTCTTACGCCGACAACTTTTTGCCGCGTTATAGCTCAATGGAGAGAATGGCGCGATTTATTTCTCTTTGCCAACGTGCGGGAATCTTCGCCTCGAATGCTGTATGTATATATTGTATTATGCCTTCAATATATACATCAGCTTGCCTTTATACATATCTAATCTCAATATATTTCTTGCACTTGTTTACAATTTATAATATGTAGGGCATATGACTTTTATTGCAATTGTCTTTTCGCGCAAAGAAATCATAAAGTGAAGAGTCATTTGCAGATGGTAATAGTCGTGGAAAATGTAGATCGAATGTATTACTCGAAAAGCGATTTATGAGTGTGCCTGCCTGAACGTATGAGCTCGAAAGTAAATAGTCAAAAAAAAGAAGGGAGCGAGAGAGAGAGAGAGAGAGAGAGAAAGAGCTAGAAAAGTTTTCTTATCGCCCAGCGAATTACCAACTCTTTAACGAACTTTTATATACCGAGAGACTTTTCGAACTCCCAAGAGCAGCCCAACCAAGTCGTTGCGATTCAATTTACTTTATGTTTAAAACACAGATTTCGATTTTCTAAGGCGTTCCTTCGAGAAATGATAGTCCGATGCAGTTGCGCTATTCTTTTTTTCCTTTCCTTTCTACTGACTGCTCTTTATTTGTTGCACTTCGAAAAAAGGAACAGCTGAAAAAAGTTGGAAGCGAAAAATAAAGTTCGTAATCGAGTAAACTATATAATGCAGGAGAGTGAAGTTGAAGTAATAAAATAATAATTCGTTTTTCGAAAGTTTCAAGCGAAAAAGCGGATATCTCGTTGTTGATTACGAACGAACTGGAGTAAATTAACAAGTCCAAATCAATCTCGAGCTATACAAAAAAGGAGGGGAAAAGACTAGAATAAAAGGCGATGCGACACGGCAAGAGAGAGAGAGAGAGAGAGAGAGAGAGAGAGTTAGCTAGTGGTAGAAGTAAGCGTGGGGCCAGCCGAGAACATTGCGCGCAGTGTCGCGTGTTCTACGTACTCTGCCCGGACATTAATTCGCGAAGTTGAAAATCCGACTTGTTTTCGAGGATTGAACATCGATGGCATCGAATGGATTTTTTGTGGCGAGTTGCGGGGGCACAACTTGACGACATAAGCTCTTTGACCAAACCTCGTGTGGCGTCATCGATACTCAATGGTCGAAAATAGTTCGGATTTCGAAGTTGGCGGGTCGCGAATTCAGGTCTTATGCAGCGCACGCCTGCGAGGAAAAGCTTGGCTTGCCTTTTCGTCCGAACAAGCTGGTACATCGCGACTTTTCGACTACTCGATATTCTTCGCGATTTCTCGCACACTCGGAGCTTCGTTAAGCTGATGAGGAGCTCGATAAAGAGGGACCTTTCAATGTTTACAAAGCCAGTGTTTACGCAAAGAATCTGCGGTGTAAGCACACATCCATAATCAGCGGTTTTGGATATTCGATGATGTACAAATCCGTTTGCCCAGTACGAGAGATTCATATATATATAACAGTCGCGAATATTTCGTGGAAAGTTTCTCTCTCTGGGCGGGCGCGATGAAACTGTCCATCGAGGCGTAAACTAGCGATCGAGCGTGAGCGACGGAAAAAAGCAATAAGGCACCCCCGGCCCCTCTCTCTTCCGACTGTAGCCAGATATTTGAATGTGCGAGAAGGAAAATGTAACGAGAATGACTGGACTGGCTATGAGAGAGAGAGAATAGAAGAAGGAGGGGCAAACGGGCACAGAGAAAGAGTGAAGCTGCTGGAGAATTTCTATCTCCAGAGATTCGCAAGCCGGCAGAGTTAAGAGTACCGGGAGTGCGATAAATCCCGGTGAATTGCACGAGCGACCTTCGATTCGCGCGCTCTCGGCAATTATCCTACAGGCTCCTCGTTCTCTCTCCGTCCAATGCCGCTCTGCTACTCCTTGGCCTCGTTTTTCCGAAATAGACTGGAAAGCCGATCCGGAAATAGAAAACACGGACGACGTTGCCTTTCCCTGATTATTCCGCAGTCAATTCGCCAATACTTTATTGTACTTATATAACGTTTTCCAACCGGGCTTTAAGGTACTCGAGGTATTCAATTATCGCCAAATATATTTTTACGAGTTCGGCTACACGATATTCGGTGTCTTCATATTTCATACTGAAACTTATTTGACTATTATGAATTTTCTTGTAATATTGGAATTTCTTGGTGAATATAATTAATCATCAGTAAAAGCTTGATCGCGGATATCATAAAAATGTTGCTTAACGGTAGCAATAGTCAAAATATTATTTTATTCTACCATGTAAAAAACTAAATTATTAGCCGTATGATGTAAACGTTAAGTGATATGAACGTCTCTACAGCCGTAAGGTATGATCACTCGCGGTGTAGACTTGATGAAATAACAGTGAAATCGACAAAAGAAGGTTTTTTTCAGAAAAGCAAGAACGAACGTGGCTCCAGCTTTCATGAAAGAAAAACAGGGGGAAACATCTGGTTAGCGTGTAAAATAAATAACAAGCGGCGCCAAGCTCCCTCTTATCACGCGACAAAGCATATCCGGGAATCAATCATTAAGAGGTTCGCTACTGCCGACACGCCATGCGATTTCCACTTCACTTGCCGCAGTGGTTGCTTTATAAACAATGGACTAATGACCGCAGCGGCGTGCGCGACGACGTACGGACGCTAGATTAGAAACTGTAGTTTACGTCGAAGGGGGAAAAATGTGCATTATAACGCGCTACACACCAGTTCTGTCGGCAAGTTTGATGTATCGATCTTGAGAATAACGTATACTTTACTATCGTGGTCTTGATGAATAGTATGCTCCCACGGTTATTACGCGGCAATTAAGGAGATTAAACTCCGATTAGAAGTCTCTGGATGAGGTTTCAGTGATTATGCATTAATATTAACGGCCTTTTGGCATTATAAATATTTATTTGTCAAAAGACAGCGTAGAGTCAATGGAAAAAAAATGTCAAGGAAAGCTCAATTCGCCTCTGCTGAAATATGTGAAGCTCTCAAAGACTGTCCAAATATTCGAGGAACTTGCTAAAATTTGACGTTATAGACAAAAGACGCCATCGATTACTTCTACCGTACACACACGCACGGAATGAAATTCCAGCCAGAAATTCGAGCCAGCTGGCCGCACAATTTTCGAGGAGGGAAAAGGATTATATAGTCTGTGCGCCGAGATTCTCCAGAACGCGGGGCATAAACTCGTTATACGACGACATCGCGTCAACATCAACGTCAACCGCACATTTGGCGTGGCGAGAGCGCGAGAGAGAGAGAGGGGGGGGGGGGGAGATGGATAGAGCATAGAATTTTGGAAAGGCAGCTTGATAAGCTCGATGAATAATTGACGAGGAGTAGTGAGTGGAAAATTCGAAGAGCCGACGACGAAGACTACATGAGTTGAGTTTTTCTTTTTTCTTTTTTTTACGTGTTGGTATAGCGCTCGATATTTCAGCTTTGCTCTGCGTACCATGAAAAATTATAATCGCAAATCGCGGCTGATGCCTGCGCGCAACTGCCGTACGTACATACCGATCAGATTTACTATGTTGGTATAAAAAATACGAAAGAAAAAAGGACTCCCTCACCGCAATCACGGAATAGTGCTGATTTCACGTTCTCTGGCGTAGCGTTGCAAAGTTAACTATCCAATTACCTGCTACTTGAGCACATGCAAGTGTGCGACTAGTTGGTACGCATCGAAGCGCGGGCCTGCAGAGCAGACAGTTAGACCGTACACTTGTACATGTTTGGTTTCAACAATATTTTTTTGCGACAATTGAGTGCCGCGTGCGAGGCGATACATAGTCCATCCAATGAAAGATCTGTCGTGCGCGAGAGTAGCCTAATCGGAGCAACGGAAACCGAGAGACGAAAAACTCTCTTCCTGTCGTTCTCTGGCATATGGCCATGGCACACGACACTACTTCCACGGGGCAACCTGTTGAATCCGAGACTGAGATTCGTCGTCGCGCCCAACACGGAGACGACCGAGACGATTCTTTTCTTCTTTTTCTTTTTTGAAGGCAAAGGCCGAGGAAAAGGGGGTGACTTCTCTTTCGCACCTCGATGGCCTTTGATTTTAATGTTGTCTACATTTTCTTCACGGCATCTACATTACGTGGATTTATTGAGTTGAGAACTTTTGGTATAATTATTTTGGTAGCTTGTTCGCACTCCGACACGCAAACTTAAAAATTATTGATATCTCTGGATCTTGTCGAAAACGTTCACTAGATCGTGATATGAGTATTAATCAAAATTTGAGTGATTTCTGATTATTTGAAAGGTAACGGTGTTGTTTATAACAGAAAAATATAAGAAATGCAAAAACAATAATTGTGAATCGTCAGAGAATAATCAATGATTTTGTACACGAACTATCGATTATTTTTTATTTTTACAGCAATCGCTATTCTTTTAATTCTTCGAACAGTAACAATCATGTCCTAGTTCCGGTTTGATTTTTAACGCAGTATTGAAATTGGCAAGATAAAATTGAAATGTACTCGTCGAGCTCGTCGTTCTGATTACACTTAAATTTCGTCAACAGTTAAACCGCAGCGTAAGCAAATGAACGTACGCAATCGCAAGACAAAAAAAAAAAGAAAAAGAAAACTCGTATCGCGACCGCGCAACTACGAAGAAAACAATGAAAGTTCGTTAAGCTCGCATTAATTGCCGTCGCGGCCAAGTGGAACGATCCCTGGAAAGAAGTCTAGCAGCGAGTAGTTTTCAAAGTGCACGACGAGACGAGTAGCTAGCAAGTGGTAGCCGATCGGCCGGATTTTTATCGCGAAACTATCGAGAGTGCAGGGCCCTCGTTCAAGGGCAAAAAGTAAAAAACGAAACGAGCTTTCTTGCGCTCTTGACTCGGGTCTCTCTCTCTTTCTCTCTCTCTCTCTCCTTTCCCTTGTGGCCTTCTCGCCATGCTGCGAGTCCAGTTCTGAGAGAGGACGACTGGCATTCCACCTCGGCAATTCACGCGAGTGTATGTGTGTACGTCTATGTATTTACTACGAAGAACAAGTTGCTAATAGAATCCTTTAATGGCGCTAAGCCAGATGGAAGCTTCGAAGGAACGGTTTAGCCGTTGCTATCGTTGAGCGTCAGTCCTATACACCGATGACAACTGAATAGTTCTAGCTCTAATGAAAGCGAAAATTAGCCATTTTTCCTGATTACTCGAACGCGCGTTTCTTCATTCCAACGGATGCGAACTCGGTCGATGCTCGCTGCACGCGCGCGCTCAACTTGTCTAGTTAGATTTGCGTGTAGTGTAGTTGTGAAATTTCAAAGTATAGCCGAATAAAGAGGATGGCGCGCGATGACTGTAGAGCCGGAGAATAACGAAGATCATCGTGAATGATAATAAAATGGAAGAGACTCGAGGGAGAGGAGGTAAAAAGCAAGAAAAGCGTCATTACTGATGCACGAGACTGGAGTGAGAGGGAGAATGCAACTCGACGAGATGCATGTGTGCATGGGTATGCACGCTCATTGTCAAGCTTAAATCTCAATAGGACTACCACGATGAGGAGGACTAGCAAAACGGGTCACGCGGTCATACCGGATTGGTAACTCTCTGAGCGCGGAACAGCGACGAAATAAACAAAAAAAGAGGCAACCGAGACTGCGCCGCGCCGAGAAGGCCGTACACCAGCCAATATGGCGTGCTGCTGTTGCTGCTCTTGTCGAGAGCGCAAGTGTGCACGCGATATACGCGAACAATGCACGCCAAAAAAAGGGGACTCTTGCTCTTTACTTCTCTCCTCAGGCTCCAATGAAAAGCGACTTTTTTTGCTCGCCATCTCTTTCAAAGTCTTCGCTTACTAAATTACTGCAATTTTTCGGCCCTCCTGTGCGTCGAGTACACGTCGCGGGTGACAATTCTTCTGGCTTTTCGCGCTCAACGAAAATCGTGACTACTTTTCCACTACGTTGGAGAGCTTAAATGTTGAGCTACGGTAATTTTTGTCGCGATGGGTTAGCCTTTTATTTCGTAGCTTGAGTCAGCTTAGTCGATTAATTTTGTGTTACGTGCACGTAAAAAACTGGGTAGTTTGGTTGTCATTCCATAAAGCTGTACACACCAGTTTCGCTTTCCGATTCGATTATTTCGTTTAAAATGTAAGCCCATTCCAAGTCCAGTTTGACCGAGACCAAAACGGAAGATTCCACTGTCAATAATCAAATGAACATAATGCTCCTCGCGAGGAAAGATTGGCGGCAAGTCGTGTTGGATAACGTAATCGCGCGAACGATAGGATTCTCGCGGAGTTGCAGGCGAGTGGAACGATAAAGGCGGCAAGGCGGGGAGAAAAGTGAGCGTCTAGTGCGCAGACAGGCGGCGGCATGGAAGGGGAGACGGGATGTTCGTTAACTCGGCGACGAGGAATGCATTCCTCGAGACTCTCAAGGTTGAGGTCAAGGCACACCTAAGTATCCATCCAGTCTGCCGCGGCGGCTACATCCTCAAGCTAGTTCCTTGCGCGCGGATGACGTAAATCTTTTAATTTCGACGATACGCCATATTTCAGCGCTATTTCCATTTCCATTTTTTTTACTTTACGCGTTCGATGTTTTTTTTTTCTTTTCATTCTATCGTAAACACAACGTACGAGTGCAACGCAAACCAGTCGAAGAACAATGGACCGTAGTTGCTGAATAAACTAGCAAGAAAACATGGCAAACTAGTTGTCAAGCACAGAAAGCGCAAATTGAAAAATACCTAACTCGATTATTCCATCGGATACGCTTGCACACGGGGTGGCTTGGCCGCAACTACTTTTTAATGAAAAAACTTGGCAGCTCTAACACAAAAGAGAAAAAGCGATAAAAAAAAAATCCCCGGCGCGCGTTTACGTTCGGAAAAGAGAGAAGTAGATTGGCCGCGAGGAGAGAGTTTGTCCGAGCGCACAGCAGTAGGATTCTTTCGTTTTACAGCCATACGCGTGGCACCGATATTTATGGAAAACACAAGTCGTAACCTTCCCTCTTCCATCCGTTCGTGACAAAGATCAACGGCTCCCGTAAGGGAACGAGAGCGCGGTTTTCGATCGAGGCGCGCGACCCCGCGCGCGCCGCGCCTACGATTTACGGTTTATTTTATTACGCTCGCTAAGACGGATACGACGTATGAGCTCCAGCGGAAGTCGCGAGCGCACGCGCGCGCTCGAGCGAAAAAAAAAGGACGATTCGCGGATACGTTTATTTATCTCGTTTATTTATCTCGTTTTGTCGTTCTCTTCCTTTACGGCCTATATGTAGATTACCGTCGACAGCTGTCGATGTCGTGTGCCGGGATTAAACTACTGAAATCGATGATTTTCCTTTGGCCTACGGCAGGTTGGAGCAACGCTTAACGACTATCAATAATCAATCTGCAGTTGATTCGCACAAAATTTTTGCTCGTGCGCACGCGATGCTACCAACGTAACGTTGGCCGCGCTCACACGTGGCAAATGCTAAATCCAGTGGAATAACTAGGTGGAATTCGTTCGAGCGTTACTCGAACGAAATTGGGTTATAGCGTCGCGACGCTATCTTTAGACGTGTGCACCTTTTTACAGCGAAAATAACCGCGCGGCTTCTTTCGCTATCTTGAACTGTGACGCGTTTCCCCAAGTTCACCGAGCGAACGACCGAGGTTGCAGACTTTCCTCTTCTCCGCCGTAATCGCTGCAAGTGCGCCGTTTGCATATGCGGCCCTCCCAGAACGAGTGGCCGTGCTCAACCACACACACACGCGCGCGCGCAGCTCCCTTTCGTTTTATGTCGTTCCATAAGTCTCGTGTATTTTAGACTCGCCTTAAACAGATTGAAAGGAATTGATATGACGAATAAGATATGACGAAGAAAGCGACGGCAATGATCGGCAGTTTGGAAAATATTTTGGTTTTGCGCGATAGAAGAACGAGGAAGAAATAATTTACATTATAGCTGAAATAGGATAAAGTTACTTAGACGGATGGATATTATCCAAAATCCGAATTAGTACACCTTATACTAACCGATATTTGGAAAGCCGCACTACCCTAAATATATCCGAGAAAGCCATTAATTCGGCGTGTACTTTCGGCAGAAGAGCAGTTATATCGCTTCTGTGGAATGAAGAACACTGTCACGTGAAAAATGGTCGGCAATGATATATCGAAAATAAAAATAAAAACATTGCGCCTGGCAAATAAAGACCAAAATTCCGAGCGCAAAAGAAATCGAAATCCACAGAGCGTCGAAGGAGCACGCCTGTTATGTAGAGTCGGTCAATGAACCGCGTGAACGCGCTGCAAAGGCGCAGGTAAAGCGGCGGCCACGGCGCAGACAGGCAAATAATCCATCTGATGGAGGGGCAATAACGCGCGAGCAAAGTGAAGTTGTTTGGCGTCGCTGCTGCTGCGCGACAAAGCTGCCTTAGACACGGTCCATTGTCAATTATTCTCATCATTGTCGTCGCGCAACTCTGCAAACTCGCGTAAGCCGCTTTTTCTTTATCTCCTCGCCGTTGCCGACCTTCGCCCAATGGATTTGCGCTTACTTACTGCCTACCGAATATACACGTGTGCGTGCCTGCGTGTGTGAATGCACTTATTACAGCGTCTCTCTGCGAGATTCGATTATTAATCACTCCAACAGCTTCGACTCGCGCAGAGCAGTGGCCGCACAGCTCCAAAAGAGGAATGAACCGCGGGCTGCTCTTGCTAAGGACTGACTAATGAGACCCTTTCATCGGCTTATTTTCAAATTACGCTTCGTATAAATATGAAGCTGCCTTTTTCCATTGTATGGCTTTCGCAGAGTACCATAAATACGATGTGCTCTTACGCTGGTTCCACGGAAACTCGCATTTGAATCGCTGTATCATTGTAAATATATATATATATGAACCGACCTCGCATCCATACCGACCGCACATCATAGGAGAAAAGGCAGTGTCCATCGCACGAACTATTAATATCTAATTATTTGATGACGCCGTAGTGATGGAGTGGAATTATAGACGGCATATAGATATACGCGTGACATTAATTATTTGCAGTGCTTTTAGCGCTTTTCCAATAAATTAACGTGTCGGCGACTGTTTGCTCGTCGCTCGTGAGATTATTATCGTCGCCGAAAGGGAAGACTGATATATAGCTTTTAACGTATATTCTCATGATTTGTTGACTGAAAACGAAATACTTAAGTCTATGCGTGAGAGAGTAAACAAAAAAGCTGAAAAAGGAGAGAAGAGAAGTGAAGTGAAAATTGATGTTGCAAGCGCTACGCAGGCAGAGGTAGCAAGCAAAGGAAAATCCATAAAAGCGACCGGACGCGTTTATGCTTTGGGTCTCCTCCGGCGGCGCGTGAATATATATCATCCGGGCTATTTTCGCATTTCCTTCCACGTGCACGCTCTCGCTTGCTTTGCCTCACGGGGATGACGAGCTGCTCGACCAATTGCTTGAAAACCCCCAAAAAGCTCTGCCCGATCCTTTTCGGGGTAAACGAAATTGGAAAATGCGCCGCTGAATTGTTGCCTCGCGTGCAGCTCATAAAGCAGCGGAATGTAAGCGGAATTTTAATTTAGAGAGAGAGAGCTCGCACTGCTACTGCTCTCGGCTTCGTGTCTTTGGCATAGTGAGATAGGTTTATTGGTTGCCGGCTTTTTTTTCGCTAAAATTAAGCTCAAACAAATCGTTCCCCGCCGAAGGAATGCGAATAATAGGGAAACTCACACTGAATGAATATCCAAGATTCAAAATAACTCCAATACAAATAGTCGCGTAACGGCGAGTTCGGTTGAATTTTATCGACTAAGAAGTGAAAATCGAATTTCGCAAGGCTCGCATCTGGCACAAAACAGAGCCGATCCCCGAAAAGCCAATCGGACAGAGAGGTTAAGAGCCAGAAATAGACGTGAGCGGGTGGGGACTCGGCTTCCTCTAATTTTCGAATCGAATATAAATCGAGTGATTTGCAAGTGTCCGGCTACCGCAGCCGTGCCAACAATATCTCCCATTACAAAGGAACCTCCAGCCATTCATTCGCCTGCGTCTACGTGGGCACAGAGAGATGAGAAGAGGTATAGAGGATCGTCTGCTAACGTTTCACTTTGGCTTCCTCTCTCTCTCTCTCTCTCTCTCTCTCTCTCTCTCTCTCTCTCTCTCTCTTCTTACCCTCCAGCTCTTCCAGAGAAAGCTGTCGGATAAAAAGGACTTGTTGCACTGCCCCTATAGCGATATCACTCGCTCTTGAGGATTGAGCATGGATTGGAAAAGTAAACTTCTTCCTGCTAGGCTGAATACAAATTATACTCACTGCGGCCCTCTCGACTTACTTGTCAAGTATATAATTGTGATTACAAATCACTGGTATGGCTATTATTTGCTGAAAAATTTACACGCTGTTTTAAAAGACACTGTACCGTAATAGCCTTAGTTCATCTTACAAAAAGTACATTTTTAATAAAAAAAACTGACGTCAAAAGGAGTCCGTGTGATTTATTTCACAAATTTTCATACACTCGAATACTTCGTCACGTGAACAATCGTATAATATATTCTAGATTTGATCGTTAAAGCGTAACATTTGAAATTTTCTGAGAAATTGGAACGTTATGAGCGAGTGGATGCGCGCATGTGAATGTAAAAAGAAGAGGAAACGAAACTTTATCGATGACACGAGCGTTAGTTACAGGATGAAAATTCGGAGATCAAAAGATTTAGGAAGATTGTAGCAAAAGATGGAGAGTTTAATTCTGTCCTCAAAGAAAAGAGAGAGAGAGACGGGGGGGTGGGGCGGTCATGTTTTTCAAGCGGATGAACTTCGCATACGTACACGCGCGCGCTTGCGAAAGAGAGCTTTGACAAAAACGAGAGAGACGTGATATTCAGGGAAGTAAAAAGATATGGTCCACGAAGCGCGCTTTTACAAAGGTTTCTCCTTTGCCGCTTTTATTCGTCATACGTGCGGGTGTCTCTCATTCGCTCTGTATGTCAAGAAAATATTTTTAAATAGAAATTCCGATTACTCGCGCCTCTATGCATGCGTTCAAAGGAAATCCGCAAAATATTTTTCTCTCCTATCCGAAATCCAATGTTCTTTCCTCATCGCTCGTTCTCGTGATTTGCCGCACAACAAACCTCGCGCACGAAACTGCAATATCGATCGTTCGAGGGCACACACGAGACGCGCCGCGAGCAAGAACGAAGGGCTCGCAATGAGAGTAACTTCTCGTTTCGTTTTTGCGTGGCGCATAATCCCACGGGGAATCGATCAGAGCCGATCGGTGTGCTTGAACGCGCGGCTCAAAAATAACTCGGATTGCGCGCGCCCGCGTGCGCGGCTGACTTCGCGATTGCGGGCTCGATGTACGCATCGTCGCGCTTTTCACGCCGGCTCGCTTCTTCCCTCGGGACGCAGCGCACAGCCGCCCGCGACCGCCGTTCGCTGCGCCTCTAAGATTAGGCTTAAAGGCACCGAGACATCGTGGCCAACTCCATTAACCGCGCGACGGCGAATTCCGGGAGATTGCGGCCTTCTTTTTTCCCTGCGCGGATGCGCTCGGGCCAGCGTGATTTACCGACGAGATTCGACGACTCATCGATGAACGGAAAAATCGACGTTCGATCTAGCTTCAGGCAAAGTCAACCGCCTGTCCATCAATGAATTGATTTTTCATTGAGCCCGAAAACGGCCTCGCTAATTTTAACAACAACGCTTGCACGGCTTATTTGAGCTGGCAAGCCGCAGCGCAGCACCAGCGAAAACATGGCATATCTCCAAATGAAGGAGAAAATCAGCTCTTTACGAGCGCAAATCAGCCGCGCATTTGCAATGCATACGCGCATGTAGGCGAAAGCATTGTCAGGAGGCCGCGTATAGGCATATAGGCGTAGGGTCCGGCTAGCAGCGGGTGGCCGAGCGGCTGCGTTAATGACAGGAAAGCGGCCCGGCGCCCAATGTGAACTTGACAGCTCGGCAGCCGCGCACCGCAGTGGCATCGCGTGGCTCGTATTGCCCCGACGACCGCAACTGTGGCCACCCGCGTATTATTATCAGCCGACACCGCCGCCACGTCGCCGACGACCTAGCCGTACCATTTTCACCTCGATAAAATCTCTCTTTCGGCCTGGCCGTTGCCGTGTCCTGGTCTTTCCGGCAAAAGCTGCGAGCTTTCTAATGGATTTGCGCTTGCTATTCGCCTCGTGACAATTGTAATTGAATGCGCCGATTCCTTGGCACACTCATTTTCATTACGTTTTCAGAAAGCAGCTTGCTGCTCCGTCTATAATCGATCCAGTGATATTTCATCTGGCTGCAATTAATACTGAATGTCCCATCAAGCGAGATGACGTAAATACATTCCACCTCATTTTTCGTACCAAGGCACGCTTTCTCTCTCTCTCTCTCTCTCTCTCTCTCTCTCTCTCTCTCTCTCTCTCTCTTTCTTTCTCTCGTTCTCTCTCCCCGTGCACTAGTCGCAAGTTCATTGCGCTCGCGCACGAGCACCACACGCATACTGGCTCCGCGAAAACCCATGTCAACGTCGTCGCTCAAGCCAGGGTCATTAATCATCTGATTGGTCGGTCAGACTCCTTGCCAGGACGCGAATAAATTGTCGCGAGCCGGGCGCGAGAAACGACGAAGCAGGGGAAGCCCGTCCTGATTAGCTCGGCTCGATTTGCAGTCGTACACGCGTATCAGCTGCTTGCAACAAGAGAACGGTCAAGTCTCGATACGCAGCGCACGCGCACCATCGGCGAGCCACGCGCCAAGTGTATACGGAGAACTCGCGTTTCGTTTGCTCCTCTCCTTCCACCAAGAGAGAACTTTCTTATTATTTCGAGCAGCGGCTCGAGGTGGCCTGGGCTTTAGCTTTAATTACTTAACGCCCGAGTGTCGTGCTTTCAATTTATTGTGTTGTTTTGCTTGTTTGCTTTTCTTTTAGCGCGAGGAAGAGGAGCAACGTACGTTTTTTTCCCCGCGATGCTTTAGCCGCTGGCCCGCGCGCGAGTTTTCCAACCTCCTTGGCTTATATTCTTTCACGTCCAAACGCGAAAAAATTTTCTTTGCTAAAATTGCCGAAGAGCTGCAGTTTTTCTGCCCCTGGCCATTCTTTCAATTTTGTTGGCCCACATTTTTTGCTATATTTACGCATAGCTCAGAGGAGAAAATTCTTTAATTGTGCCGAGAGCGCGCGAATCCGTCTTAATTAAAAACAACATTTCTATGTTCGTCTATATGCAGAATAGAAAGAAGATGTGAGCACGATTAAAACTCAAGAATTTTATTCTAGCTTCCAGTGAAAGCCTCGTCATTTTTCTGTTTTCTTTCTTAATAACGATAAAATACGCTTAATAATAGTGTACGCCAATAGACTAAAAAAAAAAATAAATAAACATTCCTGTCAATGCGTTTGAAATTTCAAGAAACGCATATCCATAAGAACAAATAAGGTATATACGAAAATCACTTTGTGCATATGAAGAACTGGATATACGAGCTCGAGCGGCAACTCAGTGTTCAAATTCATGAAAACCACGTTGTTTCTATACAGAAATAATTAGAAACTATGTCTTTGACGCCGTCATCGATAATAGAGCAGCATCTTTGTAAAGTTGAAACGATTCTAACTTAAGAAAATGAAGTCACGAAGAAGGGAAAAACAAGGGCAAGCGAAGCCACTCGCACTACGGCAGTCCTGCACAGAAGCAGCCGCTCCTTGACGGAACTCCTGGAATACCAAAGAAGAAGGCGAAGAAGAAGAACAGAGGTAGTTAGCAACTATTTGGATAGAAGCAGCAGTTTTGCTGCCACGAGAAAGGGACACGCCGCGAAATTCCATCGCGAAGTAAAGCCAATTTGCATCCAATAAACGCGGAGGGGCATTGAAAAACGAGCTGCTGCAGGAAAAAAAGCAAAGTAGAAGGAGGACGAACGTTAAGTAGTTTAAGCGATCGTCCGCTTCTAGTGCGCTAACGTAATTGAATGAGCCCATAAACGCTCCAGCGCCAGAGCAACCGACGACTGAGCGCAGCGAAAGTAGTTTGTCAGTCCATTATGAATATATTATGTCGCATCATGAACAGTCAGTCACGTCGATACACGTCTCTCACTTTTAGTTATGAGCTTTCAAATGCCTCTTTGCGAGAATGCAGAAAGATATGGGAAGAAGATGCTCGTGTGTGCAATCAAATTCAAAGTAGACCCTTTACGATCGGATCGCTTAACATTAACGGATAATATTCAATAACGTGTGACATCAATTTATGCGATAGATGAAAATTTCGGCAGCATAAAAGTGGCGCTTTAACAAAACTGACGCCGAAAGAAATGCAAGCTCGACTACGTCAGCGTATGTCACTTAGCGATCTCGGCTTTTTAACTATCACGCGTGTATCTGCACGTCGGTATATTCTGTGCCCCAATACGCACTGGTACGCCATTCCGCTAATATATCGCATACGGCAGTCGATCTTCGGAGAGCATTTCCAGGAAGATGAAGGTGACAGCACGAGACTGCGTGAAAATCACGGCGAAACGGCCGAAATATACGCTCACATACGGAATAAAGCCGTCAGACGGATCAGACACGTCTGCTGTGTGGCCTGTGCGAAAACTTATCTCTTTCGCTCGCGGCGCGTGAGCCTCAATACTTCTTTCTCTAATGAAAAATTGACAAACTTTATAACCACTCACGAATGCTGAAAGTCTTCCGCAAGTTCTTACTGTTAAGTTTGCTTACCTGAAACAAAAATTAAAAATAACTTTGGTCAAAAAAGTATCTCCATTTAGACGTGATTATATAATCATAAATTATCAAATGAACATCAATTTACTACACAAACTTTTCCATTGAATTAATAACTATCAATCATTAAATTCAAAATATCCGAAATAAATGGTATTCATGGAGTTACTTGAAACATATTCCACCATCGGAAGGTATAAAAAATGATAGAGCCTCTGAAAAGCAAACTCCCCTGCAATGACAAATGATACAAAATTGTAAAGCCATCAACTTTCCGTGCCGGCAAAATTATCAAATTATGCGCTCGATTATGATCGTCAGCATATTTTCCAAAAAAAGAAACAAGTCGATATTCTCATTGGCAACCCATGTACGCAAGTCGCGTTCAATCTTATCAGCTCTCTCCCTCTCTCTCTCTCTCTCTCTCTCTCTCTCTCTCTCTCTCTCTGCGTTTAGCAGAAGCAAAGTGACCGATAATGATTCGCCATGGCAAGAGTCACGTGCCAGAAGTATAAATCACCGAATTCACTGGGAGCGGCGCGCTTCTCGCCCCCTCGACTGCCTAATGCGCGTCTTTGACTCGGCGCGGACACCTCGTGCATGCGCGTATAATGATTTAGCGCTTTAATTTATCGGTAAAGGTCGGCGATTATATACAACCGAAAATTTGGCTTTAGTGACTAATCGACCAAGTGATCCATTATTCAGCTTGCCTTTTATAGTCGCAAGTCCGGCTTTGATTGGCGCCCCCGTTTTGCGTTATAAGCGTTCTTCACGTATCCAAGCCACGCCATCATTAGCGGGTTCTCCCTCTTTCTCTCTTCGCAACGAGCATATAATATATATACAGGGTGGGGGTGTGGTTTGCATAGCACTCGACTGTATGAAAAAAATGGAAGCGGAAGCTTTCGCTAATGGTCGCGTTTTGCGTGGCATGGAAGCGCCTCTGTACGATCAATGCTATAAGCAAGCGACGTCAGCGTGTGAAAAATGGTTTTCGAATGTGCACGCGTTATTCGATCTGATGGAGTCGAAACACATTCAATGAAACGTGTACAGCTGGCTAAGGCTAACAAATTATTGCTAGACTAAGCCCTACGCATACGTATGTTATTGTTGTTAACGTTTATTACTTTCTAGATCGACGAATGGCCCTCCGTAGTTAACGATCCTTGCATATATATATATATATATATGAAACTTAATGATATAAATAATAAAAATAACAATAATATGATTGCCATTGGATCATCATGTCAAATGCGGCTTAAAAGCTTACCGGCAATGCACCTGTGTGTGTCATCGCGTTTTTATCGACGTCAACAAGTCAAATTCTTTACCCCAATACTTACTGTCGATCGCGCACTCTTTTCGATTTCTCTTTTGCGTATTTTTTCGATATATTCCACGCGAATGATTTCCAATTACCGAATCGTGTCAAAAACAAAAAAAAATAAGAAAAGAAAAAGAGTCAAGCCTTTGATTACGGCGACGATTCAAACTTTGATGACAGAAAAACACTCTTGCGATTAATAACGCGAAATGACGATGGCACTATTCATTTTATATAACGCTGCGCGTTTGCTTTGCGAGCTTGAAAACTTGCCCATTTATTTGCGCGCGGAGTCGACGCCATGTTGGATTCTACGAAATTACATCCGTAGCTTTTTGAGGAAGATACGTCAAGGAATATGCGCGGGTCCTTACGCGACAGTTTTCCGCGGGATTACCAACGACAGCAAGTAGTGCGCAGCGCAATCCGCCAGCCCGTTATAACACTGCCTCCCGGCGGCTACGGCGGCTCTGCAACTTTCTTGCGAGCTACGTGTTTCGCAGCCGCGAATCTCATGAATACCGAGACTCAAGAGCGTTGCATACATATTTTGATTTTTCAATGAATAGCGAAGCAACTTGTTGTGTTTCATTAGCGAAGATATACCTATATCATTCGGCGCTCATTTGCCTTGAATAAAATCTTTGCTTCTTCTGGAATCTCAAATAGTCGTTTTGTTGTTTGATTTTAAAACAAAAACAGATAAACAGATTTCATGAGAATGCGAATTGGTTTGATCATTGCCGTTTTGTTAGCTGTTCTATTCAACGTTTACACACGTGTTTGCGCTCTAAAAACCTTGGATCAAAAACGATCTAAAACAAGCATTGGCAACCTCGCCTAAGAAACCTAAATCTAATCAATGTAAAATTTCGCAAACCTACCAGTGGCACATTACCACCCACGTTTCATTAAGCGTGAAACCTGTACGAATCAACGCGGAAGTGTATAGAAGGAAAGAAAGAGAGAAAAAGGTAAGAGAGTCGGTCGCTTGAGCGCGCCAACGAGACGGAAGAAAAAAAGAATCTCGGCGACGCCAACGAAATTCGATCGTCGACTCTGGCGCGCTCGCACTCATCGCATTCACTTTTATTTGCATTCTCTCTTTCTCACGCTGCAGCTACAACTTAGTCTCC
Organism: Phymastichus coffea; assembly: GCF_024137745.1. Classification (NCBI taxonomy): domain Eukaryota; kingdom Metazoa; phylum Arthropoda; class Insecta; order Hymenoptera; family Eulophidae; genus Phymastichus; species Phymastichus coffea. The sequence goes on from NW_026706911.1 coordinate 138,591, forward strand.
CGGCGCCCGCGGCTCTCTCCCTCTACAATACTGCATTACCCACCGCCAGACGACTGCGACGACGCTCTTCTCCCCTTTTTTTCTTCTTCGTGCCTTGCGCTCTCTACCCCCCCCCCCCCCCCCTCCCCCGCTCCCGCCCGATTGTAGTCACGAGTGCACTCTTGTCGCGCAGACGAATTTCCAACTGCGTCAGTTCATTTTATAATGACGATTCGAGAGACGATTAATCAAGACAAGTAATTATTTTGCACGAGAGTTATAGACGCGGTTTTTCCTCATTTTTTTTTCATTCAAGGTAATACTCTCACAGCGAGTGTTCTATATACACGGATATAATGGATTAAAGGGACAAGCCGTCTACTCTGACTAACTCTTACTAATTGAATGTCATTTGATTCATTGACAACATAAAAAAATGTGTTGAAATAAAGCATTTAATTCTCCCAGAAAAGCAAATACAAAAAACGAACGTTATTCACTCTATACAAGACCAATGCGATAACGTGTTATTGAAAAGTACATTTGAAAGCGGAATAACGTAAATTAAAATGGAAAAAGAAAGATGTTAATATCCTGAAACGTTCATTCATACATGTATGGACGATAAATCAATATATATGAGGAATTATTTATTTAAACGTACTTATACTCGACTACAAAATGACAATATTGAAATAATATTAAATTCTTCAGTCAATACAAAAGTGTAGCATTAAAAATTTCGCCTGTTTTTGAGAAATATAAAATGATGACTTCGCTTCAAGTCAACGAATCGAACTTTCGAATCTCGAAAAAAAAATTAAGCCTTTCAGCAATTTTGATTCCATCTAACTATACGTAAGCGGATCCAATATCCCAAGCCAATTAAAACAAGCATCCCCCAAGTGCAGCAAAGCCGAGATGGGCAGGGTAACCTTACAAAGTCGCATAGCCAAAAAGTCAAAGCCTTTGAGACGATTTGGAATTGGCCTGGTCTATTTGTCCGAGTAATTACGTGGACGTCGCACCAGACTCGCGGCGCGTACTCCGTATCGCTTCACACTGGCTGTACAGGATCGCAAGCTCGTGCGCCTGAAGCCTCTGAAGCGATTTGAGTTGCGCACAGACTGAAAACATGTCGCCCAAAACCAAAGAGCCTTACACGTGCTTTCTCCGGAGATGAAGTGGCCTCCTTTTGTCTCTCTGCTGCGTTGTGTTTGGCCCGTGCGCGACCGTTTCCTCTAACTTTGCTCGAATCGCGGCTGAGAGGATTATCGCGTTTTGCATCTTCCTCGGCCTGCGAGATTTCATTTGCATTAATCGAGTTTTGTACGATTCCTCATCATAATTTCTCTTCAACAACCTGCCGAAGGGGCTTTGTTACTTTTACTCTTGAAATTTATAGTTTTTACACGACAAAGCGATCAATTGGCATTCAAGTAATGAGAGAGTATACGAACGTGCCTTGCGCGGTTAATTTTAATACGGCAAGATCCTCTATCGACTATTATAATTCTACTAGCAATCATTGTTTTTTGTACTTCAATGAAAGAAAATAAGTTCTGAAGGAGATGTCAAAAGACTTGACAGAAAGCCATCTCTGTGGTAACTAAAGTGGTTCATATGTAAAACAAAGCTTAACCGAAACCAGAAATACTTACAACTTAAATTGAATAGAATGCCTCGCTGACAAATGCGTTTGACAAAGGCAATTCAGTTATTTCCTAATCATCAGAGCAGAGCAGAGCGGAGCAAGAAAGCGCGAGAAGCCTTGCGGGTTGAAGCATGTGAGAGAGCAAGCAAGCGTCTGGATTCTGAGAACAATTCGTGACGCGACGATGTATCGCATCTAGTAGTAGCAGCGGATATATTCGAGGACGTCTGAGGAGAAAGAGCTGGCGCTATGTCTGCGTTTGCGCGCGCGCGCGCGTGTGCGTGTGTGTGTGCGTGCGTGCGCGAGCGCGCTTAAGGGTAGTAGGTGCACACGCGAGTGCAACTCTCCCGAGTATTACCGAGGGCGAGCAGAGGAGGGACTAATGCGGAGCCGACCCCACTAATTCCCACCGAAACACAGCCACGCGATCATCCCCAAACCAGTACAACGGCAGCAGCAACGTCTGACGTACTTCCCCTCTCTCCTTTACTTTCTCGTTTTCTCTTTCTCCTCTTCTACCCCCACTATTTTTCGTCCTTTTCGACGCTCTACCGTATATACCGCGCTAGTTCTTGCTTTATGAGACGGTCAAATGTCTCGTAAAATTTACGGGTTTTCAGCTGCGCCCAACTTTTTCCCGACAATGAATGACTATTTTACAGCACGCGCCAGGGAAAACTTTTCGGCGCAATTCACTTAGAACATTTCGGTGATGCGCCTGCTTCGTCCAAGTTCATCTCTAGTCCGTCCAAGTGGTACGAGTCGGATTCGGTCAGACATGCCTCAGGGAATCGAATTATCGAGGAAAAAAAGGAGGAAACTGGTTAACAACGCTTGCCTAAACTCGCTCGTATAGTGAAATCAAGGTAATGAGAGTGGGTTAGGTAATAATCAGTGCTAAGAATAGACAGAATAATAGAAGTAGCCGTTTGCTCGTTCTTCACGCGTTCACTCTCATATATACTCGCTATTAAATTACTGCTCTGCACCTATCGTTATCGTTTTTCCACGCGCAAAACTTTTTCTAAATTAAAAATTCTGAGCCACGCGCCGGCCGCGTATAGCTGTATCACCACGTTACCTTCTTTTTCTACCGTGTCGCTTTTCATTTTTTCCTTTTGCCTTTATACTTGCAGCCCACCATCGCCCTTCCCCGATCATTTTTTCCTCCGCTCGCGCGCTCCCACTGCCTGTGACAGTTCTAACTCTTTTTCCCCCTAACTGCAAATGAACTGTCTCTATACGTTTCCGTTTTCCTCATATTTCTTCATAATCTTTTTTTCGCTACTGTAGCTCTTTATTCATTACCGCAGTATTAAAAATTTGTGAAAAGCGCAAGTAAATTAAGATGGCATCGTGCTAGGTCATGTACCTTTGCTGGTGAGTGACTTTAAACGTCATCAGTCAATTTATAGCCAGATTTGTGCAGAAGAGTAATACCTTGAAAACGCAAATGAAATAACTAAATTACCAAGGGCTCTCTGATGGCCTTATACCATCATGTCATTCCCATTCCACACCCGTCACTTTTCTCCTCTCTTATTCGGGTCGCTGGCTGATACCGCACGCTGGCTGCGCGTGCAGCGTGTTCGTGTACCGGCGAAACGCTTACAAGTTGAGTGAGCGAGTGGCGTCAGTACCGCAATTCCACGAATTCTCCTAATTTATGTCCATTTTCATTTCGACGTTGCGCGTCTAAGTGACCATGGCTGCGCAAGTCTTATGAAAAATACTATCTGTTTCATTTTACTTTCTTCGGGAATGATTTGAATTCGCTCCGAAATTTCATTTGCAGTTCGGTGCGTACGAAAAGCGCACACAGCGACGAAACCCTTGAGAATTACATAATAAAAGGACTAAATTTTTCCAATGTCGTGATAAATGGAGCTTCAAATCACTAGTATTATTCATCGAAATGCATCGGAAATGTATCGAATCATTAACTCGTTGTAAATAACGCTTTGTAGATTCTTAGTTTAAATGACGAGAGTCATATGCGACTGTAATTATTAAAATAGATTCGTTAGAGCGGGTTTATTTTTATATCAATAATTCATGGCAGAAACCAGTCAATTGAAACTTAGTTTATTTGATCGCTTGATTGATATTACGGGTGTAGCTGCAATACTTTGAAATAGTTACGAGGCACCAATAAATTCATTTAGAAAATCAGTATTGAAGTTGGAGCCGACAGGGCGTGGGGATTCTATTTCTGCTTTCCGGGTGACATCAGAAAAAATCAGATGAAATACAACAGGCGATCCGCTCGCCTCTCCGAAATTGCACTTGAGGTAAGGTGAAACAACGACAGCAAAGTCGGCATCTACAGGGAGTACAGTTGTTTAGCAGATAAAACGATAATGCGCGTGGCCCATGAAGAAAAAGAGAAAGTTCGATGGAGAAGATTGCGATGGAAATGGGACAAGAGGGAGCGATTTTGAAGCAGGCGACTTTCCGGAAATGAAGGGTCGCGGCTGCTGCTGCTACTGCTGCTCCGGCGTTCACCTTCTGACAAGATATATGCTCGAAGCTCGTTGACTTATGCCCTCGGCTTGGAATTCTTTGTTTTTTTTTTGTCGCGCCCTCTCTCTCTCTTTCTCTCTTTCTAATCGCCAGATCATTGAAGAGAATATGCATGGGCGTGTGCGGTAACCTTTTTGCGCAAAGAGGGTGGAGATCGTCTGAGAAATGAAGGGGAGTCGAATGGTAATTAAATGTGGCACTTATCTAGCGCTCTTCATCAAAAAATAATCTATATGCTAATTTCCCTGAGAGAAGGAAGGAGGGGGGGGGGGCAACGTCAATTGTTTTATAGGAGCCTTGTCGCGTATGTTTTTAGAAGAAACACGCCTATTCGAACACTTGCAAAGGCTCTCGTCACGGGTAAAACGTTTCTATACATATCGCTTTGACAAATGTTTCTGTTGCTATCGCTACCAATATCTTTTACTGGCTTATCTGTTCGCGCATCCAAGTATTGATGTTAAAATGCAGTTCTCTCTTTTTTTTTTCATATTCGTCGCGCGATGCGTACGCGCGGCATTTCATGAATTTATACGAGCATTTATGTGTTTATCTGCATCGAAAACGGCAACATATACGTATACAGTGTATGTGTGCGTATGTAACCGTACGAGCATTCATGAAAGTTTTGGCAAAATGAAGAATTCAACGATTCGCGTTGAAAAAAAAATTCAATAAGAGTCGACACACGTCCCAACCAGATTATTTAATGAAGCGGTATTTGTAAATTTCAGCGTGGTTTATCTTTCCGTAAAAACAGTTTTGAGACCCGAACCTAACTAAACCGAAGCCGTAGGTAACTAAAAATGCGGATGGCTACTAAGCGTAAAAACAGCAAGAATAAATTCAGAATGAGTAATTTTGAGTAAACACAGCGACTAGACCTAGGGGTCAAGGCTAGAATAACCCTTCGTTGCTTAACTCGTGTATACGGATCGATGTACACGGTAATTAAATATCGCGCACTAATGAATATGCACAGAGCTGGCTGGCTGGCGAGAAAGCAAAAAAGCCGTACTGGCGATTAGCAGGTGACGACGACACGACGCACGATGCACACGAGGGGTAGCTTCACGGAGTCAAATACATTGCGGGTTTCGCGCTCCTTCCGTTTGCACGGTCACGCGCGCCCCCAAGTCATTCGTTACTCCGCCCGCAGCGATCTGCTTACGTAGCGCGCGCGCTAAGACGTTTTTCATTAGCGCTCGCTACGCCAAGATTACGGCTAGACAGCCCACCTTCCGTGCCTTGCCCTACGTTATGCTTCTCTCATCTTCTGTTGCGAATGGCAATCTATCTCGGAACACGCTTACTTTCGCGGAATAATGAAATATCATTCGATCGTGCGACATGCCCATTCGTCGAGAGTTCCTTTTTATAGCTTTATTCGCGCGAGCGAGTTCTTGTGCGAGCGGCTGACGCGTCCGTCACAAGCTAGCCGATCCGATAAGACTGAGACGAACGACAATGCGGGACGAAGTGTCGCCGAAAGCGGACGTTCGGTTCCGCGATGGAGCTGGCGCCGAATAGCGGGAGGGGGGAGGGAGTCGAATGAAAAAGAGCCTCTCACCATGGTGTCCTTGACGCGGTCGAGCGGCTGCAGCAGCACGGTGGCCGTGGTTGCGGCGGAGGCGGCGGCGAGCGCGGCGGTCGGGCGGTGATGATGAGCGTGTTGCTGCTGCTGGTGGTGGTGAGTGGAGCCGGTGGCGGCGGCGGCGGCGGCCGCGTAGGCAAGCTGCTGTTGGATCTGGTGGGTCTGCTGGTTGACGGCGGCGGCGGCGGCGGCGGCGGCGGCCGCGTTGCAGTTGCACACGGCGCAGCTGGCGCAGGCTATGGTGCAGGCGTGCTGCTGGTGGTGATGCTGGTGATGCTGATGAGCGGCGGTAGCTGGGTGCTGCTGCTGGTGGTGGTGGTGATGGTGCTGCTGCTGCTGCTGGTGAGCTTGGTGGTGGTGGTGTTGGTGGGCGAAGGCCGCAGCCGGAGGCACCGGCGCGCCCGCACCGCCGGCCGGCACGAACGAGTACGAGTGAAAATACGTGGTGGCGGCTGCCAGCAGAGCTGCCGCCGCGGCCGCAGTCGTGGTGGAGCTGGTGTGGTGCCTGCCGCCCGCGACGACGGCCGCCGACAACGAGGACAGAGGCGAGCCCGAGTGGCAGTCGCCCGCGACGCTGCTGCTACCCAGCGCCAGCAGCTTCACCTTTTCCGAGTGATGGAAGCGCACGCCGCCTCCGTACAGTGGCTCGCCCGACCACCACAGCTTGACCGCGGCGCGCGCACTCGCTTATACCAGAGAGAGAGAGAGAGAGAGAGAGAGAGAGAGAGAGAGAGAGAGAGAGAGAGAGAGAGAGAGAGAGAGAGAGAGAGAGGAAGAGGGAGAGAGAGCCCAAGACCAAGGACGCGCACCTGCCGCTTGCAGCTTCCTCGCACGCTCTCCCAGCCGACGACACTCGCTTGCTCGCTGGCTCGCTCAGTCTTGGACCTTCATTCGCGATCCCGCCACTCGCAGGTTCGCTGCCGCCTTCTCGCGCCCGCAGAGCCGGTTAATTGAAACGACGTAGGTCAACGGGTTGCTGCCGCTGCTGCATCGTGTGCTCACAGCTCGGCAGTGGGAGTCGACGCGTGCGGCTATATATAGACAAGCTAGCCTTCCTTGCTCGTTCGTTCTCTTTGACTACACGATGATTGTCACTCACTTTCGCTGATTGTGCTGGATATGCATTCGATATATGTACTTGTCTAGGAATCGTTCGCGTGCGTTCTGTATATTGATATAGAGAGTATATTTTCTTTCCGTTGTATAAGTGTCCTATTTATATAGCGATATACAAGTTTAGATTTGGAGTATATTGATGATTGCGATTGTATACGTTAACGACACGTGGGTAAATATGTATATGTAGAGGCGTGGATCACAAAAGGTTCTGTTAAGTCGATTGTATTCTCGCCTATGATTATGATTGTCGGGGTCTTCCGTAGTCTCTATTAGCCCTTATCGACAGACTCCTCTTTCTCTTATTTTCCTGTTACTCCTGTCGGCGACTCTTCCTTCGATACTTCGGCTCGACCCACTTCTACAACTAGACTTGATTGTCTTGACGCGTTTCTCTCGCCTCGGCGACGTGGATTGCTTTATAATCTATATAATTATTTTCTTATTTTTATGTATCCTACGACATCTGCCTGCTTGTCATCTCTCTCCCTGTTCGACGGCAACTTCATAGACTGTTCAGACACGTTTAATCGAGATCCTCTTGAGTGTTGCCGCTGGCCGTCTTAAAATCTAGGGACTGGACTTGTTTATACATCGATCGCAGCCGCCAAGCTTGTAAAAAGTGGGCAAAGGGAGAGATAGTGATTGGCAAGCTGGCTGTTTTGAGTGAGTAGAGAGTGAGCTAGAGAGATCGATCGAGTGCAAGGTAGATGGAGGACGAGTTGCGTCGGGCTCTCTCAGGTGTAGTGGTGCTTGCGTACTGCTGCTGGTGCGGTGCTAGTCCGTTTGGCTGCCTTGCGTCCAGGGTGTCTGCTAAGACGCGCGCACGCTCTCTCTCTCTCTCTCTTTCTCTCTCTCCCTCTCTTTCTCCCCGTCTCTTTCTCGCTTTGCTTATCCGGCCTCGGGACTGAAATCACTTGCGACTAGATTGTCCGTTCGTCGTTGCGGCACGAAGCACTCGGCGGTGGTTGGAAGGCGAATAGTGTGTGCGTGTGAGTGTAAGAGAGAGAGAGAGAGAGTGAGTTGGAGGAACAGATGCAGGTGACAGGACAGCGAGTAGCGAGAGTAAGAGATAAATGTGAGAGATGGCGTAGAACGAGAGACAGATAAGAGAGGATAGAGAGAAGGAAAGGGGGCGGTTGGTTGAATCGAGGAGGCGAGAAGAGCGGTGAATATTGAGAGGTGGAACGGCGCTGAGAAGAGCGTCCTACTCGATCGCCTAGCTTGACACAACTGGCGCGCGCGCCAAGCGTGAGCCAGCCGAACGACCAGCTCGCCTGCTGCTGCTACTACGCTGCTGCTGCCGCTGCCTGCCTGCCAGCTTACCCCCGCCAACGCCGCACGCACAACCGGCTGGGAGGCGGGACGAGTCTGCGCTCAATTGCTCTCTCTCTCTCTCGCTCTCTCTCTCGCTCTCTCTCTCTCTCTCTCGCTCGCTCTCTGTTATGCTTTATGCCAGAGGATGTGTACACTCACCGACTATAGTCAGATAGATGAATACAGAGAGAGGGTTGCTCCCTGTGCGCGACTGAAGCTTTTCGGCAGTGCGCTCCAGCCTTGCGCTTCGATTGCAAGCGTCCTTTCTCACCTTATTTCATTGCGAATGCCACGATGGTCCATCCACAAATTGTCATCTCTTGTCGATTGCCCAGTATCTCATTGCTTCGCTGGCAATAGAATTGCAGCTTTTTTGCGAAATCGATCAATGTTCTCAAATACATTCTATTGTACGTTCACTTTTATATAATATTTATGCAGTATAATATATTTTTGTTAACTTATCATCAGCGATTTTTTAAGTAGTTCCGTATACATAGATAATAATTTTTTTAATGAAAATGGCACACTAATGGACAAACGCTCCAAACTTCTTCTCCATGTCAATAGTTAATTACACTCGCCACTGTATATTGCGTACGAGGAACTCGACTTTCGGGGTTGAAAACTTTTATTAAAAATTTCATGTCTACAACTTGGCAGCCTTATCAATATTGCTATTTTTTCTAATTTCAATGTACGCAACCTCTTTAACTTCGTATGATTGCTTCAGCATATTCAAACAAAACGAATAACAACACGCGCAAACGCTGTACAAAAATGAAATGAATTGTTACTTTTCGTGATACCACAATAATTAAAAATTTATTTTTCATTATTTGACATAACACTGTTTATTCGGAAGAACCTGTTCGCCCTTTCGTTCTATGCAAACCTACTCATTTTTCTTTGTTGTCTTCGTATCGTCATTTTCTCCGTCACTCTTGATAATTTTACTGGAGCAAATGCTCCGTTCCGTTTTTTTCCCATTTTCCGCCAGAGGCGGCAATTTTCCGCATCTCTTCATCAACTTTATCCAACGTCGCAGAGAGTAAGAGAGCGCGGACGCGTTTCGCCCTTTTGAACCCAGAGTGAAAGATTAATTTCTCTGTCTCGTGCACATTCTAAGAGGACACGCGCTTTACCCCTTTAACACGCACCACGTCTTTTATCTTTGAGAGTGGCGCGGATGAGGCGTGCGGACGAAATGTAAGGAGCTTGCGCCGAGAGAGAGAAAGCGAGAGTAAAAAGACCCTGATGAGTTAAGTCTCGACTCTCTTTCGTGAAAATTCACAGTGAAGGATAATCCGATTTCCTCAAGCCCTATACTCTCTTAATTATTCATAAACGCTCGTTTGAGCAATTTTTGCAAAAAAAAAAGGGGCGGGAGGTAGCTCAAAAGATGGAATGAGACATTTGTAGCAGGAAGGGATTATTCGTAGTGGAAGTATTGTATTTTGCAAAGTGAAATGACGAGGCGGGCGGATATATGCGTAAGGGCAGAAAACGCGAATGCGAAAGATGAAAGTAAATAAATGCCCATGCGGACGACAGATAAATAACCTTGTCGCTTCTTTACTTTGGCAATAAAACGTCTAAGAGAAAGTAGAGCTTTTACTATTATGTGACTCGTCGTTCCTTCCTTTTCTACCTATACGATTTTCTTGAGAGATGAGGACACATGCCTCATACTTTTTCATTGTGATATCTCTCGTCTCGGCGCTACCACTATTTTTAACGCAGTTCACGCGGCTATTTTTAACTCGCGATTCTCGCCTCCTACATGCACGTCTCCTCGCATTATGCGACCACGACGAATTATGATTTCATTGAAATTCCACAGATTTCCTGTGGTAGCAAATCATTTGACTACCCAATTGAAAGCTGTTCAAATATTAAATTTCACGAATCATTAAAATTTCATGATTGGTTTTGCGACGCCAAGAAATCTTATAAAAAAATCATATTTTATACAATAACCGTCAAGTCTTTTCGAACGCAGCGAAATTGATATGACTTTTTGTTGAAAAAAAATTATACGAGTATCGGCGATTGGTTGAAATAGCAGTGCCTCCTCGATCCCCCACTTTTAATAAATACTAAATTCCTTTCCCGGTGCGTGAACGTGCCAACCTGATTCGAAGTCATTCAGAGAATGAAATCACGCGAAAGATTGGCCCGAAAATTTCATTGGCCAGTCCCCGTTCCCTCCCCACACCCTAGTCGCGGTCATCGGTTTTCAATCTTTCGCTTTCGAGTGCCGTCGGCGACGAATCGCGCACTCACACATACACACGCGCGCACACGCGCCCACACACAGGGTTGCGCGAGGGCGTGTAGCTCGTTACGCGAGATTGACCATAGAGGAGGCTGCCTGGTTCATTTGTCACGCGGCCCACTGTCAAACGGTTCGAGGGCGCGAGCTCGACTAACTTGATTTTATGTATGTCGTTACGCGCTATCTCTCAGCTCTCTCGCTGTCTCTCTCTCTCTCTCTCTCTCTCTCTCTCTCTCTCTCTCTCTCTCTTTCACCCTCTTTCTCTTTCTTTTTATTACGTTTCGCTTGTTTACACGAATATCATTTTTATAAACAAATAGTTTTTGATTGCGAACTTTTCAATACTATTACAAAAGTTTTGTGAACTGATTGGAATCCTATAGACGTCAGATTTTTTCATCGTCGATTGATTGCTCGACTTGTTTTACACTGTACAAGATTGGATGTCGCAAAGTTTATGGCATTTAAAGAATTGTACGTTCCTCTTTGTTCGTCATTGAAAATGAATTTCAACCAGTTTCACGGCCATGAAACTTGTTTGCAACGATAAATTAGATCGCTTAAAATAATTTGATGATTTCCGTCATAAACAGTCTGAAAACCCAACTTATATTCACTTGGATTATTTAATGGCAAGTACGAGGAAAGGATTCCCAACAAACAGCAGATATCGAAAGTAAACGCAGTGTCAACTATTTGAAGTACTGCACGTGCGTACATCGCAAAGTCAGTCTATAAAACAACAAAGCAGAACGAAGGCACAACTGCAGAATGCCGCGACACTTGTGGCATGCGAGAGAGAGAGAGAGAGAGAGAGAGAGAGAGAGAGAGAGAGAGAGAGAGAGAGAGAGAGACGTGCCGAAACTTGGTGGGAAGCATTAATTAGGAAAACCACAGGTGCGCAAACAATGCCAGGGAAGACGTGTGGCGCCTTGTGAGATCGACGATCATCGCGTCGAGTGTAGCAGAGCGGTGGTGGCAATCGCGTGGCGGAAAACTTAGCTCTTCGCTGATTTACGAGCAGCGCGATCTGTGCGTGTGTATGTGTGTGTGTATGTATAGAGTAACTTTTAACTCACTCTCTCTCTCTCTCCCTCTCAAAGATCGAGACGAAGCTTGGGCTACTTGATACTTGGTAACTTGCCCCGAAATTCGCGCACACGAGAGAGGCCAATGTTAACGTACTAGCGATCGCAATTGGTGAAGCTTCGACACTTGTTGTTACTAAACTTGGCCCAAGTCTTTGGGGTTCTCGTGCATATAATTCGCTAATATGCTTACATGTAACATTAAAACGCAGAAATATTGATATTAGTTGATTGTTGGCGTGACCATGTTCAGTGATTCATCAATAGACATGGATTTTTCAAAGCGAATATCTTTACATCTGAAATTTCATTTTCGGGCGATCAATTAGAATTTTGCGCAGAGAAAGACCCCAAATATATGATTACGGGACTATGGTGCAGATAACCGCATAGCACCTGTAAACATGAGCTGCAACAACGAGAACAAACGGAAACGTGAATTAGATGATTTCTGTCTAATAATAAGTCTGACGCTATTTCTGAGTATTTCTACTGTAACTGGAGTGCGAACGCGGTTCTATATTAGTCAAAACTCAGGACGAAACACGAAAGGAAAAATCTTCTTTTAACTATTCTAAGTGTGTGCTCTTGCAGCATAAAGATTACGCTCCAGCGAGAACGTATGAAAGAAGATTTGAGTCGTTGCGGAACGCATGCATACAACTTCTTCTCTCTCTCTCGACGTAATCGCAGTAAAACCATTGGGATATCAAGACATCGCAAGATTCACTGGGTAGCATAAAAGGGCAGGTAGAAACCGACGTGGCCCGAAGGGACCAGTAGTTTGTCGAGCGATTAAACGTCTCCTGTCTCAAACGGAGAATTACACATCTGCTTAGCAGTGTTATTAAGGCTGTATCGGAGCGGAAGAGCACAAGTTCGAGGAACGCGACTTTAAGCGGATAGAGTTGGTATGTTCTCGCCACGGCTTTATGTATCTTCTGGTTCCTACTAATGCCAGCTATCCCTCCCCCCTTCATCGCGGTTTACATTCCTCTGGCTAGTGCCTGAATTATTAGCTCGCGCGCGCGTGCGCGAGAGTCTGCTATTTGCGATTGCTAATTACGCCCAAGCTCACTCTTCAAATCTTTTCAACGAATCCAATCGCTTTTAACGCGCCGTTTTCGCCAGGCTTTTCGCTTGTACTTCATGCACGGGTTGGCTTATCTGGGTCAAAAAACTTCAGCTCTAGCTTTTAACTTTTATTGACACTATCGAGTGCACCCAACCGATAAATGTACAACTTCGAGATTTTTTTTTTAATTCCTACTTGGAAGAATAGCGACTTTCGTTTGCCGTAACTTGGAATGCATTTCAGTGAGACAACAAATTATACTGCGCACTCGGAATTACTTGATTATGTGAAGACATTGACGACCTCGTTAATTATCCCATGTTGAATAAAAAAAAAAGGCCAGTGTGCATTATCGTCGAGTGTGTACTTATCGTAAGGGGCGCGGGATAAAGTGTAACTTCAAAATGAAATCTCCTGGCTGAGTTTCATGCGCAGCGAGTAAATGGGATAACGCGTCATTTGCCATTCGCGCATACACAACAAACAGCTAGGGCATAACAAAACGTGTTTTCCTGTGCTTTTTCTCTCATTCTCTCTGCGGCGGTTCTCTGGCTTTTATTAGTCTCTTCTTTCGTAAACGCGGAATTGGAAATTAGCGTGTGGTGCTCTCCAAGCATAAATTATGCTAATCGAGCTTTGCTCATCTATATATATGTATATATATATACATATATGAACTCTCTTTTTTCCTATCTTTTTAATGATAATTCGGGCGAGTGAATATTGACCGAAGGGTGCACATGCGAACGTAGAGCTGTACTCTTCAACGGGCCATTAACTCTAGAGAGCTTTTCACGAAAAGTTTACCCGTTAAATAACGTCGTTTGGCTCTTTTTGCGTGACGAGTTTTCGGCAGATCCGAATGTGAATTCTGTTGAAGACGCGAGATTGAGTGATAATAGCGAATAATAACGCATCGAGATTTTACAATTCTTTAGTATTTAGTGGATTAATAATACAAGATCATTGGACAAAAGACGAAATAAACTAAAACTAAACTAAATAGTCAGCACAATAAACTCAGGCTCGTGAGGAAGAAGCCTTAATTACAATAATACTTCGAAATTTTTAATTATTATATTATCGAAAGAAATTGATGAGGCAGTGAACAGTTTATTACTGTTCGAATTAATTGCGCTTAAATCAACAGAAAAGAGACAACAAATTTATGCACTACAAAATACTCCACGTTACACGTGCAGCACAAAAGAACTCAGAACTGAAGTGACTTGCCTTTTTGAAATACAAATGCACATTAATCATATTTTACGCACAGCCTCCAAATCTTCTTATCCTCTTCTCACACCTGTCGATGCAGTGGCGTCTATTTTTGATCACGGGAGTGGCTTAGTCATACTCTTCTATCTCTGCCCTATGTTCTTTGGTTCAATCCACCAATTGGGTTCGTTCACTAACCTGCCGGTCTAGGGCTAACTTGTCAATAGTCCTCCCCGTAAGAATCGATGAATGACCCGGCAATGCTCGGAAGCCATGTACTTCGTCGAGGATCTAACAACCTTCGTGGACTTTGTGCCTCACGAAGCTGTAGGGTGGTAACTACGGCAACAACAGGCATACGCGGTGTCCACGTCAATTGGTCCAGCTCATCCTAATGTCGAAAGAATATGGTGCAGAGATACACACCGCGTTTTCAGTCACAACCGCTACTTTCACATCACCTTTGGTACTCATACATACTTTCAATGCAATCGCTACATACAATTTCTATCATACATCTCGTCTTCACATTTTCCACACTACAATTTTCATCTTGATAAACCGCTTTTGTACTTCATTAACTTTCGTTTGCCATAATATTATTCAACCTTAAATTTAATATACAGAAATATATAGGCTTTATGTATCGGTAAGAGTCTCTAATATTAACACGTCCGTTCGAAGCAAAAGTAATCGTTCAAAGCGTTGGGAACGAATTCATTGAGCACTTATCGTATAGCCGCATTTCGGTAAGGTATGGATATGATAAAGGCAATCTTTCAAGAAAATAAAATTCCAACTTAGGAGCAGTGTGAGAAGAAAGGAGACGAAAATGCAGAGAGCCAAACAAGGGCACGGCAAGAGATAAATTTGCCTTTACACGGCGCTGAGAATATTTTAACGACTCTATTACTTTCTTACTCGCGCCATTCTGAAATGTCTAAAATTATAAATTACAAGGAAACGCAAAATTTTGGGTGGACTTGAACAAGTTACAATGACGTTTTTCGAGTTAATTTTTTTCACGAATGTATTTCTCATAAAGTCAATCGCTCTCCCGCACACTGTGTAAAGTTCAATGATGTGTTTTATCGGGGAGAGGGGGGAAGGCAGGGGTCACAGCAGGAAGAAAACAGGCGGAAGAAGAGAGAGGCAAGCGCAAATTCAAGGGATTTGTCACCGACCGCACGAAGCGCGTTTGCGTGCGGTTTCTAGAGACTCCGTGCTCGGCACGTAGTATCTATTCCCGAAGTGCATGTAGCGAGGACGCAGAAGCGCCTCGCTCGCGCGCGCGCGCCGGCGCGCTTGGGTGTAATACCATCTCCGGTCGTTTTATCGCCTCATACGCTGTAAATCCTGCCCGCGGCCCCTCTCGCCTCTCTGCCGCCGACGACGGCGACGAGCTGCACATACGCACTTTGCGTGAGACCAAAAGGATTTCACTATCTGAACTGGCGGAAATAGCCTTCTTTTTTTTTCTCGAGGGAGTGAAAAAAAGAAGCTACTATGAATTTTAAATTGTCGTTGAACTACTCTCTGCAACATTCTTTAGTCTTTTATCAAACTGAATCCTGCAATGTTTCATTTCTGCATCAAACATCTACTTATTCAGTTGACAATGGTTAAGATAAGAAAGAGTGAGAAATAGTCAAGAGGGCCAGTTGGTATTAGACAGTGAAAATTATAAGTTTTCTTTACTGTGGTGTAAAAATTGTTCTAATAAAGTTATAATTATGAACATTTTTCATCGTGAACTACTCGGTAAATGTTTTTATTTTCTTTTTTCAAAGTCCCAAAATTTCAATTAGCTATCCTAGTACTCGTATATGCCATTATACGTAACGCCTTATTTTGAGAATAAAAGTGGCTTACCACGCTTTTTCGAGCATTAGACTGAACGATAACCATTTTTAAACGGTTCATTTTCTTCCTTTATATCGTTACTTCAGATTAGTTGAAGAATTTTGAGAAACTGTCAATTTCACAATTTTTTATAAGAACTTTTACATATTTCTTTTAAAATTCTTTTTGAACAAATGTGAAAAAGTTCTCGTAAAAATGGTAAGATTGACGGTTTCGAAAAATTCTTCGATTAGTCTGGAGTACTGATCTAAAGGATGAAAATGAGCCATTTAAAAATGATTTTCGTTCAGACTAATGATCGAGAAAGTGTGATAAACAAATTTGTTTTGAAATGAAAATGTTATTGTGAAGCGAACCTTTTATTGCTCTCACGTGAGATTTTAGGACTCAAAAATAGGAAAATGAAAGCATTTACCGAGTAGTTGATGATGAAAAAGTATTCAGGATGATAACTTTAATAGAATGTTTTCTATACTGCAGTAAGGAAAACATAATTTTCACTGTTTAACAGCTTCTGGTCCCTTTAATGGACTTTTCGAATGAAAAGTCACTCGACGGTAATGTATTAGCGAGCGACCGAGCGAAACATAGCAGGTCATTTGTTGTTCAGCGAACAAATCAGTGTCTAATCTCACAGGCAAAAATAAGGCTTCAAGCGGAGACCTTCTCGTCGAAAGATCCAATTCGAGAAGCAAACAATAATCCGGAAAAGTCGCGCTCGCACAAACAGGCTTCGTCAGATTTAAGATGGATGCGGTGCGTCGAGGCTGAGCGAAAGTTTGCGTAAGCTTCAAGCCGGGGGTGGAGAGTCAAAAGAGAAAGAGATAGAAAGAGGCAGAGCGGGCGTATCCTGTAAATTTCAGTTACACTATCCCCGATCCCACACGGTAATGCGGTCTGATGTATGGTTCCCCAGGCGCGGCAGCGCCAGTACGTACCGGCAGCGCGACGTGTCTCCGCTCGTGTGCGCGCTCACCATTGATGCAGGAGCAGCCAAGCTGCCCGCGATGAAGATGACTGAGGTGTACGCTCAGCCGGCATAATCAATTTCTATTTCGGATGACCAATTGGTCGTCCCAAAGGGACGACTCCCCGCTCCTCCAGCCGCCTCGGTATCTTGGGAAAGCTTAATTTTTACCCGACAGCCGCGACAACAAGAAAATTACGCAAATACTAGGCGCGGAGCCAGCGGACGCGCAACGTTTGCTCGGTATTTGCGTCTGATCGATTGCCTGATATCTACTCGCGTCAAAGCTTTGATGGGCCTCGGCGGGCTTTATTTCATAGAGTGCGCTCTGCGTTTATCGGCGATTCAGTTTTGCTCGCACTCGTACAAAAAAATTCTGTTTTACCTAACTTTTCTATTTCGTGTCGCGATCGATCTCTCTAATTATGGCAAATCAATAGTTTATTCAGAATCCAAAGAAAATTGAACTACTACAATGATAGTTGCGTATAACCCCCTCGCGGCAGCAATAAAAAGGGCAAACATTAATTTCGTAGTGTATATTACGACGAGAGAAAGAAGGCAATACTCTAAAAGAGATAAGAAAACTGCCGTGAGATGAAAAGTAAAGTAGTCATAAAGCGCATGAGAGAATGGAAGAAGAGACGAAAAAAATATTCATTGTAGTCGAGAGATGGTTAGGAGGGTGCGCCACTTATTTATTTACAAATCCTTACGTCTGAGAGCCGATAGGCAATTTTGCTCTACGGACGAGGAAAAAGTCAATACGCGCTGTGCTAAATTATTCTTTCATAAATGTCGATGCCATTCCGTACTTAGGTCGATACGAGAATTAGGAGGCAGCGCACTGCGTTTTATTACCGTGGCCGGCTATTTTTTCGGGATGTACTACAGGCGTGGCTCTCTATTACATTAATTCAAATGTATTGCCAACCGTTCATAAATCATTCGGCAAATAACCTTTCAATCTTTTTTTGGCGTATTCGAAATATCATGTGTGCTTTAATGGCAAATCATGGCTAAATTAAGTTTCGATGTTGGTGCTTTCTTTTAATATCACTTACAAGGTAAGCTGTCAAACACACATTCTAGTTCATCAATGATTGATAGACCATTAATTTGTAGAATTATTCACTCTGAAATACGGGAGTGACGGGGGAGTGAAAATAAAGCTCTGCGAGCGCGTAAACAACCAAGTGAATATAATGCATAATCAGAATTCCCATCTGTAATAATTAAAAATGAATAAAATACATTTAATAACGGAGCGAAGTAGCAAGCATTGGCCGTTGGTTGGTTAAAATCAACACAGTCAAAAAGTCACTGATGCGGATTCGGATATGAGAAAATAATTTGAGACCGGCCAAATGATATTGGGATTGTTCACAAAAAGCTTCGTGCAATTGCATCCTCTAATAAACAATTGAGACGCGCACACACATACAAATATATAATTGAAAATTATTGTTTGTCGTTGATTTTATACAGATGAAAGCCTTCCCATTTTCCATGGGATAATCATTTCAATAAGTTAGACGTCGATTAAATTTTGCATGTATTGGATATTTCAATTGATTATAAAATATCTTTGTATAGAATAAATGAAGCGAACCTTCTACATTTTAAAATTCCAAATTTCATTCTCATGCGAATCTCTATTACTCCAGATATTATTTGCGTAGCGAATATTTCTCATGTCACCTATGAAACTCGTAAAAAAACATTTACGGTAGCAATTAAAATCACTTGATGGAGCACTTTTGGGTGGAGTATAATGCAGTCCGCAACAATGCACCGGCGAGTTGTTCGACAGCAGTAGCGAGCGCACATGGGGGTAAGAGTTATGGGTATTTTGGCGATCGAGCTATATCGAGCATTCGGGCGAGATGTAACTCCCCACAGAGCGATAACCGAGAGGCGAGAGAGCTAAGCCTTGACACGTGCCGTCTGTAAAACACACGCGCGCTCGCGCGACCCACATTTCCAAAGCCGAGAAAATTACGAGCCAGGGGCTAAGATCGAAAAGCTCCCGATGCTAATCAAATAGACAGCTCGTTCCCTTTGCCCCATGCATCTGTGGCTGTGTATGTATGTTTATTGGATATGTACATCACTGAATTTTTCATTTTCCCGCGAGGCCTCCGTCGGCTTTTTCGGATGATTTCGTGCGTTGAGCCTTTTGCTAGATCGGATCAAATTCGTAAATTTTCAGCTCTAGAGCTACCATCGTAAATATCCTTGTGCAAAATCTTTCCGCAACATATAGGTTGCACTTCGCGCGACTAGATTATTGATCCTAGATATTATTTGATATCGAGCAATGAATATATGCCCGACTATGATTTATTACTTGTAAGGTGTCATTTATTATCTCACTATTCAAATGAACCATGCATTCCTTCAACTATAAAGTTCATTGATGGATTTATTAATTTATCATTTCTTATGACATGGCGAACACTATTTGGATTTCCAATACAATAATATATTATACCACGTAAAAAAGCAATCGACGGAATGAATCAAGACCAAAAATTGCGATTGGCCTCCCCCCGTTATCCAAACAGCAATTTATATTTCGGACAAATAAACATGCTTAATGCACGAGAGGCAGAGGTAGTCAGGCGTTAATCTACTTGGTTCGCAAGCGAAGTTCAAACTTGGAAATTACCGGGCCTCGTTCGAAATCACTGCTTACGCGCTTGGCAAACTTGGAGAGCAAAGGATCTACTCGAGAGCCTCTCGATTACGCGCGGCAAAAAGAAAGCGAGGAACGAAAACTGGTTCAATTGGAGAAAAAAAGAAACGAGAAGCACACGACAGTGGAAACCGATTAACACCGGTAGTCAGAGATTGCATTAATAATCGTTTAATCATTTATTATTTTAATGTTGTAGGCTATTAACATTCGATTCTTTTCGATATCTGCATTCAAATCCCACTGGAAATGATGAATGTAATAATCCACTTTCACTGTAGTCGCATTCGAAAAAGTTGATCAATTAAAAATTTTCGCAAAGATAATCTCTCGTTAATGAAAGCTACGAAATATATAAAAGCTTTTAAAGCATTTTCCATATTTTATGTATAGTTAGCGTTAATTTACTTGGAGTGCATTTCTCATTATCAATGAATCATGCTGATGGGGAAAAATTGATAACAAAATATAACCAACATAAGAGGATAATCAAGGGAAAAAACTACGTTCTTTCGTCGAGGCTTCCGAATTAGTATTTTAATTAAAATCTTTTCTGCTTTCTCAGTCGAACATCAACAAGAATAAATACGACTTTTATCCACCAAAAGACCAATATACGATTAAAGACTCCCGTTTTCGCATCTCTCAGAAGACTAAGGCTCGAGGGGATAAGCAATCCGACTTGCGCTTCCGTCGATCAAGCTTTTCCGATTAAGTCTTCTTCGGTTTTTTCGGACGAATAGAGGGAGGCGTTCGCCTTATTTGGCCTACGACAAATTAAATATCCAATTCTCTAGCGACCACGATGCAATACGAAATAACAAGGAATCTAATTCTAATCTGAAAAATCTCATTAAACGACAAATCTATTTTTTAAATTTGTTCTAGTTTTATTTGTCGGTACAAAAGAAAGAGAAAAATAAGGGGAAAAGACAAACTATGAAGTCGATTAAGAGTCGTCGCCTACATCGATGGCTTGTATGATCTATGGCCTGACCAGATATTTTTATCACGTTCTATAAAAATTCTTCGGTTAATAGCTCGAAGTTCAACAACGGGCGGCAATGGTAAGAAGAAAAGCATCCATTCGACAACAGAGGGCGGCCACAAATCCAATAAACCCGAAGCTGATTAAATTTACGAAGTGAAAAAGGTATTAAAAATCTTCTACGCTAGTCTCTCTGTACACTTTGTCGGATCACGTCCACACACACGCGCGCGCGCACCATACACACACACGCACACACACTCACTCTCTCTGTCTCCTCCCCCTTATTGGGAAAAGAATTTCGTTATTACACTGGTTGGAAAAATTATATTTTCTTTTTTCGTGGTGTCGAGTGGATGCATTACGAACTGAATGCGAGACCAAAATAACCGTAAAATCAATTGTTTCCTAACTTTTTTCAAGAACTGCCCTACTATACCGTCACTTTATTAATGCTCTGTTGAGTATTTTTTGATGGGTTAATTGAGAGAAAAATTCAGAAATCACCAGCTTTTTTTATAAAGTTTTCATACGCTCGGATGAGTTTGTTTGGTGAATAATTTATTTCTAGAAAAACTTGCTGTGGTATATATAAAAATGTAGGAAATGTTTTTGTAGGTAATATAATATTTTTAAAGTGACTCCGTAACCAACAAAACTATTAAGCATAAAGGTAGTGTTATCTAATACATATTTTACTTTTAAATTTATGGGGTTAATTATTATTTATTGCCTGAAATTATTACGTCATACATTGTGTTTGTAGAATAATATTGCACGTTATTTTAATTGCTAAGGTGTAAGTATATAAAATTGATTAACATCAGAAATTCATCGACACATTTTTCGTTAGGCAACTTTTGATTTAATGAAATTCGTTGACGCAAAGTTAACGCGAAAATAATTATTTCGATTGATTGACGCATATCATTGCAACCAAATTATGAATGACGGTTTGTATTTTCCACTCTCATTCAAATATCAACATTCTACGTAAATGAGGGCTCAGAAATGTAAGCAAAAGTTGTGGAAAACATATATGCCAAAAAAACAACAAAAAGGTGAAACGTTTGAAATAAAATTATTAATTAGCGTACTGAATTAATTAGCAGCGTATGTAACAGGAGCTTTTGTGCGCGTAAACATCGTTGGAAAATCAAATTGCGGACAATTATTTGACGCGGTAAAACCGAATCGTTTGTCTCGAGTGAGTGAAATTAGAACCTGCCACGCCGAGGCATAGAATATATATATGCATATAACACTTTATATCCCTCTGGAAAGAGGGGGGGGGGAGCCCTTTTGGCAGCTCCTAAGGGCGCGTGCACGCTTTTCATGCATATTTTCGAAAATTGGAATGTACGGAGATAAATTCTATTTTGGAATTTCCGCGGGTATACATTGCTTTGTTTATTGCGCGCTTGAGATACGATCGTTTTGTTCATCACGCGATACAGGTTATTTTTGAATGAATTGATACGAGTCGAATGATTGTTTACTCGCGTGCGATTTAAATAATTAAGATCCAATGAGAGTTTGCCAATAAATAAAGTGATTTATTACGTATCATAAATGCTACAATGTTTTATTTCCTTGCGGAGATTTGCATTTGTCGTCCAGATAATTGAAAATACGCGTGATCGAAGCATTAATTAATCATTATTCGTTTTCACGAGGTTGTCTTAAAAAATAAAAACAGGTGTCAGAAGAGTAACAGCCCAAAAGCATAACAATCGAATTTGATTGTGAAAAAATGAATTTTGCTCGCAAGCATGCAATTGAATGACTTTGTAAAGGCAAGCAAATGCAATAAAACGGTAAGATGGTGCAGAGATGCAAGTTGCACGTACTGATGATAAAAAAATCAGTTATCCTGTACGAAAACGACTAGGTATTTCCAGCATAGTCGTGGTACGTACGTACACAAAGGAGAGACGAGATGAGGTCGTCTCTCGCGTATAACGCGCGGAGTATTAAACCTTTTCCATTTGCCGTAATGCGAATCGGAAAGCGTTATTAGGCTGTGCGCGCGGAGAGAGATCCTCGACACGTGCTGCACACTCAAATCGCTCGCGAGTCTCAATTTCCAATTTTGCGGCCGTGGGAGGACATTTCGTTGCGATATATGCTCGTAAATGCCGATTGAACGCGCGCGGCTCTTAGTTAATGCCGCACACTCGTTTGTGCTGGAAAATGACCTGGAAGAAATCGAAGCCCTTGCTGCTCTGACGCCCTGCTTGTTATTGGTGCTAAGCGAATATCTACTTTGGTTTTGTCTCGCGTTTTACGATAACGTCCGAATGGTCCCCATGTATACGACGTTTCAGATGGATTTGCGGACAAATTGAAACTTATTTTTCGAATTGCACAAGTAATGCCAGTCAAGTTTCCACGTTTAGACTATTTCAATGCAAGTTTCAGGCTACAATTTATCCTATAAATGCGAAGATCATTAATATTTAGTTATGAAAGTTAGTGGCAAACTTGACCATAAGTAGGTTAATTGACTGGAAACTGTCAACAAGTAAGTCACTAGTAGCATGCTAAGTTCTCGCTATAGTGCAGTTTCGCGTAGAGCTTTGGATTTCTAAATGAATTCTTTGCTCATAATGAACTGCCTATTGCTATCAATTGATGAACGTAATTTTTAGCGTGGAATTTTATATAAAGTTAAAATAAGTAATCACATTTACGGCTAAAGTATTTTAACTTTCGTTTGAGTAATCGTTATAAAATACCAATATAGATTTTTTTATCGAATTAATAAAGCTGCCAGCGATGATAAAGCATTCATTTAACGGCTGAATATTTCGGGGGAAAATGCAGGAGCAAAAATAAAAGACAATAACTGAAAGTAGCTAAGCGAACAATAAAACGCGGCCTAATCTGCGAGCTTTTTTCCTTTTTAAGCGATGCATTGTCGTGGCGTGTGAGTAAAGTGGCAGGAAACGGGCGTAGCTGAAGAGGGACAGAAAGACAATGAAATCGTCGAGCTCACGTATCGTCCGCAGAGCGTTATCGGGACGAGAAGATACGCGCGTGCATTCCGATACCAGTCATTCCCAGTCATTCCCAAAGTTCCCTCTTCTTTCTGTCCAGTTCGTCAAGTATTAGGTGTGCAACGTACTACGTGACTCTGACTACTCCGCAATTATTATCCTAATGAACTTTTGTTCGCCGTCTGACAATAATGCCATCTCGATTGGGCATTCGTCCTTTCTCCACTCCAAACTCTAAAATCCCGTGGCTTATCGTAGCACGAAACGGACCGATTCGTATACTTTTCGCCTTCGTTGGAGGACTTTCCGGTGTATTCTGGCGCATGGCTGTTGCTCTCTATTGATAGGTGCTCTCGCAACGCACATCGATATCGATAAGCGCGGCTTCTTTGCGCAGCCTCCCGGCGGTACGAAAGTACGCGGACCGAGCAGAACAAAAATGTCCCTGGGCCTCACTTTTCCTCGTGTGCTGAAGCTGCGCGCGCGTATTTTGCCGTCTTCGTTCTTTTGAAACCTTTTCCGCGTAGCGCGCGCGCGCGCCTCGATGCGTGTGTTATTCCTGCTGCGGTATCCATGTTACTTTTCCGCTAGTTTCTCGCTGCGATAAAAGCCCCTTCAATCGGAAAATAGAAAATGGGAAAAAGTGCGAGAGAGAGAGAGAGAGAGAGAGAGAGAGAGAGAGAGAGAGAGCGCGCGCGCGCTTTTATTTTGCCCTCCGAGCGCCGAGCGCCCATCACTCGTCGTCGCCGCCACCGCCCCATCGTGTATTGAATAAAAGTTCCATTTACCAAAGTGAAATCATGGTTATGGCGTTTTACGTTTCAAAAGACGGCCTCGATTTTGTAAGTTTCGTTTGTGCCCTCGCCGGAGCTCGCCGTTATATTTCGTACGGTCAATGGAATTTTGTCTTTTAACTCGCTGCGGCTTATTCCAAGAACGCACTCGCTCTACCGCTGTGCTGCGCTTCCCGATGGACTTTTATTGAAGCTTTTGCCTCGCGGATTCCGGTCACTCAATTTTTTTGTGCGTTATATCCATTGAAAAGCTTCCTTTTGTAGTGGTCGCTGACAATTTTTTTTTTATTTTTATCCCTTTTAAGGATGAAAGCAAAGCCACGTTCTATTAGATTATGTTATTTGTTAATTTAATCACTATTCATCTCTTGAACCAGTTGCCGTTGCTATTTATCACTTCTAGTACCGAAACAATACAGCTTGTTTTTAAAAAGTAAAAAAAAAACGGAAAGACCAACGCGCCGATAGCTTTTCCTCGTAGTACTCAAGCAAAGTAGTTGTTTGAACAAATAATTTCAATTGGTATCGTCCGTTGAACGCATCTGTCAAATTTGTACAGCGGATCAATGCGTGTGTATCGATCGAAGTACGGACTTGACTATGGGAGAGCTCATTTATTTTAGAATCGAAGGCACAGAGTAAAGTAAATAGTCGCATAATTGGTCCGAAACACGATAATGCTCTCTAGCGAAGTGGGGAAAAATGATCGGGCTCTTGGCGAGCTGCAGCAGTCCTCAAAATAAGCGGTACGCGACGGCGGCGTTAATCTATCGCGAGAAAAGCACTGATGTATACGATCAAACTGTCATAACCCTTCACGAGTGCCAAATCGGCGCGGCTGTGTGTATTGCCGCTAGGAGTAGGCCGAAGCGAATTGCGAATTGACGAAGCGAGACCAAAGTCCGATTTACGCTGCATAAAGCATCGGCGGCAATTTTCAAACGATCGGACTCACAATTACCGGTCAGTGCGTGTACGCGCAAAAGGCCGAATTAGCAAGTTGCAGCTGAGCATCGCATTGTATATACGCGCACCCATAATAATATGAAACGTTTAGTGGAAGCGAGTGGGCGCACGGGTGTGCGTGGGGCGGGACGGACGAGTGAGCTCGCAAGAGAGGATTAATTTGTAGAGTCTCAGTGTTTTGGAAGCCATTTCCCTGGGATTTCAGCCGGCCGGAGCGCGTCTAATTTTCGCCCAGTTTAGCGCCGTTTGTTCAACACTGGCATTTCGCCCAACCGGATTAAGCGTTTACTGTTTATCAAGAGTATTTCATTGTGATAAATATTATGCGACACACTGATTTTCACTCAGACGGATCACGTGAGTCCACTTGTCAAACTTTCTATTAAGTATATATTTCTGAAATCGATTGTATTATATAATGTCAGGTAGATAATTCATTTTTTTACTTTGTCCTTGATGAATTTTCATGATAAGTGCAGAAAAACTATTTCGGTAATACAAGAATGTTTTTTTCTCTGAACTTTTTTCTCTCTGTGTATCAAGTGTTCGTTGAGTAGCGGATAATTAATATAATTAAAATTGAACAAATGTTTTGTTGTTAAAAAATACCTTGCCATATTCAACGTGCTAAAGCTAAGTATAATATTGCTATGTTACGAGCTGCGTTAGTATGGGAAGCCAGTCAGCCAATAATATCTTCTCGTGTTTCCTGATGTTTGCACGCGTAAAAGAGACAATAACTATTACATACTGGACCTTTTGCGATTTTTTTATACAAAAGTTCTCTGGCAGTAAATTTCAGATTTTCCTGACGACTTTTCAAAATGACATCTAATTTTCACAAACTAAGCTGCTATTGTCACTCGATTCCATTAGCTAGTGATCATTGTGAGCAACAGACCAATGAGTTGGTTGATTAAAGAACACTTCAATTTGTCCTACAAAATCACAAATGCGTAATCAATATTTAATTTTACAACGAAATTACGCATCTCACAGGCTAAAAAATCCATTTTTTTTCAATATCCAGTTGTCAAATGAAAAGCTCTAGTCAGAAATATTTGTTTTACTCATTTAAAAACATTGTACTACGAAATCGGAAAATTGAAAGACGAGAATATTTGCTGAATTGAGCAAATAATTCAATCACGATGGACAACATATAGTTTCAAATGCACATTCGTAACCATCAATGCTGTATGCGATGAGCAGCTAAAGTAAAGATAATCTGATTAATTGAAGCGGGCGACTAGCACTTCCGATAATGAGGACGTCGCGTTTTAGCGGGGTGCGCAGTGGTTCAATTGAAAGCGCGAACTAGCCGTGACTCTGCGTCGCTTAACTCAACTATTTTGCTTTCTATCCCTTACTATGCCCACGTGGCACTGCGTGGCTGCTTTTGAGTACTCGGGCGCTGAATCAATTGGACAAACGGAAGAATTCGTTTTGAAAAGGCCTAACAGTAAAACTTTTGAAAATGTCAAGGCTTTTGCAGAAGTCGGGTGATAAGTAGCTATATAAATTTGAATCTGCTTTCGTAGGAAACTAATTGGTACAAATTATTAGTTTGGCTAACCGATCGCGTTTTTATCAAAGCGTCGCTGTCAGAGATAAAGAGAAACAGAAAGTCCCATCCAACGGGATTTCTCGGTTAAATCTTTGACACGGCTCTCGTCGGGGCAAATCCTCATTCCTGTAGAAATCTTCAATCGCGACAGGATATCTACGAGATAAAGCGAAGGCACGAGAAGAAAAACAAGAAGGAGCGATAAAAGAATGTGCGTGCGTTGCAACGGCTGTCTATGTAATTAAAAGGGCTGTATGCATTTGAAGAGCGAGCCGGAGCATGTAAACCCTATGGCCGTTATTGTAGCCAACTCTTCTCGTTTTTCTGCCTCGTTCGAAAGAGAGAGAGAGAGAGAGAGAGAGAGAGAGAGGAGAGAGAGAGAGAGAGAGAGAGAGAGAGAGAGAGAGAGAGAGAGAGAGAGAGAGAGAGAGAGGACCGACAGCAAACAAAACCGGACGACGCGGGGTTCGACTGTAAGTGCCGCGAAAGTCCAACAATGGTTATTGTTTTAGTCGCCCCCTTCGTAACTGGGCTAATAAAATGGCTGCGCATTCGTACGCTCTAGGCTTCTCTCTCTCTCGCTCTCTTTTCCATCCACTTTTTTCCCGCTGCCGCTGTTGTTCCTGTTGTCGGTATTTCTCACGAGGCTTTTTTTCGCGCTCGTGCTTTCTTTTTAATTAACGACGCTTCGCGGTATTGATGTTGGCGAGATTCGTTACAATTGCAATGTGTATGACGTGCGCGCGCGCGCAACCGCCGCGACTTTTCATTTCTTTTGCTGCGTTCTACTTGTAATTTGTGTACGCTGCTCTCTTTGCTTTGGCTTTCCCGCTAATAAATAAGTTTCTATGGCGTCGCCCTCGTACGCGTAATTATAATAATGAATTTCATATGCGAACTGTGGCAATCGTAAGATTCGAGGTCTTTCAATTTCTCGCTCAGTTAGCTTCGGGAAATGTCGTAAGAACTGTTATAGACCTCATTATACGAGTATACGGCATCTATATTTTTCAATCGTTACTCGAAGGCGTAAGAGAACGATGCGCGAAATGAGTAGCAGTTGTGTTGTTGCTGCTTGTTTCTTTGTAATCACTGGAGGCAAAACTGCAGAGGCTTTAAGCCTTGTCCAAGCTTCTTCGATAGGCTGCATTTGCCCGAGGGCTAATTGTTATTTGCCAATCAAATGCGCGAGAGGCAGTTGAAAAGATTCAGGCTAATGCTTATGACTTTCATGGCACCTAAGCTTTCCGAGGCTATCGCTGGCTGTTTAGCCCAAGCTTCTTACTCGACTTCGTGACTGACGAATTAACTCGGCAAACTGTACGATTCTGATGAGAAACAAAAAGCGCGGTAGATTGGATGGTTCAAGCTAAAAGAAACAGAAGTAGCCTGGTGCTCGTATCGCGAGCTGCAGGTGCATTAAAAATACAATAAGAAATGCTGTCAGCAGGCTAGACTAGGGCGGATGAAAAACGATCGAGCAGCGTCCGCGGTTGCGGTTGAAAAAAGAAGAAGGTAAAAAGGAAAAAAAAATCACGGCTAGCCGGGCGAAAGTCGAGTGGCAAGAGAAACGTGTCATACAAGAGCGGCGCAGTCAATGTTTATAAACCGAATATTATTGAGATAGCGGGCGCACTATCCCAAAAAAAGAGAGAGCGTATAGTAGCTGCGGGTATGTGTACACGCGACGCCTGACAGTGAGTGATGAGGCGCTCTATCTCGGCTCCCGGATTTTCTATTAAACGTCGATTTATTTATGGAATATTCAATGGGTGAAGGAGGGGGGGGGGGGCGAGTTTGCGGTTGCCTCGTGAAAATTCAAATGAGTAAGAGCGCTCTCTTTGCTTCGAGAATTTTCAGCGAACAAACTCGCCTTACAGCAACGTGGATTATGATAAGAGCGAGTGTGTGTAGGACACTAGGGCTGAAGCGCAACGCCGCTGGATTTGGGATTTTTAAATGGAAATTTCTTGATGATCCCCGCACTCCACTTGCTCTCTCTCTCTCTCTCTCTCTCTCTCTCTCTCTCTCTCTCTCTCTCTGTTTGTATTTGAGAGTTCAAAAAGCTCAACTTAGTTTTCAACTCTGTCGCGAGCGCATGTGTGCGCCTTATTTCTTTTCAACGAAAAAAATTGTTCAGGGTTGCTGCTGCTGGCTTTCCCGTACTTTCGTTAAATTAGTTAAATTTAATTTCCAGACGCGAGTACAATACTGTTCGAACGCAAGCAGACGAAAAAAGGCTTTTGCTAAAAAAAATATTTTTGCAACTTCAGTACTCGATGTGGAGGAAATATCGGAAGATTTGGTAAGTGACAACGTAGCTGTAATGCTCGAATCTAAGTGACATTTACGGGGCGAAGATTTTTTATAAAAACCGACAGACAGGACATTGAACATTATACGTCAACATACGGCTATGAATAAATAAGGCTTTTGACAGAGCAAAGACCAAAGAGCAATCGATACGTATTGAGTCTCCGGGATCTATATATAGGGTTGAGCAATTGAGGCACGCGCGCGTCTCTCGATAGTATTTGGTCAATGCATCGCGAGCGCGAGAGTTTGGAGAGCTACAAAGGCAATAAAGCCGTCGTCGAGGGCTCCGGCTTCAGTCGGACGAAGGCGTTACATGTCTGTTCCTAATTCCTCTGTTTGCGTATGCAAACGAAGGTCCGCCGGGGCGGCCCGAATGAGAGATCGTGTGCCTCTATTGCGCCCTCGCCCCTCTCCCCGTCTGTTTTCGCTGCTGTGTATTTACGTTTGCACAGCCGCGTGTCGAGGCGAGTGCGTGCAAATGCGCAATTGTGTGCTCGCCATGCTCTCTCTCTCTCTATCTCTACCTCGCTACCTCCCTCAGCATTTGTATCCACTTGATAACTTCCCCTCCCCGCTCAAATGTCTATGTGCATAACTGCGCGGCGTCTCAAGATTATCCCTTATTTGCTTTACATATTTTATCGCGACAAAGCCAAACTTTACTCTGAATTATTTGCTGAAAATCAACACTTGAAGACAAATTGTACGTCTGGGGTCCCGTCTCGATTAAAATCATTGAATAGTAGAGTTGTTATGAATAATAACGACGAATATTTGTTTTTACATCACAAGTTTGAAACGTAAAATTTCGTGGCTTTCCACGTATCATTCGAAATTTCACGCCACCTTTGCGTTGATTGACACAATGAACGTTTATCCACATGTCCACAGAAGTGTATTCCCCAGTATTTTATCGCAATTCACGTGAATCTGTAAAGAAGTTATTCATAATAAATAAAGTCAGCTGAATAATCGTTTAATGGATTCGCGAAGCAACACAAAAATCTCGCCAAAGAGAGCTTTTCAAGCGCAAGGGTTACGGCAACGTACATCGCATCGGAAAGCCTAGCTTCTCTCAATTAATGCAATGAAAATAGCCGAAGACTAGGCGTGCGCGTGAAAAAGCAGCAACGAGTGCGCACACTGGCGTGAAATCGGTTATTTTTTCACGCGCAGCTTTGAATAATTATTCGAGACGGCAAATCTTTAATGCGTTTTTCTATTTCTCTTTTTTTTTCTCGGGAGAAGGAGGGAACGACGAGATGGCAGTCGAGCGGTGCAAGGATGAATCCATCTTGTTTTGTTGATTAACAATGATTTGTTTCATTGTCAATGATTTGTTTTTACAACATTAACGCACTATGCTGCAAACATGTAATCTCATTCAATTTGCCTTGGAAAACTCAGTCTGGCGGGCGCTTATTCCGAATTCTATTTATGGAATTTCAAATAGACTTTTCGCGAATTTTCAGCCTAGTGTAGCGTAAGCTCCTCCTCGCCCACCGTATGAAAGCTATTTTTCTTGAGTTTCAAAGTGAATTACCAAGTGCTCACACGCTAACTAATGACTTTGCAGCGCAGCTGGCTTATATGCTACTGGATATCAACATTTATATGAATTTCTGTGCAATGGTAATAAGTTTCATTTTTATGAAAAAATATTATTTCTTTTTCTAGGAAGTAACCAAGTAATTTGATCGATGGCTATCAGCTACTGATACTTGAGTTTAAGTAGTCATACGCAAGCAACAGTCAAACAACTGCAGGTAGTTCAGCTTTACAAAATTCTTGTCAAAAATTCATTTAAAATAATCTAATACGAATAAATTTTCGAGAGCATTGCAAAATATACTTATAGAGAGAAATTATTGAGCGATGCATTAGTAAAAGTGTACCATTAAACGGATTAGTCGGTAGGTTTTCTTCAAGGAAATCGTTATAACCGAATGTACCGTTAATCCAATCGAAGCAGTGAAAAGGCTTGGTCGACCAGCGATAAGCTGAAGGTAAAAGCACGAGCCTATTAATGGATCTCCTCTGACCGTGTGTACCTACTTACGCAGAGGAAAGAAGCACGCATTTTTTTTCTTCCTCTTCTTCTTTCAAGGTGTCGTGATTGAATGGCCGGGCGAAGAAAGATGAAAAAAGCCAAAGTCAGGCGTTTTATCTGCGTGAAAGGTGGAGCATCAGTCATGGCGCAACCCTCGAAAAATCTGTAGGCTCACCTGACTGCGCGGCTGCGGCTTCCCAACAACTTTGCTCGGCCGCGCGCGGCCATTGTGTATTGAAATTAAGGCAATACATTATGAGGGGGCTTAATGCTATTCAGCTTTTTGTTCAGCTACTTTTCCGAGGAAAGGGGAGAGAAAACTTACCCAGGGCGCTTCGCATTCCACCCTACATAATGATGACGACGCCGCGCACGCGGCACACAATGAAAGCGCTCTACATGCGCGCGGAGGAGCTTCAATTGCTCGCATTTTTTTTTGTCTTTCTCTTCTTTCTTTTCGCCAACGGCTGATGTGTCTTTTCTGTCGGGATCTTTTTAATTATCGCCAGGGAGGCGCGAGAAACCATTGGAGCTTAATTGCCTTCGAGTTCAGAAGCTGCTCTCTCCCTCTCGTCCTCTCTTTTTACTTTTCGCACGGACGTCTTTCAGCAGCGAAGTTTGCGCGATCGCTGATCGAAGCCGTTAAGTTTGAAAAATAATTGCTATGCAGATTGCGGCGGAGTTAAGAGCGAGGTATGGCAGACTTTCTTTTTTGTTTTACTCGCAGTTTTTCTTTTCGGGACTTAGGCTAACTTTACGGTGTTGGCATCTGATACTTCTTCGTCCCATTCCTTTGCAGCATGTTTTTTGAGCAAACTTTGGAAATATTGATTTTAATATTAAGTGAGCTTCAAATTGACAAATTCAACATGTTTTACAAGTTTTTATCTCAACTTTTACATTTCTAAAAAAAGCTTTCAGCGAATTAAGTATTTTGCAGACTAAATATTTTGCAATACCTAAAATTTGTTATAATCTAACACAATGCACCCGTGAAATATAAAATTTTGGATTCACAAAAAAAAAAAGAAAATACATCCGTCAAGTCGAGCCAATAAAAATCCTTATTTCTGAAGAGCTGCAAATATGTAGGGTCTATCTACAAAGAAAAAGGGACGGGAAATGTACCTTTATTCCAAGAGTTGGGGCAAGCATTCCGTAGTCATGGAGGGTGGGAAGCATAACGGGGGGTAGGTTAGCCATCATCATCTTGCCTTCTTGCTGTTCGGCCTCTACGTTCTCAACGTCTTCCACTTTTACTACCTCGACAAGGACTATCGCTGAAATCGATTAGTTTAGATTTTACTTGACCTACCTGCAACAGAAAAAGACAAAACAAATTAGCGAGGGCTTAATTGTACAAGGAACACACGCAAGTTGTCTTGCGCAATAATAAAGCTCGTCCAAATTGACAAAGTTCATCTGAGAAGAGAAGCTTCAATTACGAGGACGAGCCAATTATAAAATTAATCCATTAAGATTTGCGGAAGGTTATGCGCGCTGCGCGGGCTTTCAGTTGCGGTCTAGAGCTTGTGCTGCTACTGTACGCTTGCGCTATGAGTGGAAAAGGGGTGTCTGGAAAATAGGAGGATCTCCTACGGTCTTACCCCAGGATTTGTTCGTTAAACCGGGCACGAACATTCTCGCACGCTTTCCACCTCTTGTTTGCCGTCTTTATCTTCTAATTTCGCTATTTAACTTTCCGATCTGAGGAAAAGCTTCTTGGATTACACTGATTCTTTTCTGGCTTTGCGCTTCAAAATATCAGCCAGAGCTATTCCGGGGAAAACTTTTCTCCTTCAATTATTCGTTTGGAAACTTGTTACTTGATCCTATTTGAAAGACGTGTACGCGGCGGAAAGGGAATGCGTTAATATTTGTATCAATGAAACGAACGAAAAGGTTATCCGCGCGATGACAAACGTACAGATAGAACAAAAAAGGGATGCAAATAGAGAGCGAATAAGAGAGAGAGAGAGAGAGAGAGAGAGAGAGAGAGAGAGAGAGAGAGAGAGAGAGAGAGAGAGAGAGAGAGAGCCGCACAGACAGATGCGGGCATTGATTAGATAATGGCGATCCGGGTAAATTATGGCGATGTCGTCGGGGCTCGCACGTTCTGTGGAAGCGACGCGTTGACGTCAAAGAGTTTGTGCAATTGACGTGTGCACCACTCGATTGCTATATACGCCCGCACGCGTGTAGGATATATAGGCGGCAAGCTTGAAATGTCGACTTGATTGATTACGCTTGCAAAATTCAGTTGTTCTTTCAGCCGAATATTACTCGCATTATTATTATGACGCGTTGAGTTTCACCTATTGCCTCGATATAACGTCACGTTTGCTTTATGCATAACGTCATCAACAAACTCATGATTTTATCGCGTTGCCGTATTTTCTCAACGTTCGAATTAGTTATTAGATTACATGGTCAAGATTTTAATTCCAGACGAATATCGAAATTTACAAATGGATACAAACGGAATCGATTAAGAATCGAGTCTGACAATTCTAAATCTAAAGGGAATTTCCGATCACACGGATACGCAAATGGCTTTTCGGTAATTGCGAAGGGAAACGATTGAGAGCTTTGCATAAGATCCTATACTTCTTCTAGAGAGCATAACTTACCAGTGCATCGGTTGATGTACAAAAAGGCATATCGATGATCCTGTGACGAATCGATAAGATGAGTCAAATGATCTCGCTCAAAGAGGCGGCCGATGGCTCGCTCGACGCGGTCTGCGAGCAACTTCACGCTGAAACTCGCTCGCGAGTTGCTCGCAATATAGACCAACAGAGACTCCGTTTCCCGCCGCCGAAGCAGCAACAGCTCCAGAGGGCTCCGTACTGTTTTCTATAATAGAAGAAGACGGCTAGTTCTTGAGTAGGAGTTTTGCAGCATTCTTTGGAACAAGAAGACGATTGAAAGGTGTGACAATATCATCATCGAAGAAGAATTTCCTGACTCTTACTGCTGGCGTGGATTCAACGAATATTAGATAAGTAACCTGATCTACGTTAGACTGCCTGAGAATTTTAACTGTAACTTCGAACCATTTGAATTTTAAATATTGAATTGGAAACGAAAGGGCCGTTCGCGCAAAGACAGTAAATTGCAATATAAAATAACGAATGGAATTTGTAATTTAGATCATGTAATTAGTGATGGAATTTTATGATTGCATCGCGTATTTTATATAGTTTTATAAAATATTGACTCAACGAGAATTGGAATTACTAACATTTTGTTGTAATATTATTAGCATAACGAACTAGTGAATTTTGTAATGAATGACGTATTGAATTAGTTTGTGAATAGTATGGGAGTGACTAGTGTGAGTGTGGCGGAATGAATGTGTGAGGATGGAATGAATGATTTGTGAAGATTATTTTAACATTGAAATAAGAAATAACGAAAATGTAAAGTAATGGGTGCGCGCCGAATATAATATCACTATATATATATATGAATGGCAATTCAATTGATGAGATTAATGATCATTGTAAAATTGGAAAAATGGGATTGAATACTAATCTTGTAACGGATTTAATTTAAATTATGTTCTATTGCTCAATTGGTGAATAAATACTGAGATGTTCAGTGTTGAGATTTGACATTGAATTTAGAGTTTCTTGCATTCTTAGTCTTAAGTATGTGACCACTAATTTGAATATACTAACATTTAAATATAATATTTACAATCCTTGTAACAAACTGAAATAATAACTACCGGAAATCCTTCTATTCTCGCTGTTATAAAATATATTTACTCGCAACTACATATTTATTTTAATCAAACGTGCAAGCTCAAAATTTTTCCATTAGCCATATGAGCAACTGCCGTGTTATTGTTGATTCATTAAAAGTGCATCTACAGATGGATCCACTTTCCACCTACATCGTATGTACACCGTATATAAAATACAATTTTTGTTCTCGCCGTGAGTATTACAAAAGCCCATTAGTTAATTAAAAGAATTAAAATGATTGAAAATGTATTGCTCGACGTATCTCTCATTTGGAGCGAGTGCGATTCGCCAACATTGTTTACACAGTTGCTCTGTCGAAAAAAACAAGAAATTCGGGAGCAGCAGTATTATCTGACTTTCAAATGAGTCAGGCATGAAAGCACCCATTTATTATAACTAACTAGCTTTCAACAGGCGCTCACGGCGGCGCACGGAAAAAAGCTGCCGAAGGAGAGCCAGGGAGAAAAAAAAATTTAATTAATTTGCCGCTCGTGGCGGCGCCAACCTCGGCGAGAAAGAGTGGAGCACTCGTCGGCCGGGCGGCTCGGCGCAGAGGTGACATCGAGGGAATTCCACGAGATGACGCGTGTTTTTCAATTACTTCGGAGCCAGTGCTGGCTGCAGCGGTGGTCGGCGCCAGAGAACGAGAGAGAGAGAGAGAGAGAGAGAAAGCAGCGACGGCAATTTGCATTTTTTGGCCAATATTCGATGCCGCCGAGCCGAGCGTGAGCCTCGGCTTTTGGCTCCGCAGCCGCGCTGATTCGTCTCTCGTTTTACGCCAAACCGACCTGTTGCCCGTGCTATATCGCCCGTGTCCTCTCTCTCTCTCTCTCTCTCTCTCTGCTGCAGCCAGGAAATCAATGACGAGTTTGTCAGGCTCCGGTAATTTTCGTTTCTTTTGCTCGCGCTACTGCTGGCCGGACTGGTATCGACGCTTTTTCCGTCGGCGGGCGCTCCAATCGTTCGATCGCAGGACGTGCGCGCGAGCTTTCAAATAAGACGAGCTGGCTCTATTTACTCCGATTCGCCGATGAAATGAACGTTAAGATGTGCTTTTACGATTGAAAAACAAACTGCGCAAGGCGAAAAGCATGTCGTTTCGGTTGCAAACTGGACAGTCGAGCCGCTCACTGAGCGTCATTCGCGTGGCGAAACAGTGCGCAGCAAGAGTTCTTGGAGCATTCGCTAATTCAAACTCAGCGCGAGCATCGACACACAAAGGACTTTGCGTCTACAGTCGATGGCTTTGGGAATAGAACGCATGGACCAAACTCTCCATTAACTGTCTAACGAGCCGTAATTTATCGCGTTATATACGCTCGGCTTGGCTTGACGTTATGCGTAGGAGAACTGAAAGCTGCGGCGAATTCACCAACGACGAGGAGAAAAAAAATTACTTGAAACAGTTTCCTTCTAATGTACACTTCGTTTCGTAAAAGGTCGCGCTTTCTGCCAACGTTTCTCCTATCTTTGAGGACGATATCGAATGTGAACGTCGTCCTTCGCCGAGTGTCTTCTTATTTTGACGCGCAATATTCGGTAAGCTCAACCAATGTTTAGAGACGCTAATTTCAACCAAGTCGAATCATTCGCACACTTTCAACGTGGTTTTTCCTTTGGAGCTTGAACGCCAAGGGTTTAGTAAGCGGTGCGAGCACTAAGAACAACCGCTGCGCGTGTGTATCTCGCGTTTATAATAAGAGAGCTTCAAGGAAACTCCTTGGATAAACGAGACGTCGCAGAAGTAAGATCCCTCATAAGGCAAAACAGTCTGCCTAGGGTGGTTGAGAACGTTACAACTTCGCAACGAGAGAAGCAATCAAGCAAGTTATCAGGATGAAATTTCTTAGCTTGGCCGTGTACTTAGTTTTTCGACGTTGACGCGGGACGCCGAGATTGCGTTACAAAGGGATCAGAAACACAGCATCGAGCTGCATGCGTTTGCCGTTGAACAGAGGTCGACCGCTCGCCGACCAGAAAGATTTGCCCTGATAATTGTCGCAAGCTTTGCGCTATCGTTGACCGAAAGCTTATTGGTTACTTACGAAAGACCGAAACGAATTCGACGGCAAAAGTTTCTTTCATAGCCACGAGTAGATCAGATCGGAAAACGCCCAGACAAACGCGTCGCGCCGCAAGTAGAGCTTTCAACAGCAGCCTTCTCGCGCGAATCTCACGAATGCAATCTTTATGCGAGCAAAACGCCTTGATAGAGCATCGTGCACCTCCCCGCGGCGACGGCTGCCACGAAGAGCTGCTGCGAAATTTAATATCGGCAAGTGCACGTACGCGCGAGGAGCAGTAGCAGCCGCGGCGGCGCGGGCTTTGTGAGCTTAATTGCCTTGGCCCCCGCATCCTTAGGCCTCTGTGCGCTTTTCTTCGGCTTAGCTTTCCTCTCGCGACTCGCGAAGATGACTGCCAAGGATCTTCTATTGTCTCACTCGCTCGAAACATAATTAAAATTTTCTAATTAAGAATTTCGATAAGGAAGCTCGGGGGCTCGCCTCTCTCTCTCTCTCTCTCCCTCTCTCTCTATTCTGAGCTCGCCTGCTTGCCTGCCGTCTCGTGCTCATCTCCAGGGAAATACGGGAGCGGACCCGGCTCTCTTTCTCTGGCCTCACTTGCATTTTTCCTTTAAGCAGCTCTGCGTTTCTTGCTGCAAACCTCGCTTTATCTTTTAGCCTCTTTGACAAATGCGTTCGAGCGCGAGCCTTTTGTTGAAAAATTCACTTTGCTTTTTCAATTAAAAAATTGAAATTCGCTTTTGTCGCTTGTCGCTATGGCGGCGCGAAAAATCGACAGAATGTCACTTTATTCCTACACTGTCATTTCTCATAGTAGCTATTGTGTACTACAATAATAGTATAATCCATGTCATTTAAAATGTTTGCTGCCTTTTCACGCTGCTCACTTATGATACGATTGACTAATAATAGAGTGTTTTTCGGAAATACATCTTTATACAGAGACAGACATTGAGAGAGGTTTATCGGTATTTACAATGACAATCACTATTTATAATTTACCATGGAAGAATAAAAAACAAATTTGTTAATTACTTGGAATTTACACCCACACGTGAAAGTAACAATGTGATATATAACCGGTCCAGAAAAAAACACATATTAAATATGACAAACTCGAAGAATTATTATAAAGCGTTCAACAATTGCAAATCGGAGGAACAAGCAAATTCGCGCAGTCTGAAGCCAAGACGGTAAATGAGTAGCGTTTGCACGGTATTTCGCATCCTCTCCATCTTTTTGCATATAATATCTACTGCTATGCTATGAAACAGCCAATTAGCGATATTGATGAGTAAGTGAAACATCCAGGAGAAGCCATTCTTGTCCGTTACACTCGCGAGACGGAATCACTGAAAAATTATTGCGTAACATAGACAATGACTTTGTGATCAGTTTTTGAAGTGCTGACTGAACGAGTACGTCTTACAATTGCCAATTAACAACTTCGAGGCTGGTCAACTTATGCTATATTAAGGATAACCGATTTTCAGCATCCAATTGACCTTTAGGAAGAGTCCTTGAACTTCACCATGGAAAGGACGACTTCGTGCGAGTGCTTACCGCGAAGACACTCTACCAACACACTTCGCCGTCGTGTCACCACACACACTAAAGTAGACAAAAAAACGTTCTGATTTTGGCTATAATCTGTTGCTATTGCTACGTGAAAGTTGGATTGTGATGTTTGCACTTTTATCTAATAAATAAATTTAACAAGTACACTTGTAATTTAGTTACAAGTTATAAAACTGTTTATTGTTTTTTTAGCTTAATATGGGAAATTAATTACATTTTTGAAACGTCACATTTCTAAATTAAGATAAATTACTCATAAGGATCTCTTGTAGCAAAGAATTTATATCCGAAGGCTACTCAATTATCATTTGAAATAGCCTGCAATGCTATTATTGAGAAAATAATTAGCGTAAGCTAAAAGTGAGCTAAAATGTCCAAGCAATTAGTATCGTGTGTGTACTTTAATAAAATAAATATGAAGTAATTTTATAGAAATGAATTTCCAATATTAGACGAATAGTCAAATCAATATCTTACCGAAAATACACCTATGCAGGAAAATCGAAAGCTAGCAGCTGATGTATGCGTAAGAGCGTCTGACGTCGGCTACTGTTTAGCAAATTAACGGATCGTAGATCGCTGCAGTACATGCTGCGCGTTCGGCTTGTTGTTTCTCGCATATACACACTAACTGGTCGGCAGTCTCTCTCTCTCTCTCTCTCTCTCTATCCTGAGAATTCGCCAGCGTTATCCAAGCAATAGCTCTAGAACGTCGATGACGACCAACTTGCCCTGCGGCGCTACCATCGCGTGGTTATGTTTTTCTCGTCGTAGGTACCTACACTATATATAATGGACGCACACTGATGATTCGCTTGAACCCGAAGGCTATTACTACTGCTATGAATAAACTGCGTTGCCCATCAAGATGCGCGTATTGCATATCGCGCCGTTCCCTGTTGGATAATCATTTGAAATTTGATGGAAACATTAGCAACTTCAAGGCATTACGTTGGCTTTTCGTGAGTGCATTTTGGAAAGTTTATGTTTTATAGGAGTCTGGCTTACCTCGTTACTGGTAAATAATTTTAATGCGTTGATTTATAGAACAAGCGAAACTCTTTCGCGATACTCTTTTGGCCTCAACGGCCTCTATGTTATCGCAATACGTACATTATTTTCCGCTCGAATCGATAAATATGTTATTCGACAATTTTATTTTTACACCTTTGACATTTTATTATGATAATTTGGCAATAGTATGAAAATGACTTCATTTTCATATTCACTGTATTCCTTTTCTCTCAGATCGTCCGACAGATACTTTGACGCATTACTAAACGTAAGTTTGACTAAGGCAAATTAGTAACAGACAGTTCTTGCATGTCGGCCGACAGAATGTCAAAACAGAGCTTAGAACGCGTGGCCATTTCAGTTAGGAAGTGGGCAGAGGAGCAGTGAGAAACTCGCGGATAGAGAGAGTGAGAGAGACGGAGCTAGTATCGAGAGGGTCAGAGCCGTCATAAGAGTATGGAGGCGCGCTAGTAGCGTGTAGTGCGGATTAACGTTACAGAGACGCTGCTCCACTCTCCTAAACGGGATAACTGAGATTCCTGCAGTCTCGCGCGCGTGCACACACACACACACACACACACACACACACACACACTCAGACAGGGAGACAGAACCGACCGATTCCGGGCTAACCTCGTTGGCCTAACTAAGTAAGGATCCCAAATGGCAATCCTGTTCGACGAGCAACTTGGACTCATCGCATTCCCTCTGCGATGTGCGCCCGGAATGTTCAACAATTTCTCTTTTCGCAATGTAGACTCTGTTAGCTGTTTCAAGAACATCCAACGCTCGCTCGACAAAACGCGCGAATGAGATTGATTTGTTTTTCATCAACCAAAAAATCACTGGATAATCAGCGGGCAGGCGGGGCATCGCGCATCGTTATGAAAACTCGATTGAATTTTATTCCGAATAGCCGAGCGCCGATAAATGGAACGCCACCCCGCCATGATCGTCGGCTCACTGCTTGTCGATGCAAACAGCGATCGAAAACGAGGAACGTTAATCGCCAAGATTAAAAGTCAATCTCTCGCGGACGCGCGAAAAATTGGCGCTTACCCCCGACTGTACGCGCAGTCCGCAATGAAAATAGTGCATTCTTTCGCGTCCGCATCCTCTGCCCCGCCAGCCGATGTTCAATTGTTGTTGTTTTTAACCTCTGCCCTCCCCCGGAGGATTAATCGCGGATCAGGCGCGAACAAATGGACATGTTGAAGGGGAATTTCTTGATAAACACGAAGGAAGAGGCCGTGATAGCGAACGAGATTTTGCGCGACAACGAGTACATAGGCTTGTACTTCTCGGCCTCGTGGTGCCCTCCCTGCCAGATATTCCTGCCGCAGCTGAGAGACGTTTACGAAAAGGCGCGCCAGCGAACAATCAGCTTGGAGATAATATTCATACCGGCGGACAAGGATAACCAGCGGATGACGCGCTTTTTCGTCGATAATCACGGTCCTTGGTACGTAACGGCGCACACTGTCGCGCGCGCTCGCGAGTATTGAATTTGGTTTTGTGGCGCTTAACGAAGGTACGCTCTGCCTGTTGGCCCTTTGACGGCTGCACTGAGAAAGAAGTTGCAGGTATACTCGATACCTTGCTTCATTGTTTTGAGCAACAAGGGCACGATAATCAGCAAGAATGGCCGAGAGAATATCGAGGATTTGGAAGATCCGCTTGCGCACTGGTTCGGGGCATTGAGCGTGGAAAACGAAAATAAAGTCTGACTTGACGAAAGGTGTTATTTTGGAGTGTAATCCGACGGGAGATTGCGCGTG
Source organism: Phymastichus coffea (assembly GCF_024137745.1). Lineage (NCBI taxonomy): Eukaryota > Metazoa > Arthropoda > Insecta > Hymenoptera > Eulophidae > Phymastichus > Phymastichus coffea. Next base: position 179,787 of record NW_026706911.1, read on the forward strand.
CGATATGGCTGGCTAATTCTCGGGTGGAAGGCTAAGCCGAACGCGTTATATTCGCCGCTTGATTCTTGGCCGAGAGTCGCTAGTCGGCGTGTCTAATTAGCGATTGCTAATTGCTCCGCAACGTTGCTAGACCGGTCGGCAGTAGCCATTCGCTCGCGATTACGGACGTTCGCACCTACCGCGAATGAAACTTTCCTCGCAGCGCGGCGCGTGCGACGGATAATTAATTAGAGGAGAAGCTTGCGAGCGCTTTCGACCCCATCCGAGACTTAGCTCTCTTCCTCGTCTATATGCGAGCGCCGCGCACGTATTTATGCGAGCGCGCCAGAGTTATGAGCCGCCTTGCGACTTCGCGATTTGCGGCACTGAGCCCGACCGACCGAACACGCGAGCAATTATCCGACCAGGCGTGACGCTTCGTCGGCCGATTGTCTTGCCTCCAACTTTGAATAGAAGAAACGCAAAAAGAAAAAAAAAAAAAGCAAAGCGAAACTCTCAATTCCGCGAAGGGCAGAATGGAAGGAGCCACTGCGACCGACATCGATTTCTTTTTAACGTTCTTTGTCATGTCCCGGGCGGACAAGTTTCGTCCCGGTGACGATTATTTTATTTACACAAAACAGAGGCTGCAGCACGCTAATGACGCTGCAAGCACAATCGCCGAGCGTCAAAAGAAAAACGGGGACGAAAGAAGTTTGTGCCTCGTTATCTGGACCCCAGAGCTCGTTTTTAGCGAGCTGGCCCCTTTTAAAGTCGCCGCCGCGCTTTCAATCGTCGCCACTGGCGTTTCGCTATCGTTAGAGAAGTCGCCATTGTTTTCCGTCTCACTCTCTCTCTCTCTTTCTCTCTCTCTCTGTTTCCATTGAACGCGTTGTTGCCGTCGACAACTAGAGATAGGCACAGCTTCTCTCTCGACGCAACAATAATGCACAAAAAAATAAAATCCTGTTTTTTATTTCTCTATGAAATAACGCGAAATCATTTAGACTGAACGTTACGTGCGATACGTGGTATGTGGTTGTTCTTTGTCCAATTGTTCCAGCAAGTTAACAACGTTTCCATGTAATTTTCACGCAGCTATGTTCTGTAGTTATTTACACTCTTCTCGCGGAAATTAAACGATGCCGATTTATTTTTCGTTCTCTCGTCGTTTGTATATCTGGTATCGGGCTGTCGGAGTAAAACCGATTACAAATCGCCCTTTGAAAATTACACGATTTCCGATACAGGCCTCGATTGACCCTTGGCGAGTGGCTCGATTTGTTCAAAAGCTTTCGATTGTTACCCCATGTATAATGAACACGTGATACTGCGTACACCGCTAGACAGACACGTTTGATTTCAGAAATAAAAGTTGCCAGGCGCAATTGTACGAATTCGCACAGCGTTATATATCATTTAGCGTGCAATACCGCAACCTCCTTGTGGCGACAGCTGTGAGTATTTGATCGGTCGCTCGAATATACGTAAGCTCCGCAAGAGCCGCTGCAATGAATTAGCGCGGCGGGAGATGCAATGGCAAATTAAATCTGTGCGCTTGATTAAAATGAAAGATCGATTTGGCGGGACGCCCATTAGTTGAAGCACGTCTGAATCAGTCGTCGCCGAGCCGATCGGGGCCGTTCAGCGGCGGAATTCGCGCGCGCGCGCGCGCGTGGAGCGTCGAGCGCTCGCCGCCGTCATCGACGTCGTTGCGCGATTAGCACTCCAGCGCGCGCCACCTCGTTTCGCTTTCTCGCGAGCTCTTGTTTTCTAAGGGAATTATCGGGAATAAGGATTGACTGGCGGCCGGCAGCGCGCACGAGCATCATCATCGTTTGATAGGCTCGTACGTTGCACACGATAACGGCACCCTCCCCCTTCCACTCTTCGCGCAGTTGAGCTGCCGATAATGACCGAGCAGGCGCTGCTCTTGCAATGTAAGCAACGCTCCAGTTTCGATTCTATACCGACAGGATTTTTATGCTCGAATAAACATTAGACTTTCGTTTTCTATTCGACGAATGTCTTCGTAGCGAGGCAGTATCACAAAGGGAATATCAGTTTGGCAGTGTACGACTGTGCAGCTTAGTATCGTAAAATAATTATCGGCTAAATCGATTAACGCACGCACACACACAGGCAGCTGCTGCTGCGAGCGGCCTCTAATCGGACAATTAGTTCTAGCGTCAGCTGTCCTTGCTTGTTAGTTGCAAGCTCAAACGCACGCTGCTAATTAACATAAGCATGCGGGCGGGCGCTAGTCATATATACGCAGTTCTGCTCTGCTCCACTCTGCTCTGCGTGCGTGTGTCTGTCGACATCCTCATCTCCTTATCTCCTGCTTACTCTTCTCTCTCTCTCTCTCTCTCTGATGCACTCGATGTTTTCGCGGGCAAACGGGGGAGAGAGAAAGAGAACTCTCAGCTATCTTGCACTGGCGTCGTTAAACTAGTTCGAAACTTGCCTGCTGGGTAAATTATCTCGCTAATCAAATCGAAATAAAGCACGACATTGTACCAAGAGTTTACTTCCGCTATCCTCCTCGCTCTTCTCTCGGGCTCTGCTGTTGCTGAATTAAATTAATGTTTTACATTTACAGTTGCTGCATTTCCTCTTCACCGTCGCTACAGTCTCTTATTATCTTGCAGCTTGCTCAGCGGCAAACTGCCCTCGCTCGATGACCAACGCGATCTGTTTGCAATGCTATCGGAAACAAACATCGCGTGTGACTTTCAAATCAGTACTTGAATATATAGTTCCGGGGAGGCTTTTACCCGCTGAATTCTAACGCAGTTGCGCGGAGGAAGTTCACTGACCCGCGACAATTGCCTCCTCCGCGACGACGACTAATGGGACATTCGGAGAGAAGAGAAGAGAAAAGACGAGGGAGAGGGGGCCTCGAAGAAAATTAGCGATTTGGCGGGGACAAGCGATAGGTGGTGCAACCCTCGTCAGTGTCGCAGGGAAGTGCACTGCCAATAGTAATTTTCAGAGGTAGAGCAGCAGTCACGTGCTCGCGCAGGGACAATTCCACGATCAACAATTCCGCTTGACGACCGATTGGATGCATTTTTTACAAGTCTGTGCATCGAGTCTCTCTCTCTCTCTCTCTCTCTCTCTCTCTCTCACTTCTGCTTCCGTTTGCATCATTGATTTTCACAGAGAGGGAGATGCGCCGCCCCGACCTCACCCAATACCAGTCAGTCATTTGTGCTTTGTTCTGTGTGCACGACTATTCTGACTCTGCTTCATATGACTTACAATCATTCGTTTCTTTGTTATGTTAATACACTGCAGGTAGATGATAGACGGCCATTTATAGACTTTAATGTCAATGTAGGGAGCTGTTCCAACTATACGACGAGTTTGGACAAAGAATTTCTACCGGTTGTCTCTTCCAATCAAATATTTTCATCATCTTCCTCGTTCAGAAATTCATTTCATTTGTAGACCTACTATCAAAATGCTCGAAAGCTTTTCCAGTGGAACCACCGTGTAAAATTATAACAGCCAAGTTTCACGCGCGAGAACGTGCAATTTTCGATAGGCAGCTGCACGGCATCGCACCAAAAATTGTAAAGAAAGCTTGTCGGTATGGCTTTCATCAAAACTATTCACACAAATCAATCGTCGTTGCGTGAAAAACTTTCGGACCCCCCCCCCCCTGCCCCGACCAGGATGTAATAATGTTGCTTGGCTAAAAACGAAGGAAGCTTTGATTAGTCCATTTCACAAGAATTTCTGTGATTTTTAACCGCAAGCGCTGGCTTGCCCGCGCCCATTTGAACGCTACACATACCATATCCCGAATTCTCCACTCGAATATCCGTGCACGCTCACATAGCCAGCCCCATCTCTTTCTCTCTCTCTCTCTCTCTATCTCGCTCTCCCCATCCCTAGCTCCCACCCCCCACGCAGTGGGGATACTCTGCAACGAAATACCTCGAACGAAATTGAATTTTCGAAAAACTTGAATATTTATCCAGACCTCGCGGACAGCAATCCGATAAATGCGGGCTTTCCCGGCATTTAGCCGTGGTCGAGTGGATATATTTTTTCCATTTCACCGCGAGAGGGAGAACGATCGTCGATGACAAAGTGCCAACGAGTACGTGCTCATACCAGATTTCTTTATTATATAGCTATCGCGATGTGATCGAAGAACGGCAGTTACTCTGGATGATGGTAAATTCCTGAGGCTTCGGCTTTACGCACGAAGTCACCGAGAGATTTCCCTGTAACGTTACACAACGATCTATACTTCAAGATTTTATGTGTGACAATCTGCAGAATGTATGTCGAAAGGCTGACTGCTATTAACCGATCCATGTTGGGCTTTCGCGTTGGAGAAAGGTCCGTTCGATGATTTATCACGCGACGACCTTTATTACGGATCAGTAAACGCATTTCGCGTCCGGCACGAGTCTAATAATTTTCCGGATTACGTAGCCTCTATTAAACCAGATATAAGCTAACTTCACTCTGATAGCACAGATATCTGTGAGGTGAGAGTGCGTCACTCAGATAATGATTTTTAAAATGGGTTTTAGAAAAAGAATGCATCAACGGAAGGCAATTGATCCAATAAAGTTGGCGCAGTGGTAGGCGTCATTAGATATCTCGGATCTAATCAATGCGCAAGTTACTTTATCAAGTATTGCACTATTTCAATGCTGGCACTTATGAATAATCCGTATAAAATCGTAATTGAAGTTAGTTAGCCTAGCCAGCCACCAACCGCGCAACACTAATCATCTCTAACAACCTCTATGAATCCGTCAGCTCCCTCTTGGCTGATATCACCTATTCTTTACAACTCTTCTGGCACGAGCACGCACGTTACACTTTCCACGAATGCTGTAGGTAACAGCCCCGTGCCGTCGATGTACGTGCCAACTTGCTATATATACCCATACTTTCTAGCATACGCCTGGGCGATCACACGTGAGGAAAAGCCAACGCAACAGACGGAGAGAGGTTTCTACCTGAAGTGTATTAATGGCACCGTAGCATTGCTTGATCATTCATTTAGCACACAGCTCGTTGATTTACGACCGCTCATTTTTCAGGCTCGTTAATTGTTTACTGCACAACGAGACAGAACGAGAGGTCAGAGAACCTTAATGAAGAGCAGCCACACAAATTTTTCATTGTTTTCGGCAAGCAGACCAAACACCACCTATGATTTATGTACGACAATCTTGTTTCCTTGATTATTTTTAAAAGTTAGACATTGCTAAACATTTAGTCGTGGCTTTTATCAATTATTCCGATATATGTTCATTCATTACCCGTGTAGATCGACATCATGCAGAATAAGATTGCCTGAAGTTCAACAAAATTTTTCTATAAGATAAATAGAAAGCAGACAGTAAGTCATTACTTACTGAACTACTGGGACCCGGATAAACGTACTGCTTTATCAACGACTAAATATAATTACTGCGTGCGTTCCAAAAGAAATAAATGCTGTATCATATTATACCGTAAATAGCATCGATCATTTCAATCTACTATCAACGGTATTAATCTTCATTTACGCTACAATAGAATAACCGATTACATCATCCAACTCGATACTATAGACGTATCGAAAATAGAGTATTTTTCACTACGACACTCGGAAAATAGTTCGGTAATGGTTATTAAAGAGCTACATTATTGGTGTAGTAGTAAGTAATTGGTGCATATAGTGTTGCATCATCAACTGCATCTCCGGCATTTATGCAGCAGGTCGCTGCCACGACCCTTGATAGAGAATTTACTATGAAATAATAATATTGGTTGTCATCAAAAATTCACTTCCTATATTATCAAACGCTTCAACAAAATATTTTGGAGAACTAGTGATGTGTTTTTGAACAAATTATAAAAAATAGCATCTTACTATATTTCAGAAACTATAAAAAATGGTAAATTATACTTGTCAGCATTTTTAATAAAATTATCTTATAGTTTATCAGAAAGTTTATTATCGTTAGCAGTATTCCGCTTTTCTAAGCAATATAGTTACATTCACTAGCACAACTTTTCTTGATGTAGAAGTTCATTTTTTTTTAAACAACGAAAAAAAGGCGTAATAAATCAACGTACGACGGCAACATTTTTGTTAAAACTTAGTCAGATGAAAGCGACGAGCAGGCTGTTGAACCTCATACACTTATCCACTCCAGTTCATTAATCGTGGGGGCAAAACTTTCCGAAGAATGCGTAGGGAGAAGGTAGCATCGACCATCCGAGTCGAAAGTCATCAAGGCGTGAACGATCCCTCGCGGTTAGACAAGAAAACTCGCTTTAGCGTCAATCGAATCTACGGCCTACAGAGTTTTCCAGGGCGAGCAGCAGCAGCATCAGCGGCGTCTTGGCGAACTTTTCTCGAGTGTGGCACTTAGTCGTGGTTCGTTAATCGCTTGCCACCTCGAAACCCCGTTCCAAATTTCATGCTTCTCACCTCCCATTCACTGCCCCCCCCCCCCTCCTTCTCACTCTAGCACACCAAGATTTCCAGAGGTATGAGTTGATTTCTTTCTCGTCATGCTAAAGGGAGAGAGAAAGCACCACTGATGCAAGCTTCGGAGAAAAAAGGCAATTATCGCTAATGCACCCCGCGTCAATTTTGCGGCCTGATGGTGTGGTCGTAAATGACGATATAACCGCGCTTATCGTTTCTTTGATGATTAATTGAACGTTCGGTTCGAATTATTTCTAATGAGAAACAAGCCATATGTTATGACATGATGTAGAAAACAACGAATATGGAGTGAACTAATACTGCGTTCGCTTGTATTGGTCAAGGAATAGTAAATGAAGCGTAATTATCGCAAGCCAGTTGGAACTTCTTGAAAAACCAGACGAAGTAAATAAAAGCTTTTGTAATGAAGAGTAAGCTACGCTTAGACGTAAGCAGAATTAAGTAGAAGGTCTGTGCATATTTACGTAAAGAAGTCGACGCGAAATAATAGCAGAAGGAAACAGTTGGCCCGCAGTCCATCGAAAATTATTGTTAATCGCCTTACAGCGGCCACGGCAATAATAACTGCGCGCTCGCGGGCACGAATTTTCCCGTTGATTGGCAATAAATCAAGCGAGAGCACGTTGTACTGGCTGATATTAGCGTTAGGGCTCTTTCTCTAGCTGCTGTACCCGAATGACAGGCCGAAGGTGAAGCTTGTCGGCTAAATCGAGCGTATCGGCGGAGAAGGGGGGGTTGATTTCCCTCTAATCGACTTACAGCCCAAGAGAAGCCCGCGCGTACTAAGAAGAAGAAGAGGAGGAGAGAGAGAGAGAGAGAGAGAGAGAGAGAGAGCGTGAGAGCCCTGAAAAGAAGTCGCGAACGAGAAGGAAAAAAAAGAGAGAAAGCTGCTACTGGCAAAAGGCTCTTAGGCTACCCCTCTATTGTTATACCACGACTGCTGCTACTTCTGTCTCTTAATCCAATTTTTCTCGCTTTTCTCCAATGCACCCCTCTCATGAAGATGTAATTAAAGACGGGTAATCGAGTGCCTCTTTTTCTTTCTTATTTTTTTCTTAAATAATACATATCTCATTCAATTTTTATTCGATCGCTCGGTTGCGTCTTTCGCTGTATTATTCTTGTCTCCGAATAATTTATTGACATATTCCTTTATAATTTCAACTATTCTAGCGAGGACGAATTGATTTTGTTGCAATCTTACTTGAAAAGGAAAAAGCGCGTAAAAGCCCTCATAAACGTATATAATGAGCGAAACTTTTAAGGATGAAGAAAAAAAGCTAAAAAATTCCAATTAGATACGGTATTATCAAAGGGCCGCCTCGCGCATATGTATAGTTCAGCACCGCTAATTTCGTCGCGCAGCGGGAGAACGTAGAAAACGGCGCACGCAGCAAATCGTCATGCACAATTACCGAGTGTCTCGAGACGAAACTGCCAATCAAACGAGTTCATCGACCCTGCGAGGCATCATGCCCCACGTACGTATACCGAGAGATCGTTTACATGCAAATACGCGAGATTCGTTTTCTTTCTTTGCCTCTCGGGCGAGTTCCAAGATTTACCAACTTCCATCTAGTACATTTCAGTAATATCTAATTCCGCGGATAACATTCGGATCCGACTGGTTCCAAACTAAGTTTATAAATATATTCTGAAAATTGATTATCTCCAATAAACACTTTTTGTTGAATTATACTGATTAGAGCGAGGCACAAATATAAAATATATTTTTAGCTTTTCTTATTACGAGTATTAACTTCAGCTTAATTAACATTTTTATTAATATTTCAAATGAAATTATGTTTAGTTTTAATCTTGAATTACTGACTAACATACCGATGCACTTTATCTAACAAAATGGCCAGCACACAATTCAATCGTATGTCAATTCAAGGCAACAGACTCCTTTGCGAGGAGGCAACTTTAACCCCTACGAAACGCTATCGAAAACCGGCGTAATCAAATTTGGATTAACCGATTGTCTTTCCCCGTCTCAGCACGTTTATTCTAACGACATTTGGCACATTGTCGCCGGTACCCCATAGTCCTCGACGTTAATTCAGAGCAATTGCGTACGCGCGACCACAGCGCGTCCACATGCCCCCGCACGTCGATGTAATGTCGCTCGTTTGCAATCACTTTATTTTAAAATCGAAACTTCCGCTGATTAAAGGCACTGGTAAAATATTAAGCGCGGTCGCGAATAAATTGCGCGGGACGTAGCTTAATCCAATTCCACTACACGCGTTATTTTAATCGAATGGAACACTTTCGGAGGGATGATACGTTGACATCGTTCAACTGTTTGTAAAAAAAGTCGAGAGATATATTGTTACATGAACAACCAACGCGAATGTCGCTGTACCATTACTACCATGCACAACTGTGACGTTGAATTGCAACAAAAAAAAAACGAGAAGAACAAGACTTTGTTTTTTTATTTTTAACGTTGCTCGCGCAATAAAGTGCAGAGAAGAAATGAAAAAAGTGTTTCTGTTTTCTTATTTTTGATGGAAAGATCTGGATCAACTGGAAAAGAACTTTTTGCGGAACAGAATGCACGTCAGGCGCTTGGCTGGTTGACGCCAGCTTTTACAGAAAGTAATGTAGCCGTTGAAACAATTTAAAAAAAATACACAATAACAACAACGACGACGAGAAACGGATGAGAAAGCTTGCTTAGGATGGAGTGGAGAATTTCCTCTTTCACGACAAATTAACAGTGTCACCGACGTAGAAGAAAAAGTTTCGCGTCTAACACTGCGATACATTTGAAGATCCAACTGCAGATGGGAGGAGCACACCCGCAGCGTTAAGACATTCAAAAGAAGTCCTTGACGCTTGTTGTGCTTGCGATTTCCATCCGAATGTGTATCCCGTTGGTTCGTGAAAACGACGCAGCCGTTTAATACCAGCAAGTGTATAACTAATCGAACACGTAATTGAAGATTGATAAGATGGCTAAGTTGTCGGTGATTCTCTGAAAATTGAGAGTGAGCGAGCGAGCATTATAGCTACATAAGTATAGAGAGGGAATATAGTGATTTTTGCTGCGGCGGCGGCGAGATGAAGTTGAAGTATGCGCAAGAGAGGGCTGGCCGTGCTATTTTCGGGATCACTTGCAAAGTCTCGTTTGAAATACTCTAAAGTACTCCCACAAGAGGGAGAGAGAGATAGAGAGCGCGTATTAATACTCGCAAATGGTGCGGCAAGAAGAAATTCCTCGAGCTAATAAACTTGAATGTTCTATTGGCTTTGCAAACTCAGGTCCCCTTTTCTCTCTCTCTCTCTCTCTCTCTCTCTCTCTCTCTCTCTCTCTCTCTCTCTCTCGCGCACGCGAATGTGTCGTCGCATGTTAACTGCTTTGTGTTTATCGCTCTCCGGCCGTAAGACTAGTTCGTAATTAGTTTACGTTATCTGCGTCAGTGGTTTTCTTATAAATTCTAGCCAGCTCTGTTTTTTCGAACTTTCATCAAGTTTTTGTAAAGCTCGATTCCGTTAAAAAAGTGTCGATTCAAGATATATCCAAGCAAAGGATCACGTTGCACAATTTTCCATAAAGTAAATATCCAAACGTTATAACCGTCAGAAACAGTACTGATCGGAGAGAATTGGCAAGGCCAATTTGCCGTAAGACAGAAGTGATGCGCAAGCTTTCACAACGAAAAGGCTGCGACAAATACAAATTAATTAATAACGTTCATAAAGCTCTAGAGCCCGCTCCCTTGCTTGTGTCTACGCGTATGTGTCTACCCCCGCTGGACGGAGAGAGTTACTTTAACGGCGGCCGCTGCCGCGTTAGTTAATACCCACTAAATTATCCGACGCGGCGCACTTGCGCAAAGATCATTAATTTATGCCTTGGTCTGCTGCTCCCCCTCCCCTCTCTGGTGCTGCTGCCGCTGTAGCTGTTGCACCGCAAACTCTTCTTCCTCGTTTTCTTTTTTTTACGACTATACGGCTAAGACCTTCGTTTATGGTTGTAGTTCGCGAAGACCTTTCTTGTATTTACACTTTTGATGAAAAACGGTGCGTTTCGCCGAAAATATGTAACGCGATGGTCGATATAATTCGGGGGTACGAGATGCACGAATGTTAGATTGTAGAGTTCCTAGTAGATGGAGAAGTTGAGCTTTGGTTTTACGAGTTACAGGAAGAAAGGGGTTGGCCGGCCTATCGAAAGAGCAATAATACAAGGTCATAACGCGAGCCCGAGTGGAAGACACTGATTTGCCGGACCCCAGTTAAGCCGGGCACTTTGCGCCACTCGAAAGTTAGTTCGCTCAAGAACATTTCATTAGCGCCCTTTGCTCCCCTCCCCTTCGCTCGGACGCTTGTCTTGCTGCCGAGCTCAACGTGAATTCTTCAAGGTGTTGCTCGTTTTCAGGCGCTCTCAGCTTTATATGTGAAAAGTTTGATGGCTTCCCCGGCCGCCAACTCGCCAGCGAGTTTGCGCGCGTGTAATCAGTATGCACTTTGCTACGTTATATCATATCAAAGTACAGTTAGCGAAGATTCGAAGGGCCTTACCGATCGATGCTCAATACGAAGCTTTCTTCAAGACACTCACCTGCAACAGAAAAGGAAAAAAGCGCCGTTAGAAACGGGCGTGGAATTGTTATTATCGCAAGAGCGCTTGGCGTAACGCAGAAGAGAGGCGACGCGCAAATATTCGCAAGTGATTAACTTCTCCCGTGAACTTTGGGCGCGACGTCGTGCGCGCGGGCGTCAGGCTAAAATTCACTTAACGCACCTATTTCCGTATCAACGTCCCTCATGCGGCTCACGCGCGCGCGCGAGATTGAAATATCTCGTGGAACGAGGCGCGCGAGCGAGCATCCGCTCGGTAGGTTGCTAAGCGAAAGCGCGCACGCGTGCGAGACGAAGCCTCCGCGCACAGTGGAATCGAAAATCCACGAGAGTCGTCATTCAAAGAGCAGGACTGTCGGTAGGTTGACACTCGCGGATCTGCGCGGCGAGAATGTTTTCTCGCGATTATAGCGTCGGCTGGACGTAAAAGAACGCCGGAGAACGCGAACAAAAAGAAAGGGGCACGGCTACGAAACGGCTTCTTTATGGGGCAATAACCGGGCTCCTCGTATCTTGTCGCTGTAAATTATTAACATCTTCGAATCCCTCGCTGCTGCTCTCGGGCGCACATACACGCCACAGCTGCTTCGCACTTAACCCGATGGCGTTGACGTTATATTACAATCACTTTACGACGATCATCCATTCTGCCGAATGGCTTATCAATACTTTTTAGCTTTTCCGTGCAGCAATTATTGCGGTTTCGTGAATCTTTCATTGTACGTCGTTTCGCGAGCTCGCGGCAAGATTGTTTTTAGCCTGTGCAATTGGCATAATAATTCCGATAAAGTATCGATCGAAACATTGCGTCCATTAGTCGATTGAAGTTTCGGCAACATTCCGAGCACTTTCCATACGTACCGAATTCGCGCGCTCGTCACGGTTCACTTCGAGTTACATTAAAAAAGTTTCGACATGCAAAGATGAAAATGGACGTGTATAGAGAAAAATTAATTTGAAAATGAAGTGGAAAAGCGTCACAGAGTGAACAAGCTCCATGCTCTCTTTCATATTATATCAAAAGTTCATTAGATACAAAGTAATTGATGTCGTCGCTAATTAACTTGGTGAAAAAAACTTGCGCAATGACATTAGCTTGCCGGGTTATACGTATCTTTCGAAACATTCGCGTGCGGCGCGCTCAACGCTTCAGAGAAGGATCTGCTTCGTCTCCTTGTTTTCCTTCAATTATACGCAATGATTTTTCAATGCACTCTTGGTAAATCGAGAACTCATGGAGGTATACTTCCGGGGACGCATTCCCGTCGGCTACATCTTCGCAACGAAATTAGCCGTGGGTCGCTCGGAAACTGGCAAATCGAGTTTGGCCTACCTTGCTGCGTACCGCGCGAATATTCGATTACAGGATATCTCCGTCGAACGATGCCCATTGTTTTGCGCTCGAGCGATGTTGACTCCCGTAGCTTGGAGTCAATAACTGCTTGGCGCTTGGTGTGCTGATGCCCAAGTCAATATTATCGACTTGCGGGTATCAAGTGCCTTCGACGCTGCTGTCTCATATACCTCCTGGCTTGAGCCGCGCCGTCATTACACGCGCGCGCCCTCGCTACAATATTGCCACCCCGTCGCGCGATCCCTTGGCTACGACCACGCGGGCGTACTAATTAAAATCCTACAGCTCACAGGCTCGCCATCCACGTGTTTCGTCTTTCGTTTCCTTCGACAAGCTTCGGATTATAAATGATTGTTACGTCTGACATAATCAACACTTTTTATAACCGTGGCTGGGTTGAGCTTATTTCTCATTGCTAATACATTTCACTAGTTGTCCGAACCAACCAATATTGTTTTCTCAAGTATCAATATTTGAGCTCTCGTAGCGCATTCAGTAAACAACATATGCTTACTTTCTTTCAAACATCAAGTTTTAATTGAATTTTTTAAATGTAAACGAGTCGTGGTTGATTGAAAGTTATTGCACGGATAATTTCGTCTCAAAAGCAAAAACATTGTCAATTAGTTCGGATAAGCGGTTTTTGCTCCTGCACGGCGCATACGAGTACAGAGAGAAATATTCGATTCAACAGTCATTAAATTTCCAGAGCACGCGCGTTAGATGTATAAGTGAATAAAAAGACAAATTAATAAAGAGAGGCGCAGAGGCGCAGAAAGCATGACCTATAACTTAACTTTCCACGGGGGTAGAGTATCGCTTTGCAACAGGTAGAGCGTGGAATATTTGTATGTCGGCGAGCCGCTGTCACTGCAGTCAGTGTGCTGACAACGCAATTTCGTTCCGCGACTTTTCCAGCCGCCACCACCGCCGCGATTTTTCCAGTATCTTTTTCCATTTTATTGTGTAGGCGATTTAGCGTGAAAAAGGGAGAGCTTGCAGCAATTACCTTTCTCTCTCTCCCTCTCTTTGCAAAAGTGCTGCTAATTTTCCGTGAATCTCGCTTTGTTTACCAGTGCACAGACTTTTCGTTGCCAATAAACTTGCTATTTTACACATGAAAATGAAAAGAAGGAGAGAATGATGGAATGCCTCTGTATACTCGCGAAGGAAACTAATTAAATTATATCGAATAGTAGCAATGATCACTCAATAAAATGAGTATCACCTTTGATTAACCATAAAGATTGTTATATAGATCAATTCATAATAATCAGGTGTGTCGAGCGGAAATGACAATCACCAATTTGAAGTCGAACGACAAGACCTTCAATGAAATATCTGAAAAAAATTAATTTTAGCCGAGATAAAAAAATTCGAGTCGAGGATGGGAAAATAGTTATTTAAGTATCGCACTTTAGTCGCTTGATAAAAATTTGCCTAATCATTGTTCGAGCGACACGCATAAAGAGGGACAGTGAGATAATGCAAAGAGAGATATATCAACCGCGTACATTTATGGATGAATGGCCATTCAATAAAGAACGCTTAGCAGTTGGCCGCAAACGCAAACCCAATTGATAGGAAAGGCTAGTGCCTTCAGAGTTGTAAGCGCTCGGAAATGGGGGCAGCGCCCTCGCCAGGTCGCCGCTGATATTGCGGGGGTGGGCAAGTTGCCGCAAGGGTCGAGGACACCCCAGAGAACGCAGCGCGTCCTCCGCTAGTCCCTTGCAGTGCGTGGTCGCCTCGCTCGACGTGTCGTCACGTTCGCACGCGCGAACAGCCGGGCCGAGCAGGACGCGTCTCACAATATGCACGCAAGTGGCCGAGAGACTATAAGGTTCCGCGTGGCGCGGCTGACCGCGGCAGAGCGCAGTCTGCCCACCCCTTCACTTATAGCAATGGCCGCGGCCCTGGATACGTGGCTTCTGCCCGCGTCGTTTGTTTCGGCAGTCAAAATACACGGATTTTTTACGACGCGCGCGCGACGTAAAAAACCGATTAGTTCCGGGGCTGGGCACCCCCCCTCCCGCCCCTCTAGTTACCCTTTTTAATGTCCGAACCGTGCCCTACGTTTTCACGGATTTTGGATATATGCCTGACGTGCATGAGGCGAGCGAACGAGAAGGCCCTAACGACCAATAAAGAAAAGGCAGAAAGTGCGCGTCGCAGCATAAGCAACACAAATGGCGCGAACAGCCTCGCTGAAAAGTAAAAAGGAAAAACTCGTGCTCAAGAGTTTCACGCGCTCGCGAGTGAGAGAAGGGGGGGGGGAGGAGAGCGTGGATTTTTAAAAAGGCGTTACCTCATTTTGAGAGTATCCTTAAATCCAGCGCGAGCGCGCGCGAGGTAGAGTGGCAGCGCGCGCGACACGTTTTTCGTCATAAAGAGCTTTTAAAGCTCGTCGTTGTCGCGTCGCGAAATGTGAGCGCGCGCGATAAACGGCGCTGACAAAAAGAGGTGGAAAGATTTCGTGACTTTGCGCTCATTTCTCAGCAACGATGCGCATCTCTGGTGGCTGATTGATAAGGGCGCACCGGCTGCGCTTCAATCCATAATAATATATGACTACGAGAAAAAGCGACGGCGCGAGGTTACTCTCAAAGAGCAGATATTGAATGCGAAAGTATTGTGCGCGCAAAGGATGACGCTGCAACAAAGTGTTCAGTTTCTTTTTTCGTAGCTTGAGCAGTGACAAATAGCAACATGATGAAATAAGCACAATAAATAATGTCTATTGCAACGCTGAGTTGTGTGAACTGCTAACACTTGAATATCACAGAGATTTTAGCTCAAAAATAATAATGGGCTTGTTCTTGGTCATAAAGTTAACAAATTCAATCAGTTTGTGAAAAATCAGTCTGGTGGGCTTTATTCGGCTAATTAAAGCGACATCCTAGCGCACGACCACGTAAATTACATGGAGTATCAAGTTGATAAGACGCTTTTCCCGTAGGCAAAGGCTGTAGCCGATCGCCCCGGGACCGGACTTCGCTTATCCGATCTACCAGAGAGATACTTTCCGAAGTTAAGGCTTCTACTACGCGTAGCAAGGAATGACACAAAAGGAAGCGCACGCACTCTCTCTCTCTCTCTCTCTCTCTCTCTCTCTCTCTCTCTCTCTCACCTGTGGACACGTTATCTCGATTCGCGCAAGCTCAAAACCCTTCTCTGTAACTTGTCATTGCTCTCTCTCTCCCTCTCTCTAAGCGCTTTCAATTAAATTCAGGTTAAGCGACTTTACTCTGTAAATTAGAGAGCTTCCAAAATGTTATGCACATGTTCGTCGCTTTAATTAAATCGAGCTATAGTTTTCCCTTAGCAAACGATTTCGAAAAAGGATCAAATCATACTTTTATATCATATCAATTTTAAATTCGACTTGTCTCTATTCAAGTTTTATAATCATAGCACGCCTGATAAAAGTCTATCATTTTAATTGAGTTGTTTGTAAAGTCGGACCTTTAGCAGTAATTTTGTTTTTCATCCCAGAATAAGCGCTCCGACTTACTTCGCCAATCTTTATGAGATCTGAATCTTTTGACATTATATACAAGTGTTTGAAGACTGCTACGCACTGTTTACATTTTGAAATGAGTATAAAAAGCAATTCTGTCAAGATGACAGCAAAAGTTTGAAGAACGAAACGGAACGCACGTTCGCAAGCGTGTCACTTTTTTTTTTGTCATGAGTTTCATGCTAAGTGAAATTAAATTTGAACTTCAGTTGGAAGTTGAAACTCAAATTGTATCAGCATACAATCTGGAAAAATATTGCAACGTGAAATTTATTTACCTATCGCATCGACTCCAGTATGTTCAACAATATTGTTCTTTCGTTCTCGTATATTTAGAGCCATTTGAAAGCCTAATTATACGCAGAAAGACAGACAAAACGAAGGCTCAGTTATTATGAAGAAGCAAACGAGTAACAGCCACGTTTGTCATTGTATGTTACATAAAATGAGAGTAGACGAGCAATTTCCTGCTTTGACCTTTTGAAATGTGTAATACATGCGGGCTTCAATTGATGTGGTTTCATGCATGTAGTCACAAATATGAATCTCCTCCGCATATCATGGCGTTTCACAGTGCATTCTCCTTTAGCATCCTCTAAAACTACAACAGTTTCTTTTTCGAAAGCCTTCCACAAGTAACTAGAAAGAACGTCACTTATAAGCTTCGAATATTTAATCAAATATTATAATGAGCGCAACTAAAAATAATGCATCAAACTTTGTAACAAAGCATCATTATCATATAATGCCTTCCTTATTTGGCGCGGCACTGACAGCAACAGGCAGCAGCTGCAGCGAGCCGATTATTCGTCAAATTCAATTAGGCGCGACGGCCCAGCGGAAATTCAGCGCAAGTCCGGGCGCGCGCGAACCCTTATTAGGATCGTTGCGTTTGCCGTTCGCGATTAAAGCTCGTGACTGATCGCACGAGAGAGAGAGAGAGAGAGAGAGAGAGAGAGAGAGAGAGAGAGAGAGAGAGAGAGAGAGAGAGAGAGAGAGAGAGAGACGAGTAACAGGTGTTGCAATCCCGCGCGAACGTTCAAACTTACACCCCAGGCGCCAAGTTTCTTGAACATTGTGGAAATTCGTGCGTCGATTTTGACAGTTTACGAGTACTCTTTTTCGTAATTGCAGCGCGTTTATTTGGATTTTTATTCGCTCTAATCGGATTTATTCTCTGTCTGAAATAACAAAAAAAAAACGAACATTGTTATTAAATAACTTGAATCACGACGGCGTCTTTTGAAAAGTGGAACTTTATCCTGAGAATTTGTACTCGCAAGTCATGAGCATCGATACAATTAAAGGTAACCCCGAGGCGACGCTTCTTACGTTAGCCAAACTATAAATGCAACAGTTTAACCTCGATAAAAGGAGAGAAAGAGAGAAATACCGCCGTTACAATTTGTAACGAGTTTATCACAGAATCGCTCTCATTATGCTCGACCCGTAAGAAGAAAAAAAAGCGAGGAAAATTCCGAGAAAGGAAAACTTTTGCTCGGGTCGCTAAGGCCAATCAGCGGTATGAATTTCTGCGACGCGCGAAGAATGCCCGAGAAAACTCGCGACAAATTGGCTCTTGACAATGGGAGAAATTGCATAATTCGAGGAGGACGACACACAAAAGCAAGGCTCGGGCTGAAAAAAGTTCGATGCGCGCGATACGCGTAGCCCACGTAGAAAAATGATGGCAATAGCAGCACGCGTGTACCTCGAGGGCTTTTTTAATTAAAAGTACCGCCCGCGCCGTCGAGCCATTATCTCGCGAATTTACAACCCCCTCGCCCCACCACTCTCTCTCTCTCTCTCTCTCTCTCTTTTGTCGTGCGCGCGCGGTCAAGTTTTGTATCGCCTTTTTGGTCCTTAATTTACGGAATACACGCCGTTAATAAGTAATTATTCTAATATACCAAGCAACGAAGCTTTATACCGAAAGCTCGCTCTCCAAATTCTTACATCAAAAAACTTCTAGTATCCATCCCTATATTTTCATTGTTTGATTATTACTACTTAGCTTTTTGCGATACTACAGAATACCACAATCAATTAAATTACAAAGACTCCTCAATCAACTAGTATATTTCATCTTCAATGTACGCGAAGAGTGACGCAAGTATTTTATGATTTTTACTACTTAAAAGATTTTCACTGTAAATATACTTTAAATAGTTCCCTAATTCCTAAAACTCAATACTGATATTACGCGAACTAAACATTCAAGTACTGCCGCTGTCTTCTCCCGTCTTTTGACTTATCCGCTTCCGCCATTCGTACATTTGAATTACCTTTTGAATAGCAAACTAGGAAGTTATAGGATATGCATCCTTGTGTAATGAAGTGGTGTACATCGGTGGATACTTTCAAAATTTCGTTATTTCGTTATTTAATTGGTAAGAGATATAATTCCGCTAATGATTGAGACACTAATGTTAGTTATTTAATGATTCACGGTTCGATTTTAGTTTAATTTGTCTATGAAAGAGTCGATTTTTATGCTTGCAAATATAATTGTCAATCTTTGTGAAATCTCATTAGACGGATAACTTGCGGTAAGTTAGATTAATTTCATTTATTGTTTAAAATTTATTGTATATTATTTTTAAATTGAATTCATCTTAATATTGCATGACGATTGTGACCACATCGATAATAAAGAGGATTAAATGAAATCTCTCTTTGCGGGTATGCTTTGAAATATTTTTGTTCTCATCGCTTCATTTTTGCGAAAGAGTAATAGAATTATCAGTATTTAGCGAAATCAACTTAACGAACGAACATTTCTTATCTAGGCTGCTCTAATTCTTGCATATTTAGCTCGTAATGATACGCCCATTGGTTTGATGAAATTGGAAAAGATTAGCATCAAAAACAGTTTTCGCGAATGCTGTCTGACGTAGAGCAAGGTTGTCAGTTGCACAAGTACCTATGTAATTAACTGGTTCATTTTTTTCATCGAATATTTTTTTTCCGTAGACAAAAGCAAATAATTGAATAAAACAAAATCGCCGCAAACCATGTCGATTACGAAAATATGACAATGGAATGACCATTAGCGAGCTGTCTAGCGGCGAGGAATCTACGAATTCTTATAGGAAAATCAATAAATTACCGCTCGGAAAAAATGATTTTTTTTTTGCCGAGAAAAGATGGTTCTCTGCGTTAGCGGCAAGAGGATAAAGTAGAGAGCGCTCGGTTCCCGCGACGGTAAAGAAGCAAGTAGCCGTGAACGCCCTGCGACGAGATAGAGTAGCAGCAGCAGTGCAGTCGTGTACATGGTAAACATGCGGCTGAATATTTTCCTGCATGTGTCTCGGCGATTAATTATTATGCCGAGGCTCACCTTTGGCCTACATCCTGCTCGTGCTACGAGTCCGATCCAGCAGAAGCCACCAAGCCGACATACACACGCAGCTACGATGAAAAACTGCGGCAACCTTTACTTTGTATCTTTTTTTTCCCGAGAACTCCAATTTTACGTTACAAATTTTTTTTCTTCGCGCTTCGTTGTAAACTCGATTTTACGACAGAAAGAGCGTCAGCGAAGGATATATTTTATACCTTTAGAATACTGGTTTTGTACGGAGTATATAATTATTATTTCCAGTGGCTGATTTTTCACCAGTAGTAGATTTCTGTGATGATCGCTCGAAGGTAAGGCGATAAATTTCAAGATATCACTGCTATTTTCGAAATGGTTTTTCAGAATAGTCTTTTTTTCTCAACAGCCTCCCAAATATAGAGCATCGGGATGTCATTTAGCTAGACATATAATGTCGCCGATAAAAAAAAATTTTGTTTTTACGACAGAGGCGTCATAAATGAAACACAGATACTCCAAAAAGAACGTTTGAAGAGAGAGGGAGAGAGAGAGAGAGAGAGCTGACGGCAATAGGCACGCGCGTTTCCACTGACCTTCATGGCCAATTCACTCTCTCAATTAGGCTATTCACAACTTTCGTTGGACTACGGCCTGGCGTCTGGCGTTTTTCGCAAAAGCTCGTGTCGCTTCTCACTCCATTCCGAGGACTCTGCGCGGGAAATCGTTTTCAGCGCTGACTGTACGTTGCGCGCGATTTGAATTACAATCCAGAATGCCTCGGCTCTCTCTCTCACTCACTCACTCGTTAACCAGCCACCATTCTTATGTAATTTTATGCTAAAAGCTAGCCTCACCCGACCAGAGGAATCTCACTAAATGGAATTCTCTCACCCGCGCGCATCGCTGCCCGTCTGAAAAGAATTATGCATGTATACCGCTGATAAGATCCCACGGAGGGAGAAAAATAGAAAGAAAGAAAAAACGCTCGACTATTCATTGGCCTCGAGCGACGCACGATTTGCCCTCAATAACACGCAGATTTTCAATTGTACGACTTGAAGTCCCTTGCCTTTGTGTCTGCGAGACATATCTCTGCGTGGGGTAGCGCTCTGGTTTTTCGAATAAATTGTTTATTTACACTCTTCGTATGAAACGGCGAACCTAGACAAAGATTTATCTGCAATGTGAATTTATGGGGCTTGCAAAGCTTGCTAAACGCTCTCACAGAAAATTACAACGCTCAGTCTTATGAAATTCGCCTTATCAAAATGAAATTCGAAAATGAAAGTGCAATCGAAAAATCCCAAAAGAACGTTGGTTAGAAAATAGAGTCATTGCAGTAAATTTAACGTAACTTCGTCGAACATTTGCTATTCACCAACCGTTATACACGTATTTCCAAACGTGAAACGATAGCCCAAAGCCAATGTCAAAGTCACATTTACTCGGTAAAGTCCAATTAGTTCGTTCACTCGAGCCAATAAGGCTTCTTCGTATAAGGCCAAATTGCATAATTCCCCATCGCAGACGCCGTCCATTCAATCAATTAAAACTCCTCTCGCTAAAGAAATGAAACACACTTGCTCACGTACAGGGGGGAGGAGGGAGTTATCACGTCGAAGGTACATAAAAGCGAAACTCCCTTTTTCCCTCGGTAACAGGCGTTTAACTCATTACGCAAATAGGTAAGAGACAGCAGGGGGGGGGGGGGGGAGCGAGGCAGAGATTCTGGCTGGAGATCGGCGCGCGACAATCGAGGGAGCGCTGGCGCGCAAAGCCGCAGTCGTCGTTGCCTTGGCCCTGAAGTCTCGCGCGTGTTGCCCTTTGTTCGCGCGCTAGCAAATTTACGTGTACGCATGTTGCGCATGCACGCGCGCGAAGCGTTTTCTCTTTCCTTTTCATTTACGCGAAGCTAAAGTTTCTTGCTCGGGTGTCTTACTTATCGCGTCGACCGCGCTTATCCGCGATGCGCCGCAGCCGTGTGCGCGCAGCGGATGCACGTAGACGAGGATCGAGGGAATAATCCCAGACTCTAGAGCCAAGATCCTCCATAAATTCTCGGCGTGGAATAAAATTTCTCGTGAGCTATACAGCTCGCGAGTTCACCTCCGGCCCCGGGTCATTTTTCATGATGGCTCTTCATTTCGGCTAATTAAAACACGCCAATTTACTTTACGGGCGCGTACAAGTAAACTTTAGGCTGGTTGCGCCTTCATTAATCCATTTTCGTGCGAGAACATCGCGCGATTTACGCTTCCGAGCTGATTGTAAATTAACCGTTTTTACGAGACTCCTCAGCGCGCGCAGAAAAGATAACGCAAAGCTAGCGGCAAACGCTACAATGCAAACAGAACGGGCGAACGACATACTTCGATATTTATTACGCGGAACATATTTCATACAACGATATAGCCCACGTGCGCGCGATGAGCAGATAAGAGAGCAACGTTCTGTTCGAATAAGCACAATGACAGGATATACAAATGGAAAGAACACAATCGCAGCGGCATACCCAAATACCTTGGCTGCTTAGAGCCAACTTGTCACCTTGGAAGCCAAACAAATGAGAAGATTACTGTGCGAGTCCTGACCCGGCGCACAAATAAAGAAAAGATGAGCTCTGGCGCTCGCTGCCTCGATTTGCCTTACAATCGGTCGCCTGCAGCATTTGCACATTCGCGCCAGGCCGAGAAATATCCTTTTTCGCTTCTCTTCAACGGCCTATGCAAACAAGTTGCGGCACACTGTACAAAAAGTGCCCTCGCCATAAGAGCAGTTTTCGCTTGACATAGCTGCGAAATTATTTCTCGTTGGCACAAGGAGATCCTGTTGTTACAGGTGCAAATATTTGTATTACACGAGAGACTTTCGTGTAATGCAAGTCTCAAGATGAATTCTTTCGTACCAAGAGGATTCGCTCGGAATCGAATTCCTCTTGCTACAAGGAAATAGCAGAAAGACAAAAAAATGCATAAACGACCAGTGTCAGAAATTCATGAATGCCGAAGTCTCGTCCGAAAAATTAGCATTTCTCTGTAAACGCCGTGTGCGACAAATGGCATTGTAAATAATCGTTGGGTCGTCGCTGTAGATAAGTTGTAGCTTTGCAAAAATAAATCGCCGAAAGCGAAACTATGATTGTCGTTGACCAAAATACAATGCGCGCGTCGCGCCACTCAAGTAGTAACAGCAGATATACGGTCAGATGCGCACTACTGCGAATAACTGCCGGCGCGGTTGCGATTCCATCTGCGTGCATAGCATATGCGAGACAAATAAAACTGACGCCGCGACGCACAAGTAATCAAATTCAGTTGTTTCGCGCGCTTTGTTCGACCCGCGTCTCGTGAATGTCGCAGGGAGAATCTCATTGTCCAAAGGAGGACAACTCCGTCCTCCGCGGAAATCCAAAGGGCGTGGAGAGAATATTCGAGGAGGGTCAGGAACGCAACGCCACTTGTTGGAGCTCTTTTTCCCTCCTCCTTTCGCGCAGTCTCGCGTACTTGCACGTAGCGCACAATGCCTTTTGCCCAGAGAAAGACAGAGAGACGGCGACGCCGGCTCACGTACAGCCACGACCAAAAGTACAGCAGCGCAGCGAACTCTTCTGGCCTTGAGGATAATCAAAGTCGTGTGCTGGCTTGGATCGCTCCCTTTCGACTGTGCTCTGCTTGCGTGCAAGCGAGGGAAGGGCATGTACAATGGCTTGAGATTTTCAATTCGACGGCTGGCCGTTGTTGTTCTAAAATATGAGTTATTCCTCCGCAAGAAACATCGATAGTTTTTTATGCAAACGCCCGCGTTCGGCACTCGAATGCACGAGGAAAATTACTCGTTCGCTCATACGTCAAGCTCGAGCATTACTTACTGATTTATCCACCTCGGGTGCGCGCCAGTATCGAAGCTTCACTCACCTGCAACACAAATGCAACGCAAGGCCAAGTCAAAATGGATATTGGTAGCCTCGTGGACGATGCGCGCGTTCGCGCAATGTCAAGTCCGAGAATCGAAGCTAAACCCTTTCGCGCCGAGACCATTATCATTTCCGCGTTATTTCCAATCGAAACGGCGAGTTTCTATGCTGGACGCACTCGCCAATGCCGAGAGATCCGAGGAGCTCCGCCGAGCTCCGCCTGCCTCCACCGATTTATAAAGCATTAAGCGACTTCGTTGCACCCGAGGGACGTCGGATGCTTCGCGCTGTCGCGCTGAAAAAATAAAGATGCGAGAGCTTGCGAGCTCTAAGTTGCGTGCCAACCGTTTCCGATACTTTGATGGCTAAATTATCGCGTGCGATTAATCAGTGTACGTTATAGTCGATTACACGGTCGAGCGCCCGGTAATTTGCTTTGAATAATTTCGTTATTCGCGGGCTTTGGAAATTCGTCAGCGACTTAACAAAAAATTTGTGTTATTAGAACGACTCGATTGGCTTATCCCGATTGCAGATGAATGGTGCAACAACTCATTAAAACCGATTCTCGAACTCGAGCAACGAGCTCTAACTGTGCCGATGCAGGCAAGGTTCCGCTGCAATGCTGTTGTATCGCAGATCATGTATAAATTAAGTACTGACTAGCTTTCGTGATTCACGGCCGGTAGCAACAATCAACTTGCAATCGTAGCACGCAAGCGCCGTTTAAAGATACTCCTAGCGCGAATCAGCGCAGGAAACCGAGAGAACAAGATCGGTACATTTAACAGTATCACACGCGCAAGAAATAAGCGATGCCCGCATGTGTGACGGCGCACATTGGCAACGGTCGTTATTATTTAACATTGCGTGAGTACGTGGAAGCTCGAGTAATTTGGCGGGAAACGTGAGTAGAGTTTGAAATCAGCGCGGATCAAATTGACCCTGGGTCGCGGGAGCGAGGGAGCGACGTCTAATTGCCAATTGACGGTTGCGCTGGCGCTGAATATTCTCGTGTAACGCCCGACTACTATATATCTTTTCCGACCAACTGCCTCTTCGACACGTTCCGATTCTCTTTTTTTCTCCCCCGGCTCTTTCAGATCTGAAGCGCGCAGTCCTCGTTAGCATGTCGCAAGTGACTCTTAAACCTTGATTGCTGGATTTCGACTAACTTGACGTTCAAATCGTCATAATTTACGGACAGATTTACGGCTATGTAACCGCGGAAATAAATCGGCTATTGGTTTTTGCAACGATTAAGGCAATTGTTGTCTATTCGATTGAGCATTGTGCTGCAACTGGTATTGCACATTTTATACGTCCCAAGATTGATTCTCAGCGAGAATAAAGGAAAATTCAATTTTTCCAATCAGATTTTTTCAACTAGAAAGACTCAGTGATTGCAGATAATCATCCATAGACAATCATTATTTTATACGATTTACCATGAAAAATGCTTATATAATATTTGGCACTAAAATTAACGGATTATCTACTTGCCAGCTAAGCCTAAATTCTTCTATCTTTAAAATAACATATTGGAATGAATTTGTACTATTGTGTAATAATCATCATCATCTATGCTTTGCAAGCTTTATTATCAATTCTACAATCAATAATTCTTATCGATGTCTTTCGAATGCCATTCAATCTTTAACAGCGTTCATTTAACAATCGAATAGCATTGGTTTGTAATTTTGTCGAGTATTCCAATAAAAATTATCTGATAAATTAATATTATTCTAGAATTAAATATTTCGTAACGTACGAGTAAGAATTTACGTGGATAGTAATTAATATAAAATATATTACACAACAAAAATATGTTCGTCAATACACTATACGCTTAAAAAATTTTTCTTTAATTTATAACGTTCTTCTTATTTCAAGACATAATTTTCTTATCCAATGACAAATACGCTGTTCTACATAGAGATCTGATGTATCTTCCCACTGTAATTTCAAACTCTAGACCATTATGAAAGTTTAAAACATAGAAATTTTGTTCGTCTTATATCTTTAGATTTTCTCATCTCATTAATAAAAATGTTTTTATTTTATTTTAAACAAATATTCTTTTAACTTTATTTCTCGTTTATTCTAAAAAATAAGGCGAAAACATTGATCTGTCACATTGAAAGTATGACAATCGTCAAGAATTAGAAACCACAATCGTAAACCCCATCAGCTCCCAACACTTGCAATGTACAAATATCTAACTGCTGGCGGCTATGTCGTTAGGTGATAACCGACTACAATAATATGCAATCAAACGGAGTCTCAAACAAAAGTCCAGTCCAAGGAACTACGTACGTGTATTCAAAGTGCACGAGTATTGTACAGGTGCATGCAGCATACAGCTCTATCCGTACAGTACTCTCATGAACTGAGCAACATGTCATATAATAATAGAAGAGCGATGCGCGCTGAAGCAATATAAGGCAGCGACTGAGAGAGCCCTTTCATAGTCTCGCGGACAATGGGTCCGAAGAAAGCGATTATGCCAAGTTGGCCACAGCTCTGGAGAAACTTTACGCGCGAAGAGAGAATAGACGACCAATTACTTAGACGACTCTTCGACCATCCAATCTAAGGGGAAAGGAGGGAGAAAGAAATAAGAAAACGAAACGGCAGTTTTATCCGTGTCCGTCTGAAAAACCCTCTCTCTCCCTCTCTCTCTTCTCCATCTTATCCAACAGCAGCACAAAGGCTTCGGACTCGTCTCCTGTTGCGATATATATACACGTGCAGCTGTGTGTTGACTCAGCTTCAATAATTCACGAGAGGTGGAGGTTGACCGTTGCCGCCGCCGCTGCACAGGACCGATGCGTCTGCGGTCTCGCTTGCAGCAGGCTTCTCTTTTTCTTCTCAGGTCGCTCAGACGTCCTCCTCTCACTTCCGCCCCGCGCGACCATTGATAAGACTTGCTATTCAGCGCTAGTAATAATCTAATGGCGTGTGTTATGTCTTTCCAGACTGACCATCGAAATTCGCTTTGGTTTTGCATTCGGCAACACTTATCGTCTTACACGGATATATACGCAACCAGTTGATTACATTAGTGCGGGTTTACGGATTAGACTTTCACTGGTAATTCGGTTGAAGTACAGCGGACTGGAAGCTTGGCCTACCTGCTGATTAAATTACGTACCTTAAAAAAAGCTTTGAAGATCATCAGCATAAAGAAATATAGAAGACCACGTGATATAGTACTTTCGATGGAAGTGACGGGTATATACATGTATAGCTTTCAATGGAAAGTCGTATTTTATCATCCTAGAGATTGTCGTATTGTTCTTTTCTTTCACGAGTTTTTCAAATCACATCCATCAAAGGAAACTAGCGATAAAAAACAGAGAAACAAGGAGCCCTCGCGAAAACGTCGCTATAGACTTCAAATGAAACACGCGCGCGCGACAGAAGTGTACGTCCATCAGATCCAATCAGTTACAACGAAACAACTTGATTAGACTTCGGCCAAGCAAGTGAGGGAACTTGACAACCTCCGGCAACGACCAGCAGCAACGCCAATTAATCTGTGGCAAACGATAAATAACTCTAGCATTTAACGTTGTCGCGTGCTTTACGATGGCTAATCGACATCGACATTCCTTTTCATTTTGGCGCTGCTAACTAATTCGCAATGGATGCAACAACTGACTGCTGTTGGGATATTGGCTAGAGGCCAACGTCGCCGCCGATTAATCGTCGGCCGACGACTCTTGACTACGAGGAGGAGCAGCAGCAGCAGCAGCAGCAGCAGCTCGATCAAGGTCGAGTACACTCCTCCTCCTGCTCGAGCCAGCGGAAATAATTCGTGCAAACAGCAAGGTTATATAGCTACGGATATGCAACTAAGCGGGAGAGGCAAAACGAATTCCCGAAGATGTGCACGCTTATTATGCTCCACCATGGAAATTACGAAGAAATTCTTTTGATGCGCATGTCAATTGTTTTTCACTCGTTTGATGCAATGCCAATTTATCGTTTTCATCAGTGAGAATCTTACTTATCTTGAGATGCTGAGATAGAACCTATCACGTTCCAATATAGAACCCGACTCGAACTGCATAATTAATCATCGGTAAATACATTGTTCAGAGTGTAATTTTCTCCACTCTTTGCACACAGTGTGCTTATGTCGAGAACATCTCGATACACTTTCTGAAAGTGCAAAAATTAAGCACGCACGCGCGGCATTAATTTTGCAGTCATCGGTTAACGAATGACTGGCACTTCGACGAAAGACTGAATCATCGATTAAGATAAGTAAGTTGAACTAATAATGTGGCGAGTAAAGTATATGCACAAACGACGTCGGCATTATTTGCAAGGCTAGATTATTGTACCGGTCAGGCGTTAACGCGAATTGTGAAGCTTTGCCCTCAAAAAATTTGACAAAAACAAGAAAAACAAGATCTAATGTTCAGTCATACAACACGTAGCGCTATTTGAATACATATGAACGAGGTAACATTGGGCGGGCAATTAAAAAGACTCGATAACAAAGCGTGGCAATGCGACCACGCCGCAGCAAATAGACCAATGCTATTTCGACGTTCGAGGCCAGACAGTGCGACGGTGTGGCTGATTAGCCGACGATGGCAAATGGAAGTTCAATGGTACTTTGCAGGCCAGAAGGTTTCATACGTATACCCAGATGTGGAGGACAGAGGATCAATTCACATCATGACTTTCGAGCCATATACGCGCTATTCACATGATTCTCAAGTGCATCTGTGCTCCCGCTGCTGCAATGCACACACACACACACACACACACATACATTCAAATCCCATACGCTTTAATATCAATGCCAGTCTGCACTTGAGCAAGTGCTGCAGTCGTGAGCCTGTCGTTCTGATATTCGCTATTCAGAAGGTATTGGCGGAAGAGAAGGCAGGAATAAGAATGAGATCTTTGATTGCAAAAGATGCTCAGCGCTTGTTTTTTTACGAGTTTTCGCGAAAAGCTAGCGGTCTAAAATGATTCACGACAGTCTCTTCTCGATTATAATTGACGAAATTATCACAACGACGTGTTTGTTCTATTGCTGTGTTTTACGTCGTATCAATTGATTTACATTTTTCGCGTTTTATCTAACTTCGTTCCATTTGCGAGAAGGTCGTTGATGCGCATCGCGAAATTTTTCTCAGGTCTTGATGGATGATTGAAGGCCAAGTGGCTGCGACTTATTCATCAAAAATTCTTTTCATGCAAACGTTCCAGTTTTGCGAAGGTCTATCGTAGGCAAAAAGCGTCTAGAGGTCGAGGAACACGAAACAATTTGAGAGCTCACCCGAATGTCCCGAATGAAAGGCAAATCGGGACCTCATGCATAATCAGTCAGCAGCCAAAATTAACTCGTAGCCGAAGAGCGGAGTACTGCAGCTTAAGCATTGTTTTTGGAGGAATATATAAGCAATCTGTAGTTATGCACTGCGACAAAGGAGGTCGATAATCGAGAAAAAATGGTTGCAGAAGGAAAGTAGCACATAGCATAGAGGGCGCCAATTCGATTTCGACTTGGTTGCGAAGAAGGAAAGATGAACTTCCGTACATGCATCGGCGATAGAGTTTAACTTTCCAATTTGAATTGCGCTGTCAGTCGATTAGCGATGGAAAGGATTTGGCGATGGTCTTTCACGTGCAGTTTTGAATATTAATGGATAAGCGGATATGATCGACAGCGCAACTGTTTGCTAAACCCACACGGTTTTGCATGTTGAATGAGGATCAAAATTAAAAAAAAAAAAAAAAGAAAAGAGAAAAAAAAGGACTACAACCAACAATTTGCCACGCGCGGAATGAATCTTTCATTCCTACCAAAAGCGAATTGAATTTTTTGAATTTCCCTGCTGACTACTTTTTTTCTGGCAGCTTTTATCATGCAGATTTTCCGAGTGCTTTCGCGAAATCTAACAGATATTTGAAAAAAAAAACAAACAATACTATAAGGTGAGTTTGAAACGGAATAACGATGTTATTCCGTTTCAAGCTCACGTTAGTATAATAACTCACGTAAAAGGCACGGTGAAGTTGTGAGAGGCACTTAACATAAGACCCGGCAATGCGTCATCGGTTGTAAAGGCACACGTGAAGAGTGACGACGTTCTCTCTCCAAGCCAAATCCATTTCCAGCGGAGTCTTATTAGAATTCGCGTCTCGCACGCCGGAAGTTGCCGCCGCGCACGGACGGCAGCTTGGCGAAGATCCTTTACGATGTCGACGTCTTTGGACATCGCGATTTTCATTTAAGCGATAGTGGTAAATTACGATCATTAAACATTTTTAAATTTGCTTGGCTTGCTCGTTAACGTCTAATGATTATAATAATCGAAATTATAAATTATTTTCACTTAACCATAGCAAACGATTTATGAATAGCCAAACTCTTCAATTCTATTCGCTTCATCTCGCAATTAAAATTAAAATTGATGATTTCATTTCAATTAATAGAAAGTTAACGTTTGTCACGTGCCACTGACCATCAAATGCAAAATATAGACGACACTTGGACGCATTGCTTTGCATATAAAGAGGACACTTGAGCTAATGGACAGTTTGTCGAAGCATTGCATAAAATACTATTCGCTTGTAGAAATGATGAAATTGACGTTAATGTTCGTTGATGTAAAAAATTATTCCGGTAAAAGAAAAAATTTATATACACGGACATAGTAAAAACACCTTTACAAAAGCCATTGTACTGCCGTCAGAAGATATCACATAATATCTCGGATATTGCGGCGACCTGCGCAAGTATGGTAGCAGTAGTCGAGGCACCCGCAAAGTAGTTATCGTTGAATTTCAATGACTAGCCTAGATCCTTATAACACGTGAAGTACGAGGGACCGAGTAACAACTGACGCCATTGCGCAATGCGCAAACTTTAGCCGGGGGACTATCGTTTTATCGCGAGTTCGTTCATCGCAATTTGTCGCACTCTTGACCCACCAGCACACTTTCACTTGTATTTTTTAACGCGCGCGCGCGCGCGGCCTTTGTGCGTCTGCCGAGATCCGCGCCGATTATAATATCGCGAGAAAGTTCCCTCGCGTCGAGCCTAATTCGCGTAGCCTTTTGTTTTCCCCGCTGATGTAGACGATAGTCATTAAGCCTGTAATTCGATCGCGCCTACACTGCGAGCTGGGTTATTACAAGGAAATGGACTTGCGAGTGAAATTTCCGTAAGAATTTCGTTGAGCATTTGAGAGCCTAATAAAATCGGCGTCTGGCATATTTTTTTCAACTGTTATTCAAAGGATAACGTTAGAATCTCACGGAATAATTAGCGTAACATCTTCGAAATTAGAGATCAAGAAAGCAAACTACATAGATTTTTAGCGCGGATACTGCTGCGACACTGAAAACTGCACTTCGGCTTCACATCAGTAGCTCGCGCGCGTGCTTGACTTCGATCTAAAGCCGTCGTAACCCAGTTTCTCAACGCGGGAAGAAGATAGAAGAGGCCTGGCGAGCGCGCGAGCGAAACTGCGAAAGTAGTAAAGATAAAGTCCGCGTTTTTTCGCGCGGTTAGGCTGCTGCGGCGAACTTCGTCTCCAAAAACCGCAGTGGTGTAGCTTCGGAATCACGACGACGAGAGTCAGGTAAAGAAAGTGAAAAACACTTGCAAGCTTTTTAAAATTTTTTTTTTACGCCGCTACTTTGGTATTCTTATCATTCGACTTTAGGATGAAGGATGCACTAGCTGCCTCTTTTTCTTACGTTTGCCGCATTAAAAGTTTCGAAATAGAAGAGGAAACATTTGAATTTTGCAAAAAGAGTTAATGTGTATCTTGTTTTGTTAAACAAAGTCTTTTTTACAAAAGTAAGTGTGCTGAGCGAATTACTAATTCTCTTATCTTTGGAAAAATATCACTAACGGAAAAACAATTAACCGTGTGAATATGGCGATAAAGCTTTAAAGAAACAATACATAATACTAGCATGAAGAGGAAAACGAATTGTAATTACCAAGTACTATTTTTGTGTCGTGGTCGCTCTTTGCAGTCGTAACGATTAGAAGATCCGACAAAACCAGCGCAAATTTTCATTCAGAACAAACAACTTTCGATTCAGAAAAACAATGGCATTCGGCAAGCCTTTATATATACATGAACAGTTGAATTGACCAAAGAGTAATTCTAAGAAGCAGAGTACTCGAAGTCAATAATGGACTAGCGTCATCATCAGAGAGAAAAAAAGAAACAAAGCCAAAAACATCAAGGGACTTTTAAAAAATTAACGCGCGCAGTCGTGGCAGCTTTCATCAGCTGCAACGAAAGAGCGTCGAGCAAAGAGTAAAAACGACACTGAAAGGGTGCATATGCCATAGCCGCTCGGCATGCCGAGCGGGCGTGCCACAATAATTGTCCATTGTCCCGGCTTGTTCGTTAAGAATTTGCTCCCCTCTATACGACGACGTGTGAAATATGCTCTCTAACCGATATGAATGTCACCCGACTACCATCGCCGTTGACCTTTACATCGTCAATTTCGATTCTCATCTCTTCGTCTTCTTCTTCTATATACTACGTTTTTTTTAACGACAAAACACGCCGATGGAATAAAAACAAGAAAGTTGCTCTCGTCTCTTGTTTATACTTTCGTATTACGTATTCTTGGGTATATATAGCCGACATTTTATTTAATGTACCGTAATTTAACAGAAATACAATTTTTAGAAGTTTCAGTAAATCTATTTTCATATATAATAGATGCCCAAGGAAACTTGTAGAAAAATGCGCTCCACCATTGGATGCGCATACCTGAATAATTTTGATTATCCAAATCATCTTTATCATTTCAAGACTTGAAACGATTATTGTAGATCTGATAATTACAATACGACATCTTTTACAAAGATGAGATATTTTCTAAATATTTACAGTGTTAGCCCGTCTGTGCATGCATAGGTATGAATTAATGAAAAAGACGACTGGTTAACGGGCGTGAGAAAAAAAATTGAACAGCACCTGTACTCAATTGAATTATTCGTGTGGCGCAAGCCGCGAAGACCGATATTGCCTTTAACGTCTCGAGAAGCTCACCCGCGCGCGCGCGTGGGTGACGAATATATACATAACGAATTTTCAAATGCGTCGTCGACTAACAAACGGTATACGACCGTCGTTTTGGTATTAATTGGCCTTGACGTTTGTTTTTTCTTTTCTTCCTTCTTACTTTCCAGTCACTTAACGCTGTTTCCGTCGCCACCGATGTCGTCGTCTGCCGAGCGATCTCGAAATAGATTAATCCTAGCGGTGCTCCAAAAATACTGTGCGCGGGAGCGCGTGCGCGTGTGTGTCGAGAGAAAGAGAGAGAGCCAAGACAAAGACTGATGCAACAAGCTCCCTGCGTAATGCGTATACTTTCTTTTTCCTTTATGCCGCCACAACTTTATGCCGCCACGTCCGCAAGCTTGATGCATTTCTTTTATGCGCGTTGATGGAGGTGCGGCTTTTAGAAAGGCTTACCGGATGGTTTAAGAGACTATACGATGCAAGGCACGAGTGTTGCGAAAATATTACAAGTTTTTGGTTTCTATTCTCTGTAATTGGCAGGGATTGGAATATTGGCTATCAAATGTGTTCGATGCATCAAATGCAAATAGAAATGAGTGCTCTACGTACCATCGAAAAGAATGCGGAAGAGAGCGGTATATATACAAAAAATCTCTTTTTTTTTTTTTTGCTGTTTAATTGCTCAACGAAACTGCAGTTGCTAAAGTAAATAACTTCGATAAATATACTCATTTCGTATGAAAATACCGTCACAATTATACGTCACTCAATAAACGCTCGTTTATTATTCTATTTATGTGTTTACAGGGTAAACATATGCCCATCGTTATGCAGCGTGAAAAGCAACCGACAGCAAAGACCACATCGATAACAGCGCTTTTTTTTTGTAGCGCCACGAGAAGAACGGCATTCTGCAAACACGTCGACGAATAATCGGCCGGTAAATCTGAGACGCAAAGAGCGAAAAAGGGACGACGACAGTTGGCTTCATAATTCAAATGTTTGCCGTTGCTTTAGCCAGGCGGCGCGCACGCAGATAAGCTGATAAAAGCTCCGCATTGTATAGGAACAGCGAGATTCTGCCGTCAAATTACGGAGGAGAAAATGACATAGTGTAAAACCAGATTAATGTTTTATCATCTGTGGTCGCGGTGCCGCCCCCTTTACGTACCACGCGCATGATTTAATCGATTTGCCAGATGCCTCGTGAAAAAATTAACTTTATTCGAGCTGCCTGTACTATGATTAGATTAACGCTAGCAGATAATAGCCACACTCACACACACACACACACACACATTAGAAGGATGAGAGCAAGACATTATTGAATAATTAGTATTTATTAGTTCTATGGAACTCGGCTTGAATTATGTATATATAACACAAGATGGAAATGTACATAATTCTTGCACATTAATAGATTAACTCGAATTAAATTGGCTATCGGTTGTGACAATGATTTCCATCGAATATTGATAAAACACAATTGTAGAGCACTTCGGTTTCAAATTCAGACTTTCTCTGAAAGCTAAGTCTGCAATGCAGCGGTATTTTGGTATTCAAGATTGAATTCTCAAAATTAAAGAAAAATTACAACTGCAGTTTCAGACATCGCGATCGAGATAAAAATCGGTCAGGAAGCCGCGTTTCCCTTTTACCAATTGCGTTAATTGCGTTGTAGTCAAGTGCGGCGCACCATTTGCCAACAATTATTATGCAAACTTACGTCCTTTCATTGTGCCGACCCAAAAAAATCGCGCCATTCAACGAAATCAGCGCATTCGGTAGCTATGCTGCCGCTTCTTTTTTCATTCAAAGGAAAAAATTAATCACAGCTGCGCATCTACATGCGCGTTGAATGTGAAATATTTGCCGCAAGAAATAGAGGTAACGATAATTCATTAACGAGCGGATATGCGTGTTTCCATCTAAAAGAGTGTGTTTGAAAAAATCATTGCGGATGTTTGAGTGTGGAGCGTGAAGTTTGCAAACCAATCGATTCATCAGTTGGTGCTATTTTTGATCACAATATCCCCCCCTCTCGTAGATGTTTATCGAACAATGTAGGCACGGGCACTGAATACCTGCGATAAATATTTCGTCTGACGGCTAATCGAAGATCTTGTGCAACTGAAGAGAAGATGTACGGAGTGTAGACGCGTGCTGTTCACCCATGTAACCAGACATATTGTTCGGCGGACTGTCTGAGTCGCGAGTAGAAAGAAAAAGGCACGAGTATAGGAAAACCGATAGTGGCATAGGTTGTACGTAACGATACGTCAGCGCATTACGTCGGCTACCCTTGAAAAAAGAAGGAAAGCCGTAGATTTTTTCCGTGCTACAGAGAACTGCTTTGACATGCGCACGTCAAGTCAAAGACGAGCTCGTACATTGACAGACTTTTAGGATTCGTAGGAACTGCTTTATGCCTGTTTGATCTTATACGAACGTAAGCAAATCATTGCAAAGTGGGCTAATTCTGTGTGATCCTTAGAATATAAAAAGTCTAGTAGGTAACGATGATTGTGCTTACGTTTTAGCAACGCTTATAAAAAAAAAGGAAACTTGTTTCTACGATATATTTAGCTTGCAAATAACCTGACATCCTGCTTCAAATAACAATCTTTAATGTGATTTCACGTAAGATCCAAGGTTGCTATAGACTGTCGAAGTCGGTTCTATTGTTAATGAAAATTCTAACGCGGTATAAACTGTTTACAAAAGATCAAACAGCTTTTGAACGTCTTTGTGAGACGTTCAAATCATTCTTTTCTTCATTGAGTCAACGTTGAAATTTCGAACCGATGTTCAGATATTCATATTAGAAAGTTTCTCGAAATTATGACATGCTGTGATATTACGTCAATATATCTTGAATTAACGATTTTGGTTCTTTTAATTAAGGAAAATGTTACATAACATTGAGAAAATTTACAAAGAACGTATGAAATTTAAAAACTCGTTTGTAATAAACGAACTGCAAGCGAGCTCGAGAATACAGTATAAAATGTCATTTGTAATTACGAACTTTCCATCTCAGTATAACGTAGGCATGGCATCCACGGCAATATAACGTTGGAATTCGCGGTCGAGTCCAACGACTCGCCGGCGATTTCGCCCAAGCACATTGTCGTCGTGAGTCGAAGTGTCGGCCGCCATCATTCATGCAGCACAGAGCAGCAGCAGACAGCCGCACACACGGTACAAAACACGCGAAAGTGCAGAGCACGTGACGCTAATGAGCCGCGGGCCACGTATACCAAAGGACGGACCAATTACCACGACGTCGTCGTCGACGTTGGCGTTCCAGCTGAATGCGACCTAACAAAGTTCGCCGATGAGCATTAAAAGAAAACATCGAAAGCCACGCGGAGATAAAAGCTTTACGCGCGGGATAGTTAAAGAGAAGTCAATGGGGGGTCTTCGGTTTACTTTAAATAAGAGAGACCCCCGGCGTTTACTTTTTTCTAGGCCGTGTGAAATTTAATTAGAAAGTACACGCCAACAAAGATGAATGGGCCAAGGGGGTTGGCTGGTCATTAGACAGCGAGAGCCAGCGAATTTAATAATGCTGGAAATGAGAGCTTTCGCGTGCAAGCTTCACCCAGGCGAACCAACAAATAGGACAAAGCTCCTCACTTTCTTCTTTTGGCGCTGAAAAATTCACTGTGGAGCGCCACGCGACGAACTGTGTTGCACGCTAATGACTTTTGTCGTGTACAGCAGACCGTGGACAGCGGGAGGGAAAAAATAACGGCAGCCAGCACCGCTAGACGCGATTTGATAGATGAGGGTAATTAGGCCTCGCTAAAACCGATTTACAGCGCGCGTGTAAAATAACTCGTAGAGCGACTCGCGACAATGTAAACCGTTTTCCTAGGACGATCGCGAAGAGCGCGACCGGGGAAGTAGGCTGAGCGGAGACACAATGCGGCAAACGTGAGCGCGCGGCAGTCAAAAGCAAAAGGGAGCGTGGCCCGAGAAAAGAAAGTATCTCTGGAGTGATGCAGCAGCTGCAGACAAAACGAAGCTAAAACAAAGCCGGGCGAGCGCGCGGGCACACACAAGCCAAGGGAGAGACTATATCGATCGGTCGCCTTCTTTCGGCCCGCGCTCGGAGAAAACAGCGCGCGCCGGATCATACGGAATATTACCGCGAAAGCCGGCCGTCGTTTACGTGCTTTTCAACGGACCCGGCCGGAAAGAGAGCCGCACAGGAGGAACGTGCGTTTGCGGTTTTATCGCCCGCGCCGCGCTTCGCTGCTCCGCTAATTGCCAATGTTTTCGTTTTTCCTCAGCTTTCCCAGTTCGCTCCGCGGACCCATTGACTTCGTATCAATAAGATCGCCAATCAAAAAAATGCGATGTCGAGGTTCAAACCATCGTTCAAATCGAATTCAGACACTGATCTGCATCTCTTTCAACGTTTCGCTGATACGGTCCAGTGTATTGCCATAGACAATCCAAGACTGCGTTGTACTGACCAAGCGATCGAGAATTGACTAACAGCTTGTTCCGTCCAGTTTCCAGAATAAATTTCTTGACAAATAATACACAGACAAGTGTTTGAATTTGATTTTAATCGAGGGTTCACCCTTAACCTCGTGTTTTTTAATTTCTGATCTTATTCGTACATTTGCTAAACTATTTTGGAGATGCGCAGTTAACAATAACGCGAATGCGCGATTGAGCTGTAGCCTCGTTATCAAAGGAAGATTATTGATTGCCGCCACACGAATGCAAACGATGACGTGCATAGAAATAGCTCGCTCAGAACTAACGAACATTCGCCAACGATTTTAACAACTACATAGCGTTCAGGTAATAAAAGTGTAATAACGCCATTAGCGCCGTATATGTTCCATTTAGGGCAATCTCAGCGAGGAGCAAAAAGTAAAACAAAATCCCATGGGCGAAACAAATGAGACGGAGGTGAAGCTGCCTTTCTGGCTCGCGCGATTTAATGAGCGCAAAGGAAGCGGCAATTAGTCTCGCGTGTCGCACGTGCGTGCAGTGCCGCGTTATTTAATCAAACTGCTACGGCATAGAGAGAGAGAGAGAGAGAGAGAGAGAGAGAGAGAGAGAGAGGAGATCGCCGTAGTATTAAGCCGTGTAAGGAACAATGCACCGCCGATCACGCGTATAATGAGCCGTGCGCACAAGCATACCGGAACTCGAGCTTACTCTCCATGATTACGTCTATGAGCGCTTTCAACATCTGAGTACGTGTATTGGTGTCTGTGTATCTTGCGGTGGTTAATTTTCCTAATGCTTCTATTCGAAAGCCTTGGTAGGATGCATTTATATCCATTAATTCTTTTGATTGAATACTTTTAAAATGATATTCATTACTCGCGTTGTGTTTCGATTGGCATATTTTGTTTTAGAGCTTTTATGCGGATACGATCTGTCAAAATATCGTATAGGGAGGAATTATTCGTTTTGGTTACATATAGCCACGGGGGGAGCTCTTTTTGTAAAGCTGCATATATCAGTTACTGCTATCCGCCAATTATTTGCCTGGTTATTTGATATCGTGCAGAAGAGCCTATTTCCATTGTCGAATTAGCGAAAAATTAAAAAACAAAATCTTTTTTTTTCGTCGAAAAAGAATGGTTGTGTAGCCGATAATTTTATCTGAAAGAACATTCAATGATCAGCATTTCGGTCAACGATCGAATCACACGTTGTCACAGTATCAAATTAATACCAAGTTTTAACGAGTAACCTAATTACGCAAAATATACGATTATATTGAGCAAATTGTATTAGGTGTTGACCGTTACATTCCGAGAAAAGTTCTGTCTCTATATCCGTGTATCAAGAGCTTTTTCTGTCCCGAAATAGATTATATTTGTATCGAGAATGAGAATATCGCAGCAGCAGCTTCCCGACGTCGAGCAGCTAGCAGTGGCAGCGACTTAATTAAGTATAGTTCTCATTGTGGGTGGACGCGCGGGATGGCAAAATTACTCGCTTCCTGGTTGACGAGAGTACGTACTTAGGTCGCGCGGATATCGCTGCAAGCACGGCCAGAACTAACTGGCTCGTATACGCTCCGGGGCATCTCCCGGCCGCGCTTATACCTACACACAAGCAGAGCCAACTCTCTCTCTCTCTCTCTCTCTCTCTCTGCCTAAGCTCGTTATATACCCGACGCGCACAATATGCCTCCCTCCCTGACTAGTCTTCCCCTCGTTATAGCGCGTGCGAGCTATGGTAATCATATTTCCAATTTCTTTCATCGCGAAGATCTGATTTACTGTAATTATTTTAGTCCGGATACGAGCTTCGCGTTCCACTTACTCGTCGCAACACAGGTGCCCAGAGAGATATTTTCGAGTATTGGCAGTAACGCGCTCCACTTGCACCAAAAGAGCACGCCCGACAAAATGTTAGCAACTACTTGCGGTTAAGCATCCTCGGTGCTGTAAAGCGGTATTTTCAAGAGCCTGACAAACCATAGTGCCGAACTTGTCGAGACGGCGGAAAACAAATATGAGACAAGGCAGATAAATCGGTGAAAGAAAAAGTATTGCGCGTGTGTACGTGTGTGTATGTTTTGGCCGTAAATCACGTCACGGATTCGCACGTCGGAGGGGGCGCGAGATTCGTTCGTTGTCAAGTGCGACGGAACGAGTGCCAAATTGCCGTCGTCGCTTCGATTTTCTTTCGCGCCGCCTCCGAGAATCTCTTCCAGATACTATATAGCGAAATCGGCGCGCGAGCGCACTCCAACGCGTTTAATAGGCTGCAAGTTTTCGATGCTTCTTTTACGCCTGATATTAAAAGTTGTAAATCGCGTCGTTAAATGGATATATCCTCACCTGTGGGTGGTATCCCAAGTTATATTGTCAAGCAGATTATCGAATTCTCGCACAAATTTCATAGCCGTGTTTTATAATACGTGTACGAAAATATTTTCATCGACATATTTGGTAGTATCAAATGATAATTTCTACATTTTCAGTTTCATATGCCAATTAAACTCTTGTAAAAGAATAGCCTGATGATATTCAATCGGAAAAACCATACGAAATAAAAGATCAAACTATACGATTTAAAATAACATTTACGTAAT
This sequence comes from Phymastichus coffea, assembly GCF_024137745.1. Lineage (NCBI taxonomy): Eukaryota > Metazoa > Arthropoda > Insecta > Hymenoptera > Eulophidae > Phymastichus > Phymastichus coffea. The sequence continues at coordinate 219,047 of NW_026706911.1, forward strand.
GTGAGAAGAAAAAAAAGAGTCGCTCGATTAATCTGAAACGCGCACAGCGGATAAGCCTATGTCAGCGCGGTTTATAATCTTCTTGGACGACCTCGACTAGAACAACCACGGTATTAAAGAAAAAAAAAGAAAAAGAAATAAAGAAGAGGCAATCTATTTTTTCCTCGAGTTGTAAATCGAGCTTCCAGAGCAGCGACATATCGGAGTATCCTAGGCTCGTTGTAAACGAAAAGCACGCTGAGAAAACCGGCGCTCGGCGTATTTATAATGCGAACAGCAAGGAGAGAGAGAGAGAGAGAGAGAGAGCGACAGTAGTAGCAGGTCTGGAATTCCTCCAAGTTTCGTTGGGTTCCATTCACACGGCTTTTTCGTGCTATATACCGCGGTGTTTCTGCCAAGTGGCCGAGACGTGCATTCGTCTTTCTTGCACTTGTGAATCACCACACAAGACGCACGCTCTGACTCGCTGCTTTTTCTCACGCTTGCTCGTCCCCTCTCATTGTTCATTTAATAAATCTGCTTGTCTTGCCAACCTGCGTATGAACATTATGTTGGGTGCGATGCGCGGGCAAGTGTTTTATAAGCGCATATGTCGAGCTTTGCCAGCTTTTGCTAATAACACGGCTATGTCGTCGCAGTCGTAGTGGTTTCGTTAGGAATAATATTATGAAAATTGTACATAACCGCGAACGACCTTGTAGCATAACTAGCTAATCTACCAAAACCATTCAAATTGTTAAATTGACGCATTATCAATTTATTTCCGTGCAGCATATTTTGAATAAACCATATCTATCGAAATATTTACTTGCGTAGACTCATCGAGTAATTCTCAGTTCTTTGAACATGTTTTTTGCTTACTTTCCAAAGAAGCCTTCGAAAATACCAGAGGACCGGTTCTTTCGACAATTATGTATTACTCTGGCATCATCTTGTACTACCTGAGGTAACATCTACTCGTGTGACTCAGCTCCATTTAGCAGAGCCGAACATAGATTTCCTTTTCTTTCCTCCATCTCTCACCGATTTGAATAATCTAACCATATATACAAGTCTTGTCAGAGGAGTTGTTTACGAAAGTGAAGCGGTATGGCTTTTGATTTCCAGAGGCATTCAGCAATAATGTGACGTGATTAGGGTGACCAATTTTTTTTCTTATTTTTTTCTTATTTCTTGTCTTATTCTGGAAAGTCACTCGGGGTCGTAAGCCGATTTATGCGCGTGCTCTCCCACGTATCGGACGGAAATAACCCAAATCGTAATTTGAAACTCAAGATAGTTCGTATAATGCTTCCGAAAACGCTCAAGCACACAGTTCGAGCAGTTTATTTACTGATCCAGTAACAGCGCGTTTGCCTCATCTGGGACAGCCGAGGCGGGAAATGCGATTGACTTGAATTTTATGTTTGGAAAGATGGATTTCAAAATGTCATTAGTGCTATGCTTTTTCGAAAGCACGAAGCATCGACTCTACGCTGTTCCTTTTCCTCCGCGACTTTCTAAGTGTCCGACGACGAAATGACATCACTGACGCCTGGTAGCAGCATTAGGTTCGGTACCTATTGCGCGCTCCCAGCAACGATTGCCCAATACGGAAAATAGAAAATAAAATACGCGCGGCGACGAATTCAAAACGTTACTCGGTGCTGCAAGGAATTTAATAAAAAAGTCAGCGGCAACGTTGAAATTTCAGGGGAGACGCGCCGCTTGAGAACGAAGCGAGTCCAGCGAGTGCGGCAGGAACCGGCCGTGCTCCCCAATAAAACAACCGAATCGCCGACAGTGCGAAACGAAGCGCAGAGAGAAGGAGAGGGCAGATGGTGGCGTTTCGATCGGACGACCTTGAGAATGCGCAACTAGTATTCCCCCTCGCCTGGAGGAGAACTCATACGATCCGCGCTGCCAAATGAAGAAGGGACGCTCTCGATATGAGGGGAAGATAGCCATAGTTGTGGTATGTATATAAGCGACAGACGGAGCGAGCAAGAGAGTAGAAAAAAAAGGAAGAGCAGGCGCGACTACGAGGGGAGAGAAATCGCGCATTAAGGACACGACTCGCAGGAAGTCCGACCAGTTTAACGCGCCGAGTGCCTGTGCAGGGGCTTTTCGCGAAAATTCACTTTTGCGCGTTATTCGACAAGTAGAGGCCCGCAAATTGCAGTTAATGACAATTGAGATGTCATTAATGCTATTACATCGACAGTATCGTTTGAAAGTCCATCGGCGCGCGGAATACTTGGACATTAAGCATCGTCGGATAATTTGGTTCGAACGGTACTTCCAACTCGTACGTCTCTCGTATTTCCTTTGTCGCTGCGTTCATTCGCTTACTTTTTCCCTAAGCAACCGTGAGTGAATGAACGATGAAGGCTACACTGTTAGCCTAGTGCTGAAGCACGAAGGTGTCTGAATTTTGTTGGCAACATGGCAACATTGCGTTAAGGACAAAGACAACTTTTAAACGAAGATTTTTATCATCCGACTCGACAATGTTAACAACACGCGGTTAGTTAAGTCTTTGTCGTCAGTGCTATCTCATTATCTGGCCATTCTTTTTTATGCAACTGTTATACATGCAGTTTCGTGCGAAAACGGGCAATAAAGATGCGCTGATTGCCGCGAATTTAACATTCAAAAAGCAAGGTATAATTAGAGACGTGTACAAGAGGAAGCAATGTGATCTCGAATAATTATCATGAGATATGGTAACCGACGAATCATTGAAAAAATGCATTCCCACGCCCCGAGAAATCGTTCGGACCGTGTTTTAACATTCCAAACAAATTTACTTACAAAACTCGGTATTAGACGTGAAAAAATTCATGAAACAATAAGAGAGGCTTTTCTTTGTGAAAAGCCAATTCACAAAAGCCAGAGCTGCTCGAGGAGGAAGAAAACTCTAGAGCTACGCTTGTTACAACTACAAAGAAAAGGATATAACGAAGTCAGCTTTTTTCGTCTGGCCAAAGTTGTACTATTCATTAGAGAGAAAACAATACGCGGGCAGAGGGCAGTTAGAAAAGCAGCTGCAATTAAAAACAGGTGAAAAGGTTACATATATCCGAGAGCAGCACTCGTTTGCAAAGAAAGAGCGAGAGAAAGAGAGAGAGAGAGAGAACAGTATAACAAAGTACGAGACTGTGTTGCCAAGGTAGCTGATGGTATGCGTGCGAGAGATCCCTTTCCGTTTCGAATCCACTCTCTCTTTCTCTTCTTCCTCGCTCGCTCGCTTCGCTTCTACACTCGCGTTCTTTCCTCGACGCACGCGCTCACCTGCCCACGCTCCTCCCGCCCCTCTCTCTGCCCTTGTCTTTTTCTTTCTCCCAATGTTCGTACGGCGCGCGCGATCCTATGCTCATGGCCTGCGTGCGGGGTTGCCACGCACTCCACTCCGCAAAACCATCCTGAAAACATGCGGCGCCGCGAGTGAGAAGCCGACCAGACCGAACCCGCTTCTCCTGCTCTTATCCCTCCCCCCCTCCCGCCGCCCCGTTTCCGCTTCGTACTTGGCTGCTGCCTGGCAAAAGATTGCAGCCTGCGACCAAGATTTTACCATTTTCACGTGCCACATTCTACCTCGTGCCCTCGAGGCTTTTCCTAACTGGTCTTCCAATTGTCTACATGAATAATTTAATTTAATATATACAAGTCAATCTAATTTTAAATCTTATCTTTTTCCCTTTCTTTTATTTATATGCAACAAATACATGTTTTTGTAAAAATAAAAAAAGTACAGTTGAATAATACGATTGAAGAATACATTACTGTCATTAGTTAAACATCAATCGATTCGTTATAAGACATGTTACGGTGAAGTCGATACCTCAATATTCAAACAATTGGTGAATATGTCCACGAGTAATTGCATTTATTCCAACTTTGCTACGTAGTAGTGTGAGTACACATTAATATCAAGTCACAGATAAACTTAAATAAACGCGCGGGTGTAACGACGGGAATATGATAACTGTGACAACCAGTAATAGCATGATATCCTTAGCAAACAGAATCACTTAATCAAACTCAAACTCCGGCAGTGGAGGGATCGAATGATAAACCTTATACGTATAGACCCAAGCCTTCTGCAGCTCACAGACGTCAAGCAAACAGAGCTTTTTATTGTAAAATTCATTTGACAACTATCACGGATAAAATTGAGAAGTCAATTATTTACAGCGATGAATGAATCGAATGTATATAATGCATGTTAGAATTCTGAGGTTGATTTGAATTGGTCCAGTGACCTAAATAACATCCTAGTCCCTGAGTCAATCAATTTATATGCAGGCTTATCCTTCCCTCGTATCTCGTATTTGTAAATAAACTTGTTTAATGATTTACCCATGCGCAGACTGATTGAAAAACCGATAAGTAAAAATGTACTAAAGGTATGATATTTTTACATTTTTAGATTCGCCCTAGGGTAAATGACATTTGAAATGCGAGGATCGTTTTAAAATTTGATAAAGGAGAAACGCTCGCTCGGCTCTGTATAGCTCAATTATTTAGAACTCTGTAGATATAGAAAAGTAATCTTTCGAGTTCGCGTCTAACAAGAGTCACGAAGAATAATACACACGTGGCGGTGTAGGGGGAGGGGGCGAGTTGGAAAAGGGGTTCGTGAGAATTTCAAGTGTCGACAGAGAAAAAAGGGGAAGAGAGTTTCGACTTCGGCCACGCGGGGGTTAAGCGTCCGTAAGGGTCGAGAGATGAAAATGCTCGCGCGACGTCGTCGTCGTCGTCGTGGGGTCGAGAATCTCTCTTGCGAACAGCCAGAAGGAGGAGTAAGGCTTTTCGCTCAATATCCGCGAGAACCCAAGAGAAAGAAAGAGAGATAGAGAGAGAGAGAGAGAGAGAGAGAGAGAGAGAGAGAGAGAGAGAGAGAGAGAGAGAGAGAGAGAGAGAGAGAGAGAGAGAGAGAGAGCGAGATCTCCGCGACGAGATAGATCCGCTCGCGCTTTTCTTTCGCGGCCTCTCTCTCGTCTCTACAGATAGTGAATGTGCCGGCTTTTAGACGCGCCCTCCTTTTCCTCTCTCCCTCTATCTCTTTAGCAGGGTAAATTTGCCTGGAATCGACGATTTTTATTTTTACTCTTCTCTATGACTACCTCCTTTTTTCGTCGTAGCGTACGTCATGTTTTACCTGTCAAGTGGCAGAAAAAAGGCTTGATAAGTATTATATTATACACTTTTATTTTTATATACTTTTATCGTCTTTTTTTCAAGCTCGCGTATATCAAGCGGTTACTAAGCGGATAGACTGATTCTTTTATTTCATGGAAAAACGACTGAAACGCGAAAAACATTCGAATGGTTACGTTCAAGACAATCGAGGCAACCGCAGAACAAAATCTTGGTACGTAACGTAATCATCAATTTTTCGTATACTTATTTACATACGTAGTTTCTCTAGCTACAGGCGATCGTAGTGGTTATAAGGCGCCACAATGACAACAGTGCGTGGGGTAATACGAGTTTCTCCGTAGAAAAGAATGAGAGGTACTGCTCTTGTAAAATCCGTGAGTATTTTTTTTTTCCAAGTGACATTACACGACTCATCTGTGCTTTCGAATGACTTGTCTCTGCCGGCATGTATACAATGTATGCTACCGGCGTGATATTTTCCACGTAATTTCAGTTGCCGCCGCACCCAGAGAGCTCAAAAATAATTGTTAAACAATTCGACGCAAACACATCACATAGTGAGCTTTTACAACTCGATTATTATGCGTATACGGATAATTATTAAATAGTTCATGCACATATAATGCGATGGCGAGTTGTCGAAAGCACGACGTCAGTTGAGTATTTGTGCAAGATTGCGAAAACTTTAAACAGCAACGTATAGCGAATCGATTATAATAATCGAACGACGTGTATCATCAGCTACACCAATCAGTCGTAGATTATCAGTTTTTTAACGAGCTATACTACCGGACATCGCGAGAAGGTGTACTTGAATGTGCCCCACAATGGCTATTACATCGGTAGAACTGAGGTGAACGTGAAAAGTAAACTAAAGAAGAAAAACGCTGCTGAATCATCGCCGACCTTGCCAGCTGTCGCTTCAGGACAATGAGTTCGCGTAGCGAGCGATCTAAAAGAAAAAGAAAAAAAAAAAAGAAACCTCAAGTTTTTCCAGAAAACACGCGCAAGTGGCTCTCCAGCGAGCGAACCGGGCGATTAATCTGCGGAGTGAGAGAGGGAGAGAGGAAAAGTTCTCTCGATATTGTACGGTCGTCAGCAGCATGTATATGCGCGCGCGAGAGAAGGTTCTATTGGCGAAGAAGTTAAAGATGAGCTGTTACGCGGGGATAAGAGTGGACTGCCCGCGAGCCCTCGTCTGCGCGCGAGGATAAACCGGTTCCCAGGGATTTCCGAAGAGACGACGCTCGACCGAGCCAGTCTCGAGGCTGCCTACCTCTCTCTCTCTTTCTCTCTCTCTCTCTCTCGCATAGTACAGCTCGAGCGAATTCGTCTTTTCGATTTCTAAAAGAGCCCGGTCGGACGGCTTCTCTCCTTCTTTTTCTCGGCTGTGCCGAGGCTCCGGGAGCGCCATTCAAACGACGAATTAGCCCGTACTTTTTGATAGGAAAGCGATATTTGGCGCGGTCGACGAAAAGCCGGGAATTCCGTTCGAGTTCCGAAATAGCCCGGGCGAGTACGTTATTAACGAGGAAATTGTTGAAGCTCGTCGGGAAAAACAAAGCCAAGCGACGCGGTTTATCGGGTGAAAACCTCATCAACGCTGAGAATTATTGGCGATAGCGGCGGCAAAGGCTTGGCGCGTGTAATGAAAAAAATTGCAGAAGAGCAACGGCTGAGGAATCCCTAGATAACGGAAAAACGAATGCCTCTCCCGGCTTATCGTTCAGCAGCCGACTCATGCCGCGGACCGATATATATATATCGCGACTCCGATAGAATACCAAGCTAGAACGCGCAAATGCCGCTTGCCTCCTGCAAAAATGCGCCTCTAATGATTCCTCCTTGAGCTGTAGTATAGTTATATTCTCTCTCTCTCTTTCTCATTCGTGCGTGCGCTCGTGAGACTCGCTTGCTTGTAGCTACGGTAATTTACGCCAAGGAGCGCGTCAAGTCTCGAGTTTTTACACTCGTCGCGTCGTTCAACGTTTGCTGTTGAATTTCGAGTATTTGCTTTTTCCAGAAATTTTATTGACTCGATCTTTAGATGAAATTGGGGCGAGTGGCTTTTTATTCGCGAGTATTTTTATCCGCCGAGATATTTATATTGAATCTGCCTTGTGCGATCGACTTTTGTCACAGGAAGCCTTAGCCCAGTGATTTCCACGGTTCGTAAGCGCTTTCCAAATAAAACGCAAAGGTACGTATGAATGACTCGAGTATCGCAGCGAAACGACGAGCTAGTTTGCCAGAGTCAATCCGAGCAATCCTAATTTACAATGTGAATCCGCGGCACTTTGAGTAACTTTTAGAAGCTGCGGATTCTTTATTTTTAGTGCGATGAAAATGCTCGTAAAGTAAAAATTTACGACGCCGCAGGAGGAACTATACGCCGCTGATTTTTAAATTAGAATCCAAGCCAGAACCGCCGCCACTGCCTGAAGTTTCACTTCGTATAACTATTGGGTTACGAATAAATTGGGTTTCGCCACAAGAGAGATGCTTTCGTGGTGAAAGTTTTTGTTCCACGCGCGCGCCAAACGCTCGAAAGGCTTTATCTTTTCATTAGAATTAGAATCTAAATCCGATTTGAAAAGTTAGCGATATTTGTATCGCAGCAGCCTTCGTGAAAGTTCTTTGGACGTTATACGGAAAAGGATGCCGCGTTCGGAAGGAAAAACCGGCGATCGAAAACATTATAAAATGGCGAGTACGTCGGCCGAGCCGAGAGAGTAATACGCCTACGCTGCTGCTGGCGTTAAAGTATATCGTAATCGTAGGCACGGCTATTTTCATTCTGGCCGGTACGTGCGCATTACTCATTGAGCTTCGCGGCATGTGCGAGCTGCAAAGCCACGCGCATCGCGTCCGTGTGTGTGTGCAAGAAAAAGGTGAGGTCATTGCTGCCGCTGCTGACTCTGCCGCCGCCGGCGTCGAGCGAGTTCTCCTCTGCGCTCTCTCGAACGGCGAGCCGTCGAAGCGCGCATTTTAGCGTTTTGCAACGACTCTAGCGTTCCGAAGCCCAACTCAGCGCGGCAGCTGGACCGGGCCAGACCTTCCTCCGTCGACCGAAATGCTCTCGCGAAGGAATGGCAAACGTTGAAAAAGTCGTGAGCGGCAGCCGTCGCGAGACGCGTCACCTGTCCCCCGTCGAAACGTAGGAACGCGCAGAGGCGAGGGGGAGGGGGTCTTTCATTGCTGTCAGTCATAATAACTCGATTTGCGCGCAACGAAAACTACCTCGTTCTGTTTTCCTTCGTCCGATCGAGTAATATTCAATGGCAGCTGATGCCCTCCGTTCATCGGCGAATCGCGAATCAACGAGACTTTTCAAAAGTCACCTAGGCGCGAGTCGTGGGACAGATTAGAGGGCGCGTGTGTCTATTCGCCGGCAATGACGAGTGAAGGTAATCGTCGGTGCGAATTTTCGCGAGCTCTGCCGAGCGCCGCTGCGCGAATTGCGAGGCGTGTCAGTTTTGCAGATTAACGAACGGGGGAAACTGTATATTTTAGGCAGACGATGAACAAACTTAATGCCTCGCGAGCAGCTGGTAATTGTGTAAGGCAAGTAAGCCCCCGCCGAAACTAACTAGTCTCTTTCTCGCGAGCGTTTTCGCAAGCAAAGACAGATTATCCGAGGATTAAATTAAAGGCTTGGCGAGGCTCTCGTAGCGTGAATATCTTATAAAGCGTAAACAAGACGCGCGCGAGCTAATCAATGAAAATTGCCCCGTTATCAACGCGACGCTCGCGCTTCTCCGCTTTCCTTTTTGTTTCTGTTTCCTCGGAAAACTTACTCGTCAAACGGCCGACGCCGAGTCAAGTGCCTGACAAAAAGTGGGGCGTCCACGGGAAACCGAAAAATGTTTTCCTTTTCCAATTTTCCCGGGAGCGGAACATTGCAACACGGCGTCGTCGGGCTCCGCAACGATTCTCCGCAATTGATAGCGCGTGCTTTTTTCGCCTTTCCCTGCGCGTCCGAGTGTACGCGGCCGACGGCGCGGCTGCGCAAGAGGCGTTATTAAAAGTATTTCAAAATAATTAGCCGGCGCGCGGGGCAAACAAAGCCGCCTCCCCGAGGAGAAAATAACGTGTATCCAAGCCAAGCTCGGCTCTGTCTCTCCGGCGCACAGCGGACAATTAGGAAAAGTGCACGCTCCTTGCCGCGTTATTATCGCGAGCCGCCGCGCCGAGCGTGCGTGCGTCGGCCGGAATCGTTGCTCGGCCGCAACAATGCAGCCAGCGGCCTGCCGGTCGTCGGCTGCTGCGCCCACACGCGCGCGCGCGCGCGCGCACAAATATTTAGATCGACGCCGAAGACAGCGAGCTGCAGGCCACGGCTGCGGCGAGCGGCTAAAACACCTGTTCCACTTTGGGGAGGTGGGCACGTGTGTGATCGGCGCCGCCATCGCCATGCGCTGTGCCGCATGCGCGACGATCCTGCTTGCAGCCGGCCATCTGCCTTCCGGTCAATCCTTGCCGACGCGCAATCCCATCCTGTGCACGCGCGCGCCTAAGCCCTATTTCACGCGACGCCACGTCGCTCCTCTCCTCGTTTCCGCAGATCAAACTAAACTCTTTGTCGCGGCGAATGTAGGTGATGGAAACCACTCGACAACAAAGCGAGTTTGAGTTTTTCTTCTACTCGGAGTACAGACAAAAAATAGAGCAGTCGAGCGTTTTGGCTTGAAAGAAAATGATGAAAAAAAAGTAGTACGCACCAAGTATAAGGTAGGCAAGGATCGATCCAAACGAGGCGCGGGGATCTCCCAAAGTGTGTATATGTATACGATATCCAAACAAAGCCTGCTGCAGATACAGTTGATCGAGAGAGATAGAGATGTATAGGTAGACGAATGGATGCTATATAATTTCTTGTTTTTCTTCGATTCACAGAGGCACACACGGCACACAGAACACACTCGACCGAGCTGTCGAACGTTGTTTATCTTGCACACTTATTTTCGCTATAGTTGCACTTCTTTTTAGTCGTGATCGTGAAAGCCACCAGAACGGAAAAACACAAAGAGCAGAACGAGAAAAAAGGAGCGAAGGGAATGAAAAAACGAAAAAAAACAGTGAGACAGAAAAGTGCGATAGATAGTCAAGGTGAGAAGAATTTTCGTTTATTTATTTATTTACTCTCTCTTTCTCTTGTAATTCACACGCGCACACACTGTCACGTATAAACGTATACGTAAAAAACGGAGAAACACAAAGAAAAAAGAGACGGGCCAGTGGCGTGTAATATTATTCTCTCTCGTTTTCTTTCTGGCTTGGCATAAACTCGCGGTGCCTATCGCTCGAGGGACGCTCAAAGCGCGACTGTCAAGCTCGGGCGTTTTGGAGGTTATGGAAGGCACGCCGCCGAACGAACGCGCGGCCTCTTCTCTCTCTCTCTCTCACACTCGCGGCGGGTAGGGAAGAATATCCCGCGGCGCAGGCACACACGGCGCTATATAACTCTCCTTTATTTTCTCTGCTTCTCTCATTCGGTCTTTATTCTTCTCACCGCACCCCTCGTTGCGTACATGTAATTCCACGTGCGTCGAGATTTTCAAATCGCGCGCTAGAGTAACAGCAGAGCAGAGAACGGCGTGCCGCACGGAAAAGCCTGAAAACTCGTACTGTCTCGAACGTCGCTAGACACGTGTGCTCGACGTACAACTTGGCTGACTCTAGTTGCGAGTGCGACAAAGAGAGAGAAAGAGAGAGAACGAGAGCATGAGCCGGCGGCTCGACGTGGAAGAAGGAGGGGGAAAGCCTAAAGGGGGGATGATATGAGAGAGAGAGAGAGAGAGAGAGAGAGTGGAGGAGTCAACTGCTGCGAAGAGAAAGAGAAAGAGAAAGAAAGAACTTATAATACCCGATAATTTTGACCTGCTGCTATATCTGTCTTATTTTTTTCCTATACAATTGCTTGAAACAACGCGTGCCCAATTATTGCGCAATAGAAAAAAAATTATTTGAAAGGTTTTCGCTGTCGGCAGGAAGAGAGCAACTGCCTGCTGAACCACTGCCGCAGGATTATCGATCTACTATACTTATATGTGTATATATGTATGTGTATATATAGAGAGAGAAAGAGAGAGTGTGGAAGCATGTGCGCTATATAGAAAGGGAGAGAGAGAGAGGTGACTCGACTTTGCGACGACTGCACGTGTCTGTTATAATACCAGATAAGAGCTTGTCTGACGCGGCGCTTGACTTTATCTACTGAAAACAAGTAGTTCGTACACACGCCTACGTTGTTTCGCGACTTTAATTAACGGGATTTAATACGCAAGCGCAACAATTCATCAACGAGTCAGTTTAATGTTTTCGGTGATATTTTCAAGAGGGAGCGCACAAAAACACGGCATTAGAGGGTAGAAAACAAAACGTGCGCGAGTGTAAGATGTACGCCGCATAGTCGCCACCACCGTCGCCTTGTATACTCAGCGAGCAAATCTACTCAGCCTAGTATATTTTATATAGATATACTGCAGCAAGGGTAACGGCGAGCTTTCATTTATTTTCCACTTATTTCATCTTAAATTTTGCTGACTTTCTTCTTCTTCTTCTTCTTAGCGGACTGGTACTAAATCAATGAAAGTAATGATATCTTACATGTGCTTTTGGTTAGGCTTTACTCAATAATAAGTTTTCACAATGCAAAATTTTCTCACGTATTTGTTTCGAGACTGTCATACAATTAACTTTTTGTAGCTTTGAATAGCCTTACTTACATCGAACAAATATGTATCCACTAATGTTTAACTTACACTTGAATAGCGTGGGTTATATTGTAATCGTGAGTATACGTTAGGAGAACGTTTAAAATAAAAGACAAAATCGCGTGGCAAAAAGTAAAAAGCCAGTTATAAGTCAAACAAACCAAAGGAGAAAAATGATAGGGCGTGAGAGTAGAATGCGAATGGAGGAAAGGAAAAGCAAAGGAGACAAAAAAAGAGAAATTCGCAGCGTAGAAGGAGGCTGGAGGGAATATATCAAGGGGGATGAAGAATCACGAATGACGAATAAAGACAAAGAAGGAGAATCGACGTGTGTTGGAGCGAGACAACCATAGTGTATAGGACTAAGTGGAGGGGAGTTGAAGGGGAAGGCAGTACAGCCAGCAACAGACGACGTCAGTTCTCTCTCTCTCTCTCTCTCTCGGTTTAGGTTATTGCTTTGTGTGTGTATATGGGTTGCAGGCGACGAAACAAGGATAGACGCTTCTTCGTCTTCCCCCCTCTCTCTCTTTCGCGGTTGAACGACGCAAGGTGTGCGCTTTGAGAGATACGCTGCATTCCAGCAGTTGGAATAAGCCTCATATGTGCTACCAGGACGCTCTCATTTCTTCGTTCCTTTGTAATAAGATTAGGTATTATTGTTGGCTTCAACAATCCCGCCAGGGATCTTTGACTCATTCGTTTTGCGCTAATTTTCGCATACGTTATCACAATCAGCTTTCGTTTATTATGGCAGTCGGAAAGAAAAAGATTTTTCCCCCCCTTGATAATCATAGCGTTGAGTTCTGAGAACAAACCGATCGTATCATGCTCACCTCTTATGCATGAGCTAGCATAGCCAGCTGTGACAAGATCAGCTGTGACGTGACATTCAGCAAGAACTAGCGTGTTATCCGACCATTCCACGCTGTTGTCGCGTGTGAATCGCTCCTTACGTTCATTCGGCGTTTTCAAACTTCTTATAATTTCATTATAACGTTTTTTTGCTCTATTCTCCCAATAAAAAGCACCGCGGCTTTAGGTTTACGCGTCTATTCGACTTGGATTACTTACTGGCCTTGTTATCGAACAATGCGTTATCCAACATTAAAACTCATCGTTTTCATGCACATATAGAGCACACACACACACACACACACACACACACACACACGCACAATGCGTTTAATACGCAACGGTTTGTTGAAAATCGAGAAAAGTATAGAACGAAGAAGAAAACAATCACTGGCACGAAATGAAGCGCATTGCGTAATGAGAAATCTTGAATAATAAAGGGGAATATTACTAAAATTGCATAACAAATGTCCTTGGGAGATAAAGCTGCTTTTCATGGAAAACTTTGCGTAACGATCGCAGAAAGGACGCCAACGCTCTAATTTTCGTGCACGCGCATATAACGTGGTCGATTTTCGAATATTAGCAACAAAGCCACAAGACAATTCCGATTGCGTCGAGCTAGCGAGGTACAGCGCGAGCATTATCGGCTTTGTCTTGGACGTATACTTTCTTTCTCATGCGCCACGACGACGACGATTCTCAATGGGCTTGCTGCTGGTATCGTGAATTCACGAAGGACGACGACGCGACACGAGATATTGAATGCTAACAAAGAAACATTGCCAGACGATACGCGCAAGCAGCGAGGGGAAGTATGATTGTGCGAAAGAAAAAAGACACACAAAGCAAGCCCGTCGCTCGCTTGCGCGTCTATAGCACCTTTCGCTAAAATAGGTTAAACGTGAGATGAGGTACGTCACGTATGAAAGGTTTTCACTGACTTGCCTGAAAACGGAACAAACTACATCGTATACACGGAAAAGAATCGAGCTTACGACTAAGGATCGCTGTGAGGAGATGACAAATTAATAAAATGTGTTGCGCAAAGTTGCGGCGTGCGATGAGAGTGAGGATGGTGAAAAGCAATAAATTGAAAGCGAGTCGTGGCGATCAAATGCACACGGCGGTGGGGCTAGAGCTTTGCAGTGTCGAACGTAGCAGAAAGGAAATGCCACTGGACTACGTGGCAGGCAAAAGAAGACGCAATACCATCACGAGCTTATATGTATATATATATATATATATATATATATATATATATATATATATATATATATATATATAACTCACTATTGCGACTGTCAAAACGGGAGCTACGTGCGTGAGTGTGTGCGCGTACCGACAACCGAGGGTCGGGCGTAAAGCGTATAAAAGCGAAAGACGCGAGGAATTCACCGCGGAGCGAAGGCAGCAAAATGAAAAGAAGAGAGAGATATAAGAAGCACCACATACCTCTTGTCAGGAAGACACGTGCGCGCGCGATGTTTATGTGAACGGACCTACACTAATGCACTTTATACTTGGGATGAATCTGCGTCGCTTCTTTTGCAAGTCCCGAAATGTCGAGTCTTACTCACATGACGTGTGCATTCCAAACGTTCGTGCGACGTTGCTTTTAGTCAAAATATAAACAGATCGCCGTATGACAAATGAAGAAGGAAAAATACGAATTCAAGAAATCTTTATATATTAGAATACGAGTTTTAGAATTATATTACGCAACTGTCGGGCTATGAACAACTTTGGAAGGATGAATAAGGTCTCGATACGCATTCCGTAGGGTGCTTCGTGCACCAGTCCGCCCTTTCGTCGAGCAAGAAAATGAGAAGAAAAAACAGCATTCGACTCGTCGAATAGGTATAGCTAAGGGTGTATGGGTGTGTGTGTGTTTGTACGTGTTTTGGCGGTACATCCCGTGTGAACGAGTATACAAATAAAACGGGTGAGAGTGAGAGAGAGAGAGAGAGAGAGAGAGAGAGACAAAAAGGGTCGTGGTTCTCGTTAAGGCGGTGTTTAAAAAATGTTGGTTCCACTTGGGCTCTTGCTCGCGAGAGAAAGGGAGAGAGAGAGAGAGAGTGAGAAAGAGAGCGCGAGCAGGGGGTGAATCGAGAATTTCTCTGGGGACACGATCGTTATTTTCTCCATTCATCGGCAAGTGTGCAAGGCCTCTCTCTCACTCTATCTCATTCTATGGTTTTCTATTTTCAGGCCCTACGCGATTGCACTTGCCACCCTAAAGAGTACGACGGTTCCCATTAAAAGTTCACCGTCGCCTGCTCGCCGAGCCTCAATTTTTAATGCTGAGTTGTCGACTTGACTTATTTTCTTTTTTTTTTGTAAATTTTGTCTGTTCAAAGTGGGATTGGTTTAATATCTGAAACTTTTATTTTAATAACTTGATGATACTTTGAAGAAAATATATGAGTGAGATCGATTAAATTGAAGCATAATATTTTTATAAGCATGAATGCCAAACAATGTATATGTTAAGAAAGCCGTGATGGTATAATAAAGTGGGCTTATAAGAGTGACAATTTAGAAGTATAATAAATTTGATAGAGCTTTCATATTATGACGTGCGAAGAGCAATATCAAACTAGTGACAGTCTAATAAGAAATATGGAAGATAATGCATTCCATTCTATTTTTAAACAACTCGCAAATAGCACACGTATATTACGCACAACTGTACATAAGCCTGCAAAACAAGTGGGTATTCGAAATGAAAATAAAAATGCATCAAAAGGAGATTTGAAGGATCATTTATAAACCGGCATATATACCCCATATCTAAAAATAGCAGAACCAGTTGCAGGCGGACGAAAGTACAACAAGGCAAAAGAAGAAAGCCGCGCGAGTCTCTCGTCAAAGTGCAGCGTCTGCAAATAAACAAGCCGTCATCCTCGACAATTACGACAAATAAACTCGACAGAGAATTCTCCCTCCGTTCGTTTTCGCCCACAGGCCTCATTCAGCAATGCATACACGCAGCGGCCCCTCAAGGTTACCTCGTGTGATCTACCATGCCGAAACAAGCAGACTGCTGCAGTAAAAATCTTTCCTTTTTTTTTTTTTTTTTTCATTTTTTTGCCTTTGCTCCCCATGCACACGTCTCGCCAACGCCGTCGTTCATCGTCGCGTGCACGAAAGTCCCCACGCTGCGTTCCTGCGTTTGAACCCTCCTTTTTTTCATTATTCCCTTCCCGTGCAATGCGGCGGCGAGTTGTCACAAGAAAAAAAAATTGCAGAATGCGTGTGTCTCTGGCACTGGTTTTATTCTACTACGATTATGTGAGTTTTATCGTTGGCGTGAAAGTTTGTTCGATTCAGACGTTATCAAATGTCGAAATGATCATAGTTAGATATTTAAATGGATTTTCTTGTAGTTTGTCATACATCGCCAAAAATTCTGATTATCAAGACTGATATTTAAATAACACGTATAGCGAAGAAAAAACATGAATCGAGCATGCTTAAAATCGCGTCCCACACAAGTCGCATCGGAAAATCAAGTTAGATGCATACACGATAAAGTGATTTCGGCCTTACATGGTCTGTTCACCCGCCCTTCGCTCCTCAGGCGTTAACGTTCACACAAAGCTGAAATAACTTTCTCGCGCAGGTATTGAAATTTCCAATTTTTCGAACAAATTAATCACGCACGAGCTTATTAAAAATTTAGCAGAGGCGTACGCTAGCAGGCGCAGTACGCTCAATTCACAAATGACATCAATCCTCGCATTGGAACTGTGCGAATGGCGCTCTTAAAGTTGAAAAGTAAAAGGTCAACATCCCCGCGTCCATTTTTTGGGGAGAACAAAACGTTAAGCGAAACATGCCAGCCTCTGAAAGCCAGATTTAAAAGTGTAGCCAGATGCTTTTCAGGTTTTCTAAATGGAACTGCATTCAAAGCGAATATGTAAAGCATTTGCCAGTTTTGCTTTTTTTCTTTTGCATTGTACATTTGACTCTGAATATAGTGCGACCGCACGAAACAACTGATTACGGCGAATTTCACAGCGAAAATGCATTGTTTCCGAGGCGTTTTAGCCAATTTTCGAAATTAGTTTTACACTCTAAATTTTTCGATTTCTCTCTCTGATACTAATCTATTAGTTATAGATTATAGATTCTAACCTAATAACAATCCGTGTGCACCTTAAGAGAACTCTCTTCTCCTTAAAAGTCCTGATGTCAAGAAAAAAATGAAAATTTATAGCATTAATCTCACCTCATATTCGCATTCTGTGGATTAAAATGCGTTCAAAGTCATATTAATTGGTTTAATTTTTACTCATAATGTCATAAATTAACCTTTAACGAGAATACTGTAGTCCGTCATAAATAAACTTATTATTAATTATAAGTTGGGGATTCGCCTATTTAAGCGAAATTTATGTTTTGGAAGCTCTGCAAGTATTGGCATTTAATGTAAAAAGTAACCTGAGATATGATTCCCAACGTATTTTTAACTATAGAATTCGAATTTCAAGTCAAGTCAACGCTATTATTTTTCATATTTTATGAAATTCTAAAATATTGTGAGAAACCCATAAAAGCCCATAAACGCATACGAACTAAAGAGCCAAATTATTTTCGGACAATATTTAGAGCTTGCGTCCTTAAACTTTGGTGATAGCCCTTAGGGAAGTGGTATTTGAAGGAACTTTGAAATAGCTGAATTTGTTCGATAAACACTAAACTAGATGAAAGATCAAATCCATCAATTATGTATCGACGCTAAGCATATACACGTCGCGGTCAAAGACGCCAGAACGGTCATAGCTCTGATGGATGCATTATCTTGAAAGGATACGTCTGTCGATTGGAGGACACGCTCTCTGTCTCTCGTCATTGTGGCATTAGGCGGAGGATGAGCTAAATTGATCGAGTGTTGATACATATACAACCACTAACGTAGTATCCAATAAGTCTATTGATAAACGATAAGCAATGCATCACTTATCACGTCAATCATAATTTTTGTAATCTAAACATCTATTAATAAACTTTTTCATAATCTGCGCGAACTGTTTTCGTTTGCCTTATATTCAGCCGCAGCTCGAGAGGCGAAGTATAATTCTATAGCTGCCCACGAAAATTGAATAATTTCATATTCTTGGCACGGTAGTTGCTCTGAATATCCATCGAGTCTCACTCTCTCGAATTAGCTCGAATTATTTTCAAATTTCAAAGCGGATATTATCAGCAAACTGTCCAGTAATCTGAATTCCTCACACTCATCGACGATGGCGATTCCTCGTTCTGTCTCGAGAGCTGAAAATTACAAACATATGGTGTCCTTATTTTGTTGCGTTGACTATCGAGCTTCCATAACTTCCTCATCGTACTACCATATATCTCGTGTAATTACGCAAGGCTGAACGCCAATTTCAGCTGCACCAAATTAAGATTTATCACGAGAGGGGCTTTCTGTTGCTGCTGCTTCTCTCGCTACAACATCGTTTGCGCGACTTCGTCGTCGACGGCTGCAGGATGGGAGGGGGTTTCCGTGCAACGTTGCACTTGACGACGGCGACGGCGGCGACGGCGGCGACGACGATGTGTCGGACGAGTCCGGAAATTGAAGCGAAAGGATCGCAGAAATGTGTGAAAAAAAACTAGACGAGAGAGAGAGAGAGAGAGAGAGAGAGAGAGAGAGAGAGAGAGAGAGAGAGAGAGAGAGAGAGATTTTTCTTGATCAGCAGCGTCACAACAGTAATCTTGATTTGAAATAATTGCAAATATCAAAATATGCCGGGAAGCAATCGTTTCGCCAAAATTTTCCAAGCAAATGCCAAGCTAACGAGCGCACGTTGCAAAGTGGGGGTAGCGAGTACAAAAAGGTAGGCAAGCGTCTCGGCCCGGCGACGCGTCGGAGGGAATCGGACGCTACTCGAGCTCGTGAAGCTGCTGCTCGTCCAAGTGGCTCTAACGCGTGCATCGCGGCAGCGTCGAGTGGTCTTATCTATGCTGTGGAGAGCCATGAATTTTCTCGATGAACGTAGGAAGCTGTGCCTGTACTCTCTCTCACTCGTGGCGCATAATAATTTCTTGCGTGTACGTGCGCCGACGTAATTAAGGATGCGCCGACGACGAGCAGTGACGACTTGTTGCGGCCCAATTGGGCGACTAGCCAAATCTATCGCGTATAATGCAACTGGACGCCAATTATACGCAGATAAGTGCGTTACTTAGATCTCATTGTATTAATACGCCAGCCATACACTTTACGTTTCTTTCTTTCGATTATACGCGCCAGTGAGATAACTCGGTTGTCCTGGTCGATCGCACTAGATGCGTTATATACATTTATTGAGACTGCGCCGCTCGCTGATGCAGCTTATATTGATTTTTCTTGCGCTCCGAGACTTTCGATATACAATAGGCTGAATTTCGAAAAGGGCATGCAAGTATTTGAAAGATGTCGCTTAGTTCATTTGGGATTACGTCAATTGGCATCGAAGCGCTTTGTGTCAGTCCAGAAACACGTTTGGCTGCCTGCTATGGGAAAATAATAGCGCACGCAGATCTTGCTCTCGCCGCGGCGCCTTTAAACAATCCAATTTTCGCTCGCATGCGTTTCGACAAAAGCCAATCCAGCACGCGCGCGCGGCGGTATCGTCCGAATCCGTATTTATGAAGCCAAGCATAACGCAAACTTTTTCTTTGATCCGCGCGGCGCAACGCTCGCTCCGTCCTGTCGATATATCCCCCGAAGGAACTTTTCTGCGCACAGTGATGACAGCCTCAACTGAGAGGCGCGTGCCGTTCGCGAAACCTTCTTTTAAAGGATTGCTCGCTCTTCCGACAAATTGCTTTGAGCTTGCGAATGCAAATTTCCGAATTCAAATTTCCGAATTAACTTGGCGAGTTTCTGGTTAATTAAAAGCTAAGATTAGATCGAAGATAATTTTGACTTGCGAGGAAGAGTTCGTTAAGTTGAACAAACCAGAACGGATCTGGATCATTTATTTTGGCGAAGCGAAATGAGGCGTTGCGTTTGTTGAGTTGAGCGACTAATTAGAAAAAACGAAGGGTGCGAGAGATCGATCAAGATTGTCGCGTGCGCGCCGCGCGCTATTAATTTATCAGCGAACCAATGAGCAATGAGTTTGAAAGCCACGCACTAACTGGGACGAGCTGCGATTATTTTCTTAACGAGGTTTCCACCTAGCTGTATATACGGATGACGCGCCGGCGATACAGAGATCGATCCCTCGATTGAAACTTTCCTCGTCTTCTTCCTCCTCCTTCGAGTCTTTTTTTCCCTTGCCCTACTTATCTCCTTGACTTTAGTCATACAGCTATACACCTTTTTTCCTCTCGAAAGATACACTTTTCTACACTGCGTCACTGCGCAGTCTACACGCGATCGGCTCGATATTCTTCGTTGCCTGCAAAACCATGCACGCCCGCTCTGTCGAACGAAATTTGAGCGACGAAAACAAGGTGCCTTTTGGTTTTTCGAGATGACATTTCGCGCTGCACCAAATGCAATTTCGAAGAAATGTCTCTCAAGTCCTAAGCAAATCAGTTCGTCCGCGTTGAACTCAACCAACTAACTGCCAGCTCCTCGTCACTTTATTCATTCCCATATTGGCCAACGCTTACATCTGCACACACGAGAAAATTCGAAAATCAATTTCCCTCGCGTTTATGATCGCTCTTCTTCTGTTTGTTCTTGCAAAGGTCTCCGAAGCACTTGACAGATTTGTCGAGCCACTTTGTGGAATGAACGGCTAGCGACTACTACTACTACTGGCTCTTGACGCGATTTTTCGATTCTTCGTGTGCGGTCAACACTCGTCGCGCACACAGGGGACGTCGTAAAGTCAATGGACCATGCTAGTTTTATCGGCTTAGAATATTAATAGATCCGGTACCATCGCAGACGTGATATTTCCAATATATTGTTCAAAGTCTTGACAAAATCGTCTAAGAATTTTTTCATAGCTATTTTCGTATTTTACGAAACTCTCTTGATCAAAATAAAAAATCTACTTCAAAGTAATTACTGTTCATAGAATGCAATTGTGAAAGTTTAGAATTATCTCTCTGAAAGCTTGTTTCGCCGAAGTAGCCGAAACATTTTGCTTTCAAAGTTTGCTACGCAAAAGAAAAACAAGTTTGCTAAACGCACAAGTTCTAGATTAGTATATAAATACAACGTCGTATGTAGAGCGAGAGAGAGAGGTGGGAACAGAGGTGTAGCGACACGTCAGAATCAGCTTGGAGCCGCCACGAGTCGTCGTCGTCGTCGTCAGGAAGTTGACCTCCCGTGGGGAACGCGTGTCACGGCGTAGGGGAAACGATGCGGTTCCGGGTACTTTAAACTTGATGCCCGCGAGAAACACACGCGGCCTTTGTCACGCGCTTTCCCGCAATTTCCCTCGCCGCCGAGTTGAACGTTAAGCGATGTGCCCGGTATTTTCGCTGGTGGTTTTAGTTTCCACTCGCGCGAAATTTTTTAGCTGAAAAACAAACTCACGCTATTATCCGCCTGCGAACAAATATTCGATCTCAATGTCACGGCAAGTATATTGTGTCCGATGAAAGGAGATGAAGATTAAGTACACGCAGCTCGTTCAAGGTTGAAGTAATACTCTCACTGTTTCTCGATCGGAAGACAAATTTTCATGCTCCATTATCTCAACATCGATGCCCACATAATTGTACCCCGAGAATTAATGACAGGTACACAACACGCGCTGCTCGAATATAATATCAATTTCATATGACGATGATTGATCGCTTGAACGTCAAAAACAAAGCGAGTACGTTTATAGAAAGACACGTTGAAGCTTCGTTGGTGAAATGACTTACGCCGCACTAATATTTGGAAATAATGTTGACTGCAAGTCCAAATGAAAAAAATCATCGTACTTTAATTTTGGAATAACTCGCGCGAGTGTACAAGGATTTCTTAAGGTCGTTCTCGCGCTTGAATCCGACTCGCACGAAATTATAGTTCTCTCGCAGCGATCGAATTCTCTCTGACTAAACACAAAACGGTATATCGGTCGAGAAAGATGAACGCATAGAAGCGGACAAGCAGCTGCGCGCCGTGTATCCACAAGTTTACAGCAGATAACCCAATGAATAGATTCGTTTATTGAATTCCATCGACGCCGCCTCCTCGACCCTATTTCTTCTCATAACGGCTACCGACCCTTTTCAAACTTTCTGTTTGTCTTATTCTCGCTCGTACATTTTCTCATTTCTTCGCTCTCGCTCGCAATCGATATTTCTTTATTTCTACGCCTTTCTTTACAACGTACGCTAACGCAACCTGCCGTCCGATAAAATTCTAATAGAAATAAAAAGAAACAATAACGTACGTTTCATGACTTTCGGTATGCATCGATGAAACTGGGTCATACTTGTGTTTATTAAGTGTACCACCATTGTACACGCAGAATCGTTTTGGAAAATGAATGCTTTTCATCGCAATAATCTCTCGGCCTTTTGTACCGCAGCTATTCCCATTCTACTATCCATCTTTTTATCCACATTGTGTTTTATCCTAACCGATTCCCATTTTCAGGGGTTTTATCCTATTTTAACCTATTTTTCTGAAATCCATCTATCAGGCATAGTATGATTGCCAACCGTCGATCTGACCTATACGTGAGCATTATTGTTTAGTGTCTCCCTTGCAATATGAATATATGGCCAATAGGCATTTACTGACATACGTTCATCTACACGCGTAACGCCCTGCATCAACTAACTTTCCAAGTGAAAAATATCGATTTTACAGCTGATAGACCTGGCTATCATTGCGTAATCAACACGTGGAACGTCATTCAACTAACTGTACGTTGCAGTTGAAGTATTAAGAAATTCAGTGACTGATTGATTAAATTATCTCTAAGCTCTGTTGGTTAAAGGAACTCAGTGTTTTATGCATGAAACAACGTTTCATTCAAAACCGTTTTCAAGAATAATCTATTTATCGTTGATGGTTATTTAATTAATATTGATTCATTACTGACATTGCATGCAATTTAAATTTCAACTTTGAACTTGAACACAGAACTGTGACGACATACTTTAATTTTCGAAATCAAGTTCGGCTATCAGATTCAATGAAACGGAAATAAAGAAACTTGATTTTGACCATCAGATTTTCTGTGGCATTTCATACAGTAGAAGGTCCGAGGCTCGACGGAGGGTATAACCAAACGAGGGAGGGAGGCGCGGAGAAGGAAATGATTGCCCAACGGCATTTCCTATATAAAGATGCGTGCGCGGGCTGCTCAGCAGGCGAAACGAGGCGGCGACGGCGGCGTGGCAGTGGCGCACAATATACAGCCGCACGCATGTTTATTCATCGCGCACCCGTTCATTACCCACATGACAATATTGGATGATGGGAATTGCTTGTATCCCGTGACACGCACCATTTGATATGCGGGTCCCCTTTCCTTCGCCCTCCGATTCCAATACTACATACGTATACCTATGGGCGCGCGTGCAATGTTTCGTGTCCAAATGCAACAAACGCCGATTTTTCTTTTCCGTGCCCTGTATGTGCTTCGTGTCTCACTGCGATGTTGCCAGCCAGAGCGAATTCGGGCTAATGGGAAAATTCAGCCGCGCGGTACTTTACATGTTCCGTTTTTGGAATTTTAACGGTCACACCACGTTTCATTCGCATGTATAGCTATGTACTTCGTATATAGGTATACGCAGGGATACAAAAGTGAACTTTGATTTTTAGAGTTTTTGATACAGCTTTAGCTATATGTCTCATCCATTAATTAATCATATCGATTTCATGGGTATTGTTAATGTTTCATTGATATTTTTCATTTGCTGTTGTATTCTTTCATAAGATGACTATGATCGTGAAAGCGCTAATAGGAACTTCTAAGTTGCGTGTATACCATGTTGTAATCATTTTTTTTAACACAAGTAATATTATCATTGTAGTACGTATACTTTGTTATTGCATCAACTAGTTTTTATTTTCTTGAAAAAATGATATTCATGAAATATATTTCTAACCTTATGAGGAATTATAATGAAGCAATCACGATAAGTACTTGTATTTCTCTTCTTGACGAGAATTGATTGTAACGATCTTCTGCAATCATCCCTTGAATGTACGTAAATTATGCACTTACCTGTAATACAAAAATATCAATTCACGTAAATAATAATTTTAATTGAATATTTTATGATAAATTAAGATAAATAAAATACATAGTGCTAGAAAAATCAAACAACCAAAAATCAAGATACATACGCATATAAAGAGAACTACGATCAATAGAACATGTTTCACATGTCTATTTTCTTTCATCCTCGGCTTGTATAATTTTGGAGTATGCAGAGATTGTTCAATGTACTATATACGCTGGGGGGGGGGGGCTCTGCCCTCTGTGCGTTTGGCCCGCCAAACCCCCGTTTAACAAATATGCATTATAAAAAACTGACAAATACTAATTTTACATTATATTATATATTGGTTAATAATTAATCTGAATAAGCTTTGATTTATTATTTTGAGTTCTAAAATTTTAATAAGATACCGTACAAAATGACTGTGAACACGAACCCCACATGAACAATGAGAGCTTACCTTATCTTTTATAACAATTAACTAATGAGAATGAAGTATTCAAATGCATTATTTGTAAGAAATATTACGTATGAGGACATTGAAACCTCAAGAAATAGTCGTCGTATATAATGAATTAAAAAATTAGCATTTAATTATGTCTACATATTCAACATCTGGTGTTTTAGTCATTCATGGTTTACGATTTATTATTTATCAGCTTTAGTAGCATTGGTATGAGAGAACTGTTTCGATCCCAATATTTTTTAATAATATTTTGCTCAATAATAATCAAGAAATTAGTATTAAAATCTCTAAACATATTTCAATTATTATACAATTATATCAATATATTTTTCAAACAACTATCAATTTCGAAGAATTTTCACCACTTTATCAATGATTCTCATTAGACCAACATTAAATTACTTTCTGTTAAACATCGTATCGCACTAAATTATTAATCGGGAAATTAGGATACCTTTGTAATAATAATACTATCAGTCTTAATTTAAAGGTATTAAATTTATTATAACATCTTAACATTAGAACAGTGCCGGAGCGACCATCCCTGCTGATCGGCGTAGTAACGCGACTGCCATATAGCATCTCGGTGCTGCTATCCAACCTACATGATCCCGTTTATACTATCAGTGATGAATACATTACACTTTCATTACATAATTTTAAAAAAGGGGCGAATATGGGCGCACCTGAGGGATCAATAGCTATACACACACACACACAGAGTAAAAGGGGGGGGGGAGGATTGTTCATAAACTATATTGTTACTTTTGGTTTGAAAAATGTGAGTAGCCAAAGACTCCGCTAGAAATTGAAATGTGTCAAAAATTTATGTTTTTCCTGAACGATCCTTGATGAGAATTCTCCTATCCATCACCTGAGAAGGCACTTGTGCATACTTTTTATAATATTTTACAGATACTTTATAAATATAATTGTAATGACGCCGGTTTTTCTAATATTTTAATAGATTTCGATATTGTGACTATTTTTCAATTTCTAACATAGTCTTTCGCTATTTAGATTTCTCAAATTCAAAGGAACAATGTTCTACGAAGAAATCTTAAATAAAAATAATCAGTACCGAAATTAGACCAGGACAAAATTAGTTAATCGGTAGTTTTAATATAATTATATTGTATCGTCAAGAGTATTCGTGTAAAAATTGGGGGGTTGGCGAGCGAAGCAAGCAGGGATGTAGTCCCTAGTGTATACACGTATATATGTTCATAATTAGTAACATATTTATTCGAGCTTGAGCGTGCTCACAATATTACCAATTAACTAAAAAATGAGCCAGCGGCAACTGATAGCATCCATAAACTTTGAAACTGATCACAATTTGTTTTCGCAGGATTGTGACCGCAAGATATTGGTATGTCACTGATTATAAATAGGTTGTCCGTCAAGGTCAGATATGAAACGAAAAAGAAACATATGATATATTATAATACTGAATTGTCCTTATTTAACATCGATATTTTTTAGTTACTAGTTTCGAATTTTTATGTTATAATAACATTACCAAAACTTTGACCGAGTTTTGTATGATTCGGTATATATAACCGCTTTTAGAAAAAATTGATTGAAAAATTTTTAAAACGCATTACTACTAAGAATTTTCAAATTAGTATTGAACAGCTGCTCTTTATTAAATTGAATAATAAATTCAACCTGTAATTTTCATTGTAGTATAACATGATTGCGCCTTACAGGTGCTAAAACATGGAAAAAAACTGTCGAGTCACGTATGAAACCTATTAATATTTTAATGAAAATTCAAGCGTAAAAGCACATATTTCACACTCTCGTGTCATTTACGATATATCGTAAAAATTAAACATAAAAAAGCCACTAATTGTTCTCACCACTCTCGAATGCTTTCATGAAATAGTCGAGTGGTTATCTTATTTTTTTAGTTTTTATCGATAATTGAACACAGCAATTTCATAAGTATAGACTGAATTATTAGCAATGACTCGTAAGGGTAATTGCCAATATTATTGAAGAGCTACCGTTGATTTAAATCTAGAACGAATTTCGGGTAAGAACGTAGCTTGTAACAAGAACGCGAGAAAGCTTGTTTCGTATTAAAAAAAATTCTTAAAAATAAACGACAGAATTACCGTCACGCATGGGCGTTTGCCTACATTAAGGCGTACGAGTACATATATCCAACAGCGGATGATGGGGCTTATCTAGACTTAAAGCGCGCGAAAAGCGCAACTGCAAATCGATACACACACTACATTTTCGAGGAGCAAGATACATTTATACGTATTCGCGTCTGCAAAGGGCCCCGGAAGCACTTGAGACCGGGCTGTACGATTCGCCGATAGCGGCTGTCAAGGGAACAGTGCTCATCCATTTTCTTATCGCGGAAACCGCGGCTTTGCCTACCGAGCTTTCTCTCAAGGTGTATGTTGTTCCAACGTGTAAGCTGCTAAATTGAACAAAAATTCAAATGACACTTATTTGTTTACTTATATATATATATATATATATATATATATATAGTACCCTGAATAATTTATTGATATGTACGCTTTGCATTCAAAAAGTGTATTTCACTTTGAAATATTTTTACTGGTTCTAGAGGATTGGTCATAATTTTTTCAGTAATAAGTCTCTTCTGTGAATAAAAATTCACATTAACTATCCGCTTGTACAAAAAGTCTTAAAATTTATAGATTAAAATAAAAATCAGAATGTTATTGTTATCCGTATTATTTAATTATTTTTTTAGATAGAATTAGTACACGGAGATTTAACATTTACTAAGGAAACGTCATGTACGTAATGTTATTGTCACATTATGTGCAATTAATTTAGAGAAAACCATGGCTTATCAAAAGGCAACGAAGCTATAATGAGCGACGTCAAGCTTAGAAAAAACTTGTTTCGAGTACCTAATGATACAAACTCTTTTTAGAACTATCTACTGTCGATACTAAACAATTTGTTTAGATTATTATATTTGTGAATATAATAATCAGATTTCAGTGGATAAAATTCATTTTTCACAATTTATTCAATCAATTACTGTTAAGTTATTTTTAAAAAATATTGCGATCATACAGATGCTGGGTGAGAGCAATTCTGAACGTTTTCATTCAACGAAACGAATTTTTGGACATATGTTTTGAATGACTATCGAAATTGACTGTTAAGACAGTCTACAAAATAAGTCAATCCCTTAAGTTATCATTTTCATGTACTAACTACCTGTGGGTTTCCAAATTGTCAAGATAAAATAAGAGATATAAAACATGGATTGTCCAGGTGACCAATAAACGACATGTTATTTATTTTACTTATCGAATTAAAATCGGAAGGCATTTGAAAATTTCCGCAGAACCAGGTTGCCCAATGCCTTGCCAAATGCGCGCGTCACGAATCGGGCATAAATAAAGCATAACGTCGACAAAGCCAATGAAGAGAGGCAATAAAAGTGTATTAAAGCGATTAAAATGAAGCAGCTTGCGGACAAGTTAATGGCGATATCATTATTGCGCGCGCGTTACTCACTGGCAACAACACTGTGGGGGCAATGCATTAATCTCCCGCGGCAATGCATCACGCTGGACTTGTATATATGCTCTTTCCGCGCACTGCTTTACGGACTGCGACCTGCGCGCGCTCGCTCGAGGGCCTCGGCGAAATAAGGAGATGTCGAGCTG
The DNA here is from genome assembly GCF_024137745.1 of Phymastichus coffea. Classification (NCBI taxonomy): domain Eukaryota; kingdom Metazoa; phylum Arthropoda; class Insecta; order Hymenoptera; family Eulophidae; genus Phymastichus; species Phymastichus coffea. Next base: position 247,036 of record NW_026706911.1, read on the forward strand.
CGCGCGCGCTCGTACCACCGGCCAGTCCAGGGCTTGATTCAACTTGTATGCTCCTGACGAAAGAAATCGCCTGCCTTCGCTTCACGAGTCCAAAATATTATGCCGGTATTCAGCGAATTGCTTTCGATAATTCAGTGTACGTATGCACTTGCTGCTGGTAATGAGCTATCCGGCGATGTAATGTGTAATGCGTATAGCGACCGTTAGGATTACATGTTCAGGTACTTGCAGCTTTAGTGCAGTTTAGCCACGGCTCAGGAGCTGCTCTATTGATTGGTAAATATTAGATAACGGCTTTGCATAATAGTGTTGGATATTGCTGTATAGCTAACTGATTAGTGGCTCCCACTATTGCGCCTGTGTTTCCACTGCATATATATGGCTTTTCACATGCAGTCGACCCTATTCTCCGGACATCCAATGTATTATTTCAAACGAAAAGCATTAAATTCACGGGAGAGCACGTTCTACTAAAGGAACAAGGAGACAAAAACATATAAAAATAATTGTATCACGCTCATCAAACCTCATCATCGGATCTCCTTATTGTACATGAAACGCTCCTCGCCCTCGGATCATTCACGCCAACAATATAAATCGCGTGATTCAAAATTGAAACGAACTCAGGAACCCTCTTGCCGTACGTCAAGTAGTAGTGAGTTGGTGAAGAGGGAGGGGGGGGGGACAAGAGAATAAAAGTGCACGCATTGTTCTTAAAGCCGCGCACTCGCCAAACAATCGAGAGACGTTATGTAATTTATATGTACGTGTGTGTGTGCGCGCGCGTGTGTGTGAATTCCTTCTTTCTCCCCGACCCTCATTGTCGGCTGGTGCAAACTTTGAGACACGAAAGAGAGAGAGAGAGAGAGAGAGAGAGAGAGAGAGAGAGAGAGAGAGAGAGAGAGAGAGAGAGTTGTTGAGAGCGCATTGCCATGTATTATTCAGCCCCGGATATTTTACCCTTGAACGCTCTAACGCTTCTCGGAGAGAGGCGAACTTGACGCGATGAGGGAGAGCCGATGAAAATATTTTGCGCTTGGCAGTATAGAGAAGATAGAAGGGAAGACGATACACGCCCTGATCACTGATGCGCGCAGCATAGCTTGTTTTGTTTTCCGTCATTTTCATTTCCATCGACCATATATACGTAATTGGAAAATTAGATTGGAAAGTTTTCTTTTTTTTTTATGGAAGATAAGTGGATTACAACACCGAGACCCGTTCAATGAGATTTCCATGTCTAAGACGGTTTTACATGGAATATTGATCGCACAGTTGGGAGTGAGCAAGTGGCCGACTAGACATTGATGCGCACCACTGATTACTGCATAATTTATATCCATCCGCTTCCTATAACCTGATCAACGATTCACGATATATCTCTGCGCCGTGTCTTGTTCGGCGTACAAACGAACGAAGACTTGGACAAATTGAATCGCATCAACCGACTTGCATTCCAATCCGATATCGAATAATTACAATTAAAATTTTTTTTCAAATTCGAAATCGACATTCAGTCAATTATGACGACAAGCCTGTACTGACTTCCTATGTGGATTTAGCCTGACCATTGATTAAATTAGTAGGCCAACGCAATTGCAAACAGTAATCATATCAATAAATCAACAATAGATATTATTATTATAAATAGTCCAAATCCAATCAATTCTACACAATCACATCACGTATATCGAAATGGCTGGATAAATAATCTAAAGAACAATAAAACCACTACTAATGTTTATGGTTCGTTCATCGGATTACAAATAAAACATTTACGTATTTGTAAATAATTTTACTTTGAAATATTTCATGAATATTACAGTGCGGGCGTAACTATTCCTCTGACAATAAGTGAGTACCGAACATTGTTATTGTTTCGTATAGAATATATTCTGTATTAAGTAATCTCTCTCGTAGATATCAATAACATTAACTAATCTATTTCCGTGGTCCTGGATGATAAAAACTAACTGAAATTTTTATGCACCTGCGTATTACGAAAACCTTAGGCTATTTGCTTTCATCAAAAAGAAAGTCATAAAAGTAATCTCGATTAATAAAATTTCCAATTAATAGAGTGTGCGTTTGATATAAAAAGATGTGGGCGCTCGGACCCATTGTTCCCGATCGAAAATGAACTTGTTCGACTATAAATTGTAGAAATAGTCGGAGCTACGTGCAGCTTTGCGTAAAAGACAAAGCTTTATTCGAAAAAAAATTGCTTCGCCAGTAAAGCGCTCGGGGATTGCAGGCTTATTAAAATCCAACGTATAAAAGGGGATCGAAAGACGATAATTTTCATTTGGATGTCACCAGCGTGGCAAGGAACAATGAGCGTTTGCGAAAATCTTGAGTAGAGGACCACGTGAAAACTCGCAGATAAATTCACTCGAATAAGGTCCGTGCGCACTTTACTTCTTGCTCCGTGATGCATGCAGCTGCTCGAGCACAAGCTACCAATGGTAATTAGTCTGCGCTCGTGCGACCAGTAGATGCCGCGTAATCTTATGCGCTGAGACGACTACCGTGCAGTCTGCCGAGAAAGTAATTCATTAAGCACGCCGCACTTTCTCGTAATTTAAGTGCGCGCGGATGGATTGCCGCGAAGACATTCAACTTCATTTTTTGATGCATTGTTAAAAATATAAGCGTTTTTTATATAATAGTTCAACTACATGATAATTCTTGTAAATTTTAGGTAAACTTAAGAGTAACATAGCGAACATCTTATTTGAGATTCATAAACGTTATAAGCACTTACGTCTGCATCAAAATCGAGTTCATCGTGTGTCATGCAATTCAGCCTTCAAATTTTCCAAGTTTCTGGGAAATTAGTTGAGCGTAAAGCAAATTAATCTCGGAAGCTTTACCGTACTCGGCGCTGCCTTGCGTAACAATACGAATATGAGCGTTTCAACTTAAAAACGTTCAAGACGTTTTCGTTCTTTTTTCTCTTATTTGCTTGACAGCCATTACTGAAATGCATTTGGAAAATGACAATCAAGCAGAAAGGACGTTCTTTCTTGTTTTACGGGAAATGACGCTCCGTCTCCGGCTTTCATTTTTCGTTTTCTTCGCTAGCGTACTTTTCCTCTTGCCCTCTTATTTACGTATTTATGGCGTAGTCTTTTTTCTTCACCGCGCAAAGAAAGGAAAGTATTTTAATTTTGCGTTAATGAAAATGAATTACGCTGGCTTGCCGTCGTTTGCTAAGCGCCAGATGTTACGCTACGGAGATAAAACTTTTATGTTGGCTTGTAGGCAAAGTATACATAGTATTACTAAATATAAAATTTATATATAACTTTTAATTCTTTTGAAAGCTTTTCAAATCTTTATGTTTTTAAAGCTTTTTAAAGGCTGATATATTCAATTTTTGAAAGGACATTTTTTGCTTTCAGTCGGATATTTTCCGAAAATCACGCAATGGAAATTTTCAAATAAATTGATAGCCCTTTTTTACAACTGTTTAGAGAGTATTCAACAACTAAAAATTGAATTTCAACAGAGCGAGGGGCGTTGAAATTAATTGCAAATATTTATTTTAGATAACATTTAAGTGTGAGCTTTTTGTCAGAAAAGTCAACAGTTTTTGTAACTGTCCGATTGATTCATTCAACTGGTTTATTCGTTTTATTTGCGTCGAGGTGCAGCATTGTAGCAGGCTAACGCGTAAACGTGATTTCTTTGATAAAACATTTTCGCAGCAAAAACAGGCATCCACTTCGATCGTTTGGTCAAAAGATACAAATAATTGCCGTAACATTCAATAACATATCAACGTGATATGCTCAAAATACAGAATATCAGGTATCCACGAGTAGAGAAAACTATAAGAAAAAAGCTGGCGAAGGAATCATGACCTGGTAATCGAACGACAAATAACAGATAAGCTTGGTGCGAACGTAGTAACTCACGCAGCACTTCTCCCTTTTTATGAACGAGCAAACATCACGCGGCTGTACAACGGAAAGAGCAAACGACTAATTAAAGTAGAGCGCCGTGTCATTTTTCTATTTATGGTGCCTTCGCCGAGGCAAATATTCCAGCAATTGAGTTCAAACGCGCGTATTCCCGCGCGGCCGCAGTTTGATTTCGCGCCTCGACTCACTCGAATTCTGAAGCTTCAATCATTTCGCCATTGCCGCGCCCATTGTGCATCCTGATAATTCGTTATTCTCTTTTTGATTCATCTTCAAAAGTGAGTGTAGTGAAATACACATTTATATCTGTTACATCGTGTCGAACTCTGTTTCATCTGCTACATTAATATTTCAATTAATATTGTCTTTGTTTCACGGCGAAAATGCAAAATAAAATATAATTGACATTTGAAAATACAAAAGACTGAAAACATATTTTCAATACGTAAATAATTACGTTTTTTCCGTGAACATGTGTTCTAAAAAAAAAAATTAAATAGGTCTATTTGTATTTTTAAGTTCCACAGCTTATTGTCTCACAGTGTATTAAAAAAGGTGAAATACAAGTACTATTTTATCTACTATTCAATTTAAGGTAACTTTTTAATAACAAAATTTTTTTTTTCAAATATATGTCACAAATAGTCAAACAAAAGATACAACATGTATAGTCATCGCGAATGACATTATAATTGTCGTGAATAATGTTGAAGCTCTAAACTAATAAGATTATTATCGTCGGTATCACGATTTTATCTTATCGCGCTACAGTGTACATATCACACAAACGGTGGATTTTACATTGGCGAAACAAAGAAGTATGTCGTAATGTTAAAATTCTGTGAAATTCTTTTCTTTACAGCAGATGTAGTGTATGCTATAGTGATAAATTTCCATTCCACGAGTAAAGCGAAGGAGCTTGCATGTGAATCAATCGTGGAAAATCAATGCCAATCACGATGAAATGTGAAAAATATTACGTTCATTCTGCATTGATTTTTGCGGCAACGTTGTGCGTTATTTTCGCTCAGGACCATGAGCCACAAGTGAACATGACATTTGGCCAAGTGAGCGGCATTTGGTTAAAGACAAGAGACGCAGACGTTGCTGGCTTTCTTGGACTTCCGTACGCTCAACCGCCAGTCGGAGATCTTAGATTTGAGGTAAAATATTCTTAAAGGCAAACAGTTGTATAATTAATCATTCACTGCTGAATAGAAATAAAAAAACAAAAAACATTTTTATGATAATATCGCGTTGTCAATAATCACAATTTTCAAAAGCTATTATACATTCGCTGAACGAAATACATCATTCGCGTTATAATTAATACTCAATTAATTTCTGTTTAAATCTCAAAAGATAAATACATTCCATTTATTAAATAAATTACAGTAGAGTAAACGTTATGACATGTTATAATTATATTAAATCGCCAACATAGTAACTAATTGCCAACATAGCTAACTGAAAGTTCCGGTTCATCATTTTCGACGAGTTCATTTTTTTCGTATTAATTTTTAGAGAATACGTATCCTTCTTTTAGAATCCTCAGCCATGGATTAAAAAATGGAACCATACAAGAAATGCTACAAAGGATGGGTCAATGTGCTTACAGGTTACAGAAAAAAGGATAGTGGTCGGAGATGAAGATTGTTTGTACCTTAATGTATTTACACCCACCGTAAGTACCATTTTGACTATTTTTCAATAACTACTGTATCAATTTTCTATCAGAACTACTAGTTGCTTTTTTCAATGGAATTGAATCTTGATTTTTCTGTCTAGTGTAGACATTCTGCCTATAATTATTGAAGCTTTTTTTTTATTTGTCGTTATAAGTTATCAAGAAGCACACTTTTGCACAATTTTGATACTCAATGTATTTTGATAAACCTTTATATGTATATTAAGTCATGTTGGAAGGTAAGTAAACATTTTCCTCCAAACTATGCACAAACGTCATATTGTTTTTTCTAAGGAAGTATACCGTTATAGAACCACTAACATTGTCTCTGTTTTTGTTATTGATACTGCGAACACGTAAACTTAACAAAGGAATATAATTTGAGATATCTGTCACGCTATCGAGAGATCACGGCGCTGACAAGTAATAGCGACCTAAGACCAGTAAATTTTAGCACTAAACAAATAAAAGTAAATTGCTAACAAGCCGCTTAACGGCAGTGACAATAATCATATCGTGAAAGGCCTTTCTAATTGATGCACATGTACCGAGCGGAAGGTAACATTTAAATAGAGGCAAATGGTTCAAGCGCCTAACGTGTCCTCGGTCTAGAATAGCGCGCGGAGTGGGCGTTTCACCGCGCGCGAAACCTTAGCTTGCCGAACCATGAAACGCGATCCAACGCAATGCGTCGAAACACAAGCTCGATTGTTCAGTGGGGCCGTTGCACACAAACACGCAAATTGATAAAAACGACAGGAGAGCTCTATCTTTACTGTCAGATAATGCTAGCTGACTTCCCTTTTTATTTTTGGATTGCGCATACGTGCAATTTAATCGAGAAATTGATCCAAAATTTATTTCCAAGTTCATGACAGTTGCAGTCATTTCATAGGTCTTACTTTTTTTAACCATTCAATTTTTATACATTGCAGATAACCAAAAATCAGAATATAACCGCGCGTAAGAAATTATCGGTGATAGCATTCATACATGGTGGTGCTTTCAACGAAGGAAGCAGTAACAGCACTCTCTACGCACCAACGTATTTGTTGGACCATGAAGTAGTTCTTGTAACGATGAACTACCGCTTGAATGTATTTGGTGAGCCACATGTACCACTGAGCGAATTTACAACTCAGTAATTTAACACTTAAGTGTGGAGGGGCTTCATAATATCATTTACAAATCTAATAGTGAATAATAATAATAATTACGCTCGAATTGCCATAATGTAATTAGACTGAAACTTCCCGTGGCTTCATATTGTATGCATCTTTCATCCAAAGGCGAAAATTTATATAAAGAGGCACAATGCGAATGTATTTTCATTTGAATTAGCGAGTGAAATTTGCGACGGGCCAGTGAGTTGAACCGCGTGTCGGCAGGTTTCTTTAGCACCGGAAACGACGTCACGCCCGGTAACTATGGGCTCAAGGACATTGCAATGGCACTCAGGTGGATCCATGATAATATCGAGATTTTTGGTGGCGATCCAAACTCCGTGACGCTTCTTGGGCTGAACTCCGGAGCCGCTTCTGCTCATTTGTTGTCTGCTAGCAAATCTACCGAAGGACTTTTTCAGAAGGTTTGTCATCTGCTTTTATACTAAGTAGGAAAGTTACATCGAAATATTAGTAAACGAGATGGGAACCAAAAGCCTTTTTGCGGACAAAGTTTAATTTTTTTCGGACATTTCAACAATGACAGTATCTTCGGAAATGACGAGTAATTACAACGAAGAATTTTTTTTCATATAGTTGATCACAATGAGTGGTTCGGCAACAGCGCCTTGGACTTTTCACACTCGAGACAGAATAAGAAATGTATCCATGACCGTTGCATATCGTTTGAATTGTCACAATACTACTGCCGATTTCGAAGAATTAGGCAGCGGGGACGAAGAAATCGAAACAACGACAATCATTCAAGAAACCGTAGACAACACAGAGAACGACCGTCGAATTGTGGAGTGCTTGAAAAGAGCCGATGCAAATGACATTATTTTGGCAGGACAGCTCGTAAGACTGCTTCAAGTACACAATTCGCGATGATAATGCGATTGAAAGAAAAATTAATAAACGTAGTTTCGTCAGTTCGCTAATTATTACCTGGGATATATCGATTCTCATCGATACTCGAAATTGCACACCCGAGCTAATAGTTGCAGACCCTTCTCACTTTACAACCCTTCGCGTCATTAACAATAATTGCACGCACGCACTCTAGCGATCGCAGCATTCGAGCCGGCTTTCGAACCCGATCCGATCTATTAATGTAATCGTGCATATGTATGTATATAGTTTAAGTGGCGGCGCAATCCGGTATGTGTTTTTGGACCAACGTTGGAGGCAGAAGCCGAGGGTGCAGTCTTGACGGTGCATCCGACGCAAGCGCCATATAGGGACATGCCTTGGATAACTGGAGTCACAGATGATGAGGGTCTGCTCAAAACCTCCGGTAAATAATGCACATTATAATCCTATATATTCGCATCCTGCTGTCAAAAGCATGTGTACGTATATATACGTTAACATTAGTCGAAGATCTCATTAGATTAATAAAGCTTATTTTCTTAGTTTCGTTATTAGTAGACTATATGGATGAAATCCGGTTTCATGATGTATTGCTACATAATTTCTACCTTATTTCTTTATTTTTACAAAGAATATCGTTCAATTACCGTTTATTCTTCCAATCGACTATTTATTTTTACTGTTGATCTATTACTGTGGTCGTTGTTATTATTATTTATATCGTGTGATTGCATTAAAAATGTTAACATCTTCTTTTTGCATTGATTTTTAGATCTTTATCTATCTGAACAAATAAAAGCTGAGCTTGTGCAGAATTACGATGATTACCTTTTGCCATACGTACTCGAAATGGAGAACGTTGTCAGCAATATTACGACAGCCACTCAGGCTATTACCAATTTTTACTTCAAAGGTGACGCCACGGCCAATCTTATCGAAAACCTTACTCAGGTAGGGCACAATTTATGTAAATCCATATATCATTTAGTTAACTTTGATTTAAATTCGAATTCCATGATTTGGATTAAAGCCAAACACTGCTGTCCCGTCATAATTGAAGGTAAACGCAAATTCCCAGCCACATTGTTGTTAAAGAACAATTGTGTTTCGGTTGTGCGTAAATTTCATGCAAGTAATCTTGTTTTATATTTATCAAAACATCAGTACGCGAATCTCATTTGGCGACATTATTGTAGCTTGCGAAACTAGAATTAATAATTTCATTGCAAATGCTACACATACATCAGCGAGTGCTTCAATAATCGACGCGAATGCTATTCAGTTGCCGTAGATTGCCTATGTATATATGCGATGTCATGATTGACAAGATTGCTTCTTGTCGGACCGATTGATAAAATATTTGTTACAGGCGTTCGGAGATGGCGCAATAACCTGGCCAACCTACGATAGTCTTCGGAAACAAGCTAAAAATATGAAATCCAATGTATATTTCTACCTATTCGGATATAAGGGATCATTTAGCAACACTTTTAGACCAGATGCACCGATAGTTATGGGTAAGAAATACGAGATCATTGGTCGTCTTAATAGAGTTAAGCTATTCGTAAAATGTTATTCTTTGTAATTAGGTGTTGCCCATGGTGACGATCTGAACTATCTTTTCCCATACTTGAACGTGAAATTCGCCGACTTCCATATTTCGAACACATTAGACGACACAACGATGATCAACATTATGAGTGAAATGTGGACGAATTTCGCAAAAACAGGGTTAGTATTTTTTTTTTTTCGCACCGTCCATAAAGAAAGAGAGCTCTGGAAAGCTCACAGACATGCAAGCTATAGTATATTCAAACATAAGGGTGACTGCACGTTGGCTTACCAATGCAATACCCGCAAAATCCGCAAAGCCGGGGGAGGGTTCGCGACCTCTCTCAACTTAAAGATCTCGGTGCTTGCGTAATCCGCGACATTGCTTATTCACGTGTGTCGTTGCAGGGAGCCGAGCGCCAGGCTCACGTCCACCTGGGAGCCTTATCAGAAACACCATAGATACATGAGAATTGGCGACGGCTCGAGCAGCCACGAAACTATGCAAGTCAACTTTTTGTCCGAGAGAATGGCATTCTGGGCTGATTTTGCGAAAAAATACTCGGCGCCGATCGAAGAGTATCGAGTTGGTGGAGAAAGCCAAAACAGCGAAACCGGTGGCAAAGATAGCGATAAAAGTAGAGCAGGTGTTGCTGCAGTTCGAGCTGGACTTCCGCTATTGCTAAGTGTAATACTGTGTTGGAGAATGACGTTTAGTTTTTTGTTATGATGCAATAAGAAAAGAAAATCTATTTATTTAAAATGTATATAATTACGTCGAAATTGCGCCGAAAGGGGCATTTATACGATTGAATGTTTCATGATTATTAATTAGTCGCATTACCGATGCATTCTACGCGCGTCGAGGCTTTTTTCCCTCTCTGTCGGGTTTTCCATTGAGCGTCATTTGCTCTAAACTCGAAAGGGCGCGCGACGGCCGGCGCATCGCTGCGGGCAGGCGGAAGGGGAGAGGACGAAAACAATTATTCGACTGCTCCGCAAACACGTGCAAGCCTCATCAGAGTTGACTTATTTGTCTATGCAAATCGTCAATCAACGGGCCACAGAGACGGAAAGCTCATTGGATGCGGCCTACGTGTGTAGGTCAGCGCGCAATGCGTATACACAGCGTTTACGTGCAGACGACTGCCGTCGGATAACTGTTTTACCTGTTTCGCTACGTCCCTCTGCTTTTTCGAGCTGCTGTTCCCGTTGCTGCTGCTGCTGCTGCTGCTGCCGCCAATGCCTATTGTTTTTTGCGCTGCTTTTGTTGCGCGGCGAACGTGTGTTTGATCTTCGCTGCAAGCTCGTTCGCAAAAACTATTTTTATACCCGGACGCCTCGACACGGTCGAGTGAAGGCTTTTGTTTTCGGATTTCATCGCGCGCAAAAGGATTTTTTTCCCTCTCGAAAGATTCTAGGCTCTTTGCAAGCTCCAAGAGCTCGGCAATTGGCTGTAGTGAAATGAATGTTTATGAGCACAGCGCATTTGGCTTTGAAAGCGATTGAGCGGATAAAATAAATGCAAGTTATCAGAGTTGTAAACAGTAGGCGAACTGTTTATTTCCTCGACTTGTCGCCAATGAGCTGTTATTCTGCAAGCAATGGAGACTGTATGAAATGTCTAAGGCGCTAAGATGTTACATTCGTACAGCTTGATCGAAATCATTATCCTTTTACGAAATTTGATCTTTAACAAGATGCAAGAGGTCGTCCAAATAAAGAAAACCGTTATAACGTCATAATATATCTCGTCGTCGGCACTGGCATGACAAAGACGAGCAAGGTGCACGCGACGCTACTGTAGCAGCAGCAGCAGCAGCAGCAGCAGCAGCAGCAGCAGCAGCAGCAGCAGCGAGTCAAGCGGCGAAAGTCAACAGACGCGTGGAAGACGGGCATATCCGAAATAAGCTGGCAAGCAGGCGCTCTGTGTGCAATATAGTCGAGCCTTGGTACAATGCACTAATGCGACACATTGTTCGCGAGCCTCGGGAAAAATTGGCCCTCGTTATGCCTCACAATAGCGCGCTCCAACTTTAGTTGGTAAAGACGTGAGTCGCAACTTTCTCTCTCTCGCAAACGGCGAGACGGTGTGTGCAAACAGATTTTCCAAGTGGCCTTATTGTTACATTATGCACATAGATTTATCAATTTCGGCGCTCGCGGAATTGAGTTTGGAGTTTGGCCCCGTCCTTGACCCTCCCCTCTCTTGGGATCGCACGTTCGCGAATCGCGTTAAGTTGGTTTTAACCTGTAATCCACTTATCTAACGATTGGACCTCGTCATTGGCAAAGTGCTGTTAGCGCACGTGCGCTGAGTTGCGTTCGAACGAAAGAATGCCGATTATATTTTGTGAGAAATGCAAGGCAAACGAAGATTGACTGGCGCGTACAGGTAAGCGAGTAAATTAATGAAGCGCAGAGTATACGGCAAATAAAGACGAATGAAAAGGAGAAAAAAATACTTGATAGACTGTCCATCAAACTTGATCTGCCTGTAAAACTTTAAATAGTTTTCGATCAGAGAAAAACAGTACACAGAGAACTTGTAACTGAACCACAATCGGGAAAAAAATATCGGCAGGGCGTCCGTCACACGCAGCGCATTCCCTTCCTCCAAACCAATATTTTCATTATTTTATCCATGCATAATGATCGAAATAAGCGAACAGAGTAATAAATGTACTATACACGAAATATCAATAATTAGCCGTTATATCTAAAACTAAACAATCGGACGTGCACTGGTTGGAGTGCTGAAAATACACATACGCGCAGTGTGTATATACAATAGTGGCAAGAAAACATCGAGTGCATATGCGAATGTCAGAACCTTTAGGACAACGCCTCGCCGAGTTGAAGGTACTTAAGCCGTCATGTGCTGTCAGAGTAGTAGCTGCAGTGCACCATCGTCGCCCAGTTTTCTCTCTCTCTCTCTCTCTCTCTCTCTTTGTCTCGCGATTCTCGCACACAACGCCCACGTCTGTGCATACTTAAGCCGAAATAAATAGCTCTATTCTCGGTGTAAGCTCGTGTAGCTTATTGATTTACTCAGAGAAGAGAAGACCCTTGGAGTCGCAAACTCGTAAATTGCCTTTGTCTCACGCGGTGATCCAAACACACGTACTCTTTGCATACATCGCACGAGAGCTTGTGCAGCGCTCGTTAGTATGCACCTGTTGGTTACAGGCGCGACTGAGCGTGTACCGCGGACTCGAGCTTGTCGGTAAATATAAATCATCAGCCAAATCCTTTGACCATAATCCCGGCCGGCGATCGCGCTCCCGCCACTGACTATGTATATGCTTGGCACTTGTACAGCTTTCTACTAATTCGAGTCCGACGCTGCTGGTCGCTTCATTCGCATGGAAAAAAATTGTCGCTCGTCCAATCTACCGAAAGCCCATTGATCGTCGCGATTATTTTCCTCTTGCCAACTTCTATTCTCACCAGATGTAAGCGGAACATTCGTTAACTCATTCAAAGACGCAGTGGTATGACAGTTGTTTTTTCTATACAATTGGCGCGTGCGTATTGTCGCATCGACGAAATATAACTTTACGCGCGAAATCGCAGAATTTTCGTTATGTATAGCGCGAAGTCGAAATGGAAAATTTGCAAAACAATGGCGAGGCAAAATGACTCTGCTCGCGAAAATAAAAAAGAGAAGAAAAAAAAACTGCCGTGCATTCAATTGCTTGCCGTACACCATCGACAATTCTTTCTCTCGCGCTTTGCTATATCAGGTCTATTTCACTCACTGATACACGTGGATACCCTCGCGTGCACAAGCACAAATGATATGTAAAGCCACGCACGCTGGCTGGCGTTTTCGCGACAAATTCAAATCTGTGCTGCAGGATTCGCTTCGTCGTCGCGTAGCTCATTCTCTCTCTCTCTCTCTCTCTCTCTCTCTCTCCCTCTCTTTCGCTCTTTCTCTCTTTCTCTCTGGGGATTATTCCAACTAACATTGATGGCCCACAGCAGAAACGAAAATTTAGATGGAGGTGCGCTTGCGATATTTTTTAGTATTTTTATCCCCGAGTCCGGTGTCAGAAAAACAGCTGCAACTATTCCGGGTTTTGTGTAGTTAATAGTTACTGTCGACTACTTTTGTCGGTATTATAACTGTGTCGACGTATTTTATTGTAAGCTGTTTATAACTCAGATTGTAACATTTTTAACATTGATAACTTCTGATTATGGTTGGAAGTTGAAAAGTAGCTTATCGTAAAGCCGCTTGGAAGCTGCTAAATTGGCTATATTTTAGTCTTGTTTGTTATTTTGGAAACTGCAATTTACTTATTGAATTATGAAATGCGATGAACCGATCTTTAATAAAAAAGATTTTGGTAACGCGGAAAGGAATAGTTTACGGTAGAATAAACAGACGTTCAACAAATGCACTGTAAGTCGAATAATATGATGATAAGCTTAGATGTCGCGAACGTGAAATTAGATACCACGCAACTGTATGTAAAACATTTGAACTGCTCTGCAATTTGAATTAAACTTACAGACTGTATTGCGAACGAGTTCGACCCGTTACGAATCAGCCAGCGATTCGGTGGTTATTCAGTTTTCACTTTCGTAGCTATCTTCGTAAACTTGCTCTTGCTCGTCATTTTTCAAAGCACTCGAAGCAAGCGAATAAGCTAGATAGAGCAATCAAAATGAAGTTGAATTCAGTTGAAGCACGTTGGATTCTTAAATTTGCAAATTTTCTTGTATAAATAACAATGAACTAACCAGAATTTCCGTCGATAATCAGTATCGTATAACAAGAAGTACAGTTCATTAATTAACAATCTCTTGCCGCCCACTTGGCTACGGTGAGAGCTAGCGGCTGTTGACATGCTTGGCCGCTATGATGTCCAGCTATTATTAATAAGCCGAAATACGGGTCGCCTTAGCAACGTGGGCTGTGTACCTGATAGAACGAGCACTCCTCTTCTCTTCGTCATATTTACGCGAATCCAGCTAGAGCTTTGACGTAGCCTGTACTTGCTTTCAAAGCCTTTGTCGCCGGCCGCTCTCTCGTTTAATTACGCGACTTGAAAAGCCGTACTCGCCGCGCATTTCGCTATTCGATCCTCGATTAGCAGGTGTTTGCCCTTCCCTCCCGAAGCTTTCAGATTAAAGTATACGCTCGCCGCTCGCGCTCTACTCTAGTTTGTCCAGCCCAATCGAATTCCCAGCTGGCGCGCTTTATTCCCGGATTTCCTTTTATTTGGCCCGTTGTCTTGCGCGAAATTAGACAAATTTGCCATCGGCGAACCCGAGCCACGGCGCCAACGGTACGCGTATTTCGGTCGATGCAAAAATTGAAGGTATATTCGTTGGAGCGATATTACGAAAACAAATGTCAATCACTGCTCGTATTTTGCTATTGTCTTGTGCGCGCCTGTGTAGCGTCAACAATGGACTGCTAACAACGGCTGATCAAGTTCGTTTTCTCTTGTTCTGATATCGTCTATATAACTGCGCGCGCCATATGTATAACAGCATTACCCCTCGCAGCGTTGCATTAGCGATGATTGCTTCTGTCTTTCAGTCAACAGGATTTTCATTTAGTTTTCAAACCGGCAGCGCCAGAAGCACTTTTGCCGTGCTCCCGATGCTCCCGATATACCTATATAGTCACTTCCGCGGCTAATTGATTTTTCAAGAACTGCACCGTGTCCCGCCAAGCCAATTCAAAGTTTATCTAGATACTTTTGTTGATTTGCAGTGTCGAGTTGTCGACGCGCGATTGCGTTTTCGCGTGAAATTCGGACGAAATTGTCGCATTTTATTTCGCATCAATTCAAATTAAATTGAGATAATTTCGACAAGCCGAGTAATTTAATGTCTCATAAAACATTTATTGACTTACATATCAAACCTGATTACTCGCCAATAACCCAATTATCTTGAAGGCTTTTACGAAATTGAACAATTCGGCAAGGCGACGTGCGAACCTGCACCACACCTTGTGGACGCTAAATTTCCATTTAACCTACAATGAGACGACCTTTCAAATGATTATAATACGCGAAGGTACAAGCCTCGGGGGCCTTATTGTCGCAGCGCATTGCTCTAATAAATACAAATGTGACTAGACGTTCAACGCACGAGGAGGATGAAATTAGCCTGGGCCTCCGGTTTCTCTAACTCAAAAGTCGACTAACCGCACTGTCAACCCTCTACCCTCATTGTTCTCGAGTAGGACGGCCACATTTGCGCGATTATGGAAAAGAGACGCGCGCGCACGCGTCTAAGATTCAATTTCCTTCTCGTGATGTCTCTCTCTTCTCTCTCTCTCTCTCGCTCTTCCTTTCTCGCTTCTTTGATTAAATTGACTATCTGATTCTAATTTGATGCTCTTTTAAGGCATTTCGAAGATTTCCAATCTTAATGGCGGTTTTTTAATCAACTGATATATTACTTGAGAATTTATTCGCCATATTCAATTTAGAGCGTAATTAGCGATAATTTTGGATTGTGTAACACTTCATGTATCATAATATGCTACTTGCATAACTTTAGCTCAGAAATATAATAATATCCACTGTCAGCGTAAAATGTTTGTTTATAAACTCAACGTGGCGACATCTCGCACCGCGTCTGCTGGACATATTAAATTCATTCGTATACGCCTGTGTTGCTCCGGGAACTGACAGCTTTATTCATAGAGAATACGTTATACATGGAGAAAAAACTTGGCTTTGATCTGAACCTGGGATTATGCAAACTGAGGTACGCACTTAGCTCACTCTGTCTGTATCTCTCTCTCTCTCTCTCTCTCTCTTTCTCTCTCTCTGGTTTCTCGTACTATGTGCACGTGTTCATACAAAATGACTTTCTGTGTGTGTTAGAGTGCACTTCGCATTTGTGACGAGTTATTCTCCCTCTGCTTCTGGGCACCCCTTTTGTCATTTTTAGTCGTTCGTTGCGAGAAGTAATCGATATTTACTGTGATAATGGATAGAAATTTATTTAGCTTCTCGTTCTTGTTAAAACATGCTCTTTTATTTTAATACTGGGCTTATTTTAGTTTTTTTCTTCTTCTTGAATTTTATGTCCTACTTGTAATACTGATGTCAGTCAATTGTGAAACTCGACTAAATATTGAATTCAAAAAAAAATACAAAATGTTTTCATTCGATTTAAAAGTGCAGTGATGTTTACCTACATTCAAGACGTATAAGGTATTCAAATATAAATTGCTCGATTTGCCTCGAAGCTTTTCGTCATCGTTTCGAAAAGCGTGGCATGCGTCACACTCGTGAAGAAGTAATCGAAGCCTTACACATGGGATTTCGACCGAGACCTTTTTCTCATGAGATATGTGCTCGCTGCTCACTGATTGGAGATTTGCATACTTATGTATAAAGCTGACAAAGGAGAATAAAGATACATATTTTGATGTTAAATTACGCCAACATGCAAAGCGTAACATACAAGGGTAATCTACGTAATAAAATTATGGGCGATCTTTTGAAAGAGGATTCAATAGGCTCATTATCATCCCTTTTTGATTTCGAAATCCTAATATATTTTCATTATAGTAATAGATTATACCTTCTGCCATAATTTATCAAAATAAAAATACTTTCTAGATTAATTTATACACTGAATTATTCAATCCTTTTTTTAATTACAAAACTAATTAGTATCTGCAATGCAACACTTAAAAAATGTACGGAGGATCAGGAGGATTATATTCGTATCAGCTCAAACATCTTCAACGACGGTGCAAAAGAAAACAGTTTCTTTCGCTTTCTCTCTCTCTCTCTCTCTCTCTCTCTCTCTCTCTCTCTTTCTCCTTGAAAAGCGAAGAGAGCTTTATAATCGACGCGTGTCACTGTTGAAGCTCTTGACGTTAAAAAAAGAAAGATGAGTCGTCCCGTCGTTTCGGTCCCCTTGTGACTTCGAGCTTTGAAGTCGCGCAGCGGATCAAAGCATGGCATCGAGAATTTCTCCGTTAACGCGGGTGCATCATTAAGGTGACAAGGCTTTACAGAGGGAAACTTGCTATGTGAGAAAAGAGCGTACAGTGGCCACGGAAATCATTTCGCGTCGGCGGCTTCGATCAAACGCCCAACTGATGGCCACTTGCAGTTGCCGTTGTTGGCCAGTAAGAGATCACTTGTCAAAGTTGGACACGACACGCTGATTACCCACTAAATCAGGCTGTTTATAACATATTTGTTCCCATCACATAGGAAGCTTTGTAGCTTTACGTGTGTGTAGCTTAATTATTAATAAAGTTAGTCCTGTGATAATTTATGGCAAATCAACAATAAGTTATATATAAGTATTTATTATAATTTATTTAAAGCAAACTTTTAAAAATAACAAAATAACATTCATAAAGGATTTATCTATTAGTTGGGAATCATACACTTGAATTACATTATCAAGTTTACAAAAAATTTTCGGGTAAGACAATTTTATTTATTGACACGTCATTCAAGCCATTAAAAATTATAAACAATTAATTGATACACTGAAGGTACTCAAACTTGTAAATATTTATCGAATTTTTAAGTGCTACTCAGTAATTATTAATACATAAGAACAGTAAACAAAACATTTTTTCAATATTTGCTTACTGTTTTACAGAAATAGTATCTATAACCATTATAATGGACAAATATTTCCATGTCCAGTTGAAACATGTTGGTCCTCTAGGATAATAACCTAATAACTTACCTTTTAATGTCTAGAAATCGAGCAACGTGTTCGAAAAAACTAAATAATTAAAGTGTAAACAATAAATAAAAATGGATAGGTTGATATCTCATTACATCAATTATTAAAATTTGGATTTGTAGTTCTTAATATTTTTAAATGCCAACTTTTATGCATCGATCTCGTGTAAAAGTGCTCGATATATTTTGCTGCAGGTTGACATTTTTCGTTATAAATCGGTTCAATAAATAAATTTTTAAAGAATATTTGATTATTTAACGGAAAATGAAAAAAATTGAAAATCATTAGCGAAATTGTCATGAAATCTTAATGGTTTGAAAGGAATAAAAATGCCGGTCGTCGACGTACAAAGAGAATATTAGTATGGGTGAATATACGGAAAATGGATGTGAAACGCGGTGATTTGACGTCAGCGTATAGAGCCAATCAATTGTATGGGAAAATTACGAGCACAAAGGGAGATGATACACAGGAGGGTTTGAGAGCTACCGCATCGACTTCAGTGATGCGCGACCGAACGAGCACATCGTCGAATATGACCAGCCCTTGTACGATCTCTCTCGCTCTCTCTCTCCTTCTCTCTCTACTTGGCTTTGCTTCGAATTCTCTCGGAAATTCATCTTCTCCTACGTGATCATTCTGCGTATGCGTGTTAGCTATGACGATATGTACGTACACTATATCTTCCGTTCGTACTTTGTTGTGATCACTGGGGTTATACATTCAAGTATCCATTTCGTTTGAAATTAAAAGTAAACTATGGTAGAAATTTTAATATACTTCGTTTTGATGTTTCTCCAAATTACTTCGGCTGTAAGTCACTGAAGATTATTCCATTCAGCTTCGAGGTATATGAGACGCAGCGAACAAAAAAAAAATAAAAAAAAAATATACGGAAAAGAAGACGAAGTCAAAAGAAAAAGCAAGAAATTAATAAAACTTGCAGACAGAAAAGTCGCGAGCACTTCTCATGATTGCAGGCTTTCCAACCCTCTGCATTTTTAACGCTTGTAGATTATTTATGAACTTTAAAAACCAAAAGATTTAATACGTTGCACTTCATTTCAGTTGTTTTCACGACATCAGGTGAGGGCAACTTTGCTCTGAAACTTGTCTTTTGTATACTGCGAGTCGCACTCTAAGACTTTGCCATTCATCTTGTTATGTAACGGAAAAGTCTACTTTTACTTGGAAAGTAAGACGAATAAAGGGCATAAAATGTAAATCACACATCAATTGTTGTACGTAATCACGAAAAAATAAAAAAAAATAGATTAACTTCATTTGTAAATTAATCCAAATTCTATCGATACACCCATCTATTATTTTCGTTATTGAGCAACAGAAATTTTCCAAAATATAGTGAAGCGCCGCTGAAAATAGTCAATCGCCGTGCGCTATTGCGGAAGGCTATGGATTTGAACGGCCTATCCTTCTTGTGTGATCGTTTTGAGCTTTGGCGATTAAAGCGAGTGAAGATGGATGGAGCAAACCCTGTCTATTAATAATTTTCCATTCGGTGGTTGCACTAAGTCACGTCCGTCGAAATATCAGGAGCCACAAGCACACTTTCAAAATTATGCATGCCGCCTTTCCTCTCTCTCTCTCTCTCTTTCGTTGAGACATTACCAATGCAGCGCTTCCGGTGAACTTCTTTATGTTTGCATTAAACAAGGCAAGTGTTGCTGTGACGGCTGTTGCTACTTCGTCTTATTCTTACTTGCGTGCCAAGTTTTCAACAATATCTCGTAAAGTTTTTTAATACGTCGCGTTTTTTATTCTCTGTAATATACCCCATAAAAACTTTGGATTTTCAAGTTCTGTGCCAGCTGTAACATTAAATTTTTACGTGAAGGGCAATAATCAATTTGCCACTTGTCACAAAACAAAATAGAATATTCATGAATCTCTCCACACGACACTTCCCTTTGAAGCTCCAGATCAAGTACAATAAATATTGCGTAAACCAAATTGATTGAAGGCAATCGATAACAAAGTGTTGAGGACACTCATAAAACTTGACATAAAGAAAGAATACTACTCGGAGGAGTAGCGTGTGGTAGTATCAATTCTAAATCAAGCAAAAGAGTACTTGAAAGCCTTTCTCTCGCTCTTTCTCTTTCGTATGAAAGTTAAAATATCATTAGCGCTGTTTGTCTCGAGGACATGTACTTTCATTAGACGAGTAAATACGCTACAAAGGACTCCCTTTTTAGAGAGAGCGAGAGAGAATAGGAGGATGGGAGGACGATCTCACAGAAAATATGAATCTTAATAATGCAGAATATTATAATTGTGCGTCCGCTCTCGCGGATGATGAAGGGCCCTGGACGGCACGAGTAACTGAGAAAAAATGGCGCAAAACTGGGCGAGCGTAATTTATGTCTTAACGGAACGAAACAAAAAGTAAAACTCTTTAAAGTGCCTGGGGTTGGCTATGAAAATATAACGCGTTCGAGTGAATATTCAGCTTTCTCAAGTTTTCCATTCCATTCCGAAACTGCACATGAACTCCAAATGGAAATGTTTAATAGGTCATCAATTGCCAGGATGTACGTCAGATTGATGCAGCGTCACCAGCCGAATGTCCATTTTATATGGAAGGCAATGATAAACCGCGATCACGAAATGCACTAAGATAGTCTATTAATTTAATAGATATGCACTGCATATAAAAGCCATCAATTGGGCGTGTATACATATATATCGTCAATGGCGATCGCGCAGGTATTATCAGTCGTAGCACGTAAGAGTAGCGGCAGAGAATGGGAGAAGGGTGGTGGCGGGGCGTAGCACGAGCAAATCACTTTGAGACGCTGGGTGCGGAGGAGTAGGGGGGGGGGGGGAAGCTTGGTAATTCAGGCAATGCTCGCGCGTACGCGTGCACATACGACTCATCGAGAGTGCAATCTCGGCAGCGGGCGCTGGCGTCATAATCAGTATGCAATAATGCCGCGGGGCGCCTTTGTGAGGAGGGAATAACGTGCTAACGCCAGACATACGTCCGCCGGCCGGCCGCCACTGGCTCGACGTTTGCCCGGCCAACCGATAAGCTCGCTCGCTCCCTCCTTCCTTCCCTTCGCCACTGTCTGATGCACTAATGACCATTGTTGCTCATCGACCGACAGCTCGACCTCGTCTCTCTAAGTAGGCTTCGTTCGCAGGTATACAATACATCCCGGCCACAAGTTACACTTTGACCAGTCAGCTCCGCAGTGCCATTTAATAGTTCGTCGTGGCGCAGGGGAACGAGTTACTTTTGCTTTTGCTTGGAAATGCTCCGTGCTCGTTCGACGAGCTTGACGGAAGCGGAGGTGGCGCAAAAGCAAACAAGACTCGATCGCGATGAAAGGAGAACACAAGCGATTAAACTGGACATCGGCGAAAGCCTGCAGATGGGCGGGCTTATCGCTTTTCTCGCGCGTGTACAGGCAACCTCGAGAACGACACGGCAGCGAGTAAGAAAGACACGTATGCCGGTCGGCTATAGCTCGCTAGCCCAGTTGCGCGTGCGGATGATCCGTGCAAAAGCTCATCCTGACCTGAATCGCCTCTACACGCCAGCTACCTGCGGTTCGTGTAGACGTACGTCCGTTAAGCTCGCGACCAGCAACACTGCGGGCTTGAGAGCGCAGCCCCTGAACTGCACCACCGAGAGGAGCCATCCGCGACGCTTCCGCCAGACATCGCGCCAAATTATTCGCACTGCCTCGGTCGCTCGCGCGGCACCGATGATATTTTGATTTGCGACAACGATGACGGCTTATCAGGGGTGTCGCAGTTGCCAAATTTAACGTTAGCTCCCGTCGCGATTGCCGCACTGGGATTTAATGCTGTCGACAAATCGACCTGTTGAATTTCGCGATTATGCTATGCATAAATTTGCATTTGAATTTCAATGATTGCCGTGAATAAAGAACGAAACTTACTTCTAGCGGATCGTATTTGAATTTCAGGAGGATTTTTGGTTGATAACAAGATTAGGCATCCATCAGTGCAAAGCTGAACCAGGAGGCTGGTCCGGCACTCTGCGCCTTGCGGACGCGAGATGAATCCGTAGCTCCTTTGAGCCAGAAGGCAGCAGCGCCGTTTTGCATGTTTAATGCCGGCGTTGACTCTTTAGCGGCGAGGGCACCCGCGGTGGCGACGCGAAGGGGGTCAGTCCAAACATCGCTACATATTTGAATTTCAGATCTCCCGTCACGACCGTAAGCGGATATCCGTTGGATATCCTTGTCCCGATGCCTATATATGTATGCGCCGAGAGGCCGATACGGCGAGAGAAAGTCTCGCGGGGATGACCGAATAGGATTACCAGGGAGAGAAAGCGATGCAGCAGCGGCCGGCCTGGAAAGCCTCGCGATACGCGTAAACCGTTTTCCTTGCTGCTGCTACTGCTTCGGGATACTGCGTGCTCGTGTATGTGTTTTTTACGGCGTATGCATGCGCAACAGCTCACCACCTGGGGACGCCTAAAAGCTTTATGCCTCGCAACGCTATGCATTTCAGTGGCAAAATGGAATAGTCGGCTTTGAATGATTGATTACCAGGCGGCTCTGCCTCGTACCAGAGGACCTACCGTCCAAATCTCGCGGAATATATGCTACTACGGCGCGGGCTAGCTGCAATAACATTTTTCCCTTCTCTGTCGACAGCAGCTTACTTTCAGTGATTTCGCGCGAACAATTCATTGTCTTCGATAAGCTCGTTTTCGCTCCTATACTCTGACAGCCGACTAATAAACTTGATTTCATTTAAGCTTTACGAAATCAAGAGTTTCACGAGAAAATTCTCCCGTGAATTTCGTCTTCGATATTTATTCATTATTTCATTGGTATCCCAGTTCATAATTATAACCACGTTATTTGTTGATTTTCCTCAGTCAAACTGACAAATAATACAATTATCCGTGTTAAATTTCTGAAATCCTGACCAAAACGCTATTTCACCTGTTATCAATTTCAATTTGAACATATCGAGAAAATAAAAGCGTAATTAGCGATGAAAGTACTTGCGAGGGTATAATACTGTATAATGATAAAGGCAAGCGGCCGGTTGAAAATTCAATATTTTGTTACTTACGTGCGCAAAAGTCAAACAGATTGAAGAGACGATAGCGGCAAAGGCGATAAAATATTTGTATTAACAGGTCGAGTAGCGATCGTCTGCAAAGAATCAACTGACGTTCAAGCGCGTCGCGGGAAAAGAAAGGAAAATAAAGGAAAATAAAGGAAGAAAGAGAAGGTGTTTGCGCTGCTGTAGCTCTCTCTTTCTCACGCGCGCGCGCTCGCGGCGCCGTGAGCAAGAGAGCTTTTCTGCTTTCGCGTAAATGACAAAATCAATACGTAATGTCCGAGCCGAGGGCGTATAAGGCAACTATTCTACCTTTTTTTATTTTTTACAAAGATCCTCACTCGGTATACGATTACACGCCTACGGGCAGCACTGAAATTTCACGTATTTTTTTTCTTTCGACTGCCACCCGTGGTGCTGTTCATTTAACGTAAAAAAACATACCGCTCATTTATCCAAATACACTTTATTTTTATGGTTGTCTTTTCGTCGTAATTGCATTGCAGATCTCCTCATACGTGGAAAAATATTTGTATAAGCTCGAAGAAAAGAGAAATATGATTGTGCTAAAGATTGTAGATCATGCAAAGTAGAACGGACGGTAGAATATTAAAGTAATGCAAAGTACAAAAGGTTGAATTCGTTAAATATCCATAGAAAATTAACTCTGCATTACTCGATGAAAAATATTAATATGATTTATAATTATTACATATAGTACAAACACATACATATAACTACGAGTGCAAGCAATGATTGAAAAATGTATGTTTTACATTACCATACCCTGGGTAGAAGGAAGGAAAAATACAGACAGTAAAGAAGAGAGTGAGAAGTCGAAGTTTGTGGAAAATAAAAATAAAACACGTAGTGTGATGCATTGGAGCTCGTACCTTATGCCCACTGTGCAGAGTTTCTCTGTAAAAGTAAACCAGAAAAGAGAAGAGTTAAACAAATGATGCCATAGTTACATAGGTAAGAGCTTAGAAATAGAGCAGGATAGAATGATAGGTACAGTCGCGTCGTCTTATTTCAAAAGTGCGTGTGCTTGACAGAGTGCTGAATCAATCAAATGCAACCCGACGGAATAGCAAAGTAATTTCGACGTAAACAGAAGAAAGAGAAAGAGAGAGAGAGGGCGATGGAGTGTGAACTAGGGCAAAAGAGATAAAACGATATAGCTTAATTACAGCAGCATGAAATAGATAAATTTTTACCTAGCGAATTACACAATAAATCCGGTATTAGTACAGTTATGGCAATTGTAATTTTAGTAAAAAGTGATCATCGAAAAACATTTCTGCTTTTAATCAGCTTTCACAATTGATGGTTTCCAATATTGCAAAATGTGTATGTACTTGTATCTACCGAATTTTCATGCAAAAGTAATTTTGGATGGGCGTCACTTATTAAACGATTAATGCATTTTATTTAATGCTATTAGAATCTTTTCGTATAACAATATAGCTAGCCATATTTTTACGTCAGGTTGACGTGAAATTAAACAGGTAAACTTACAGTTCAAACGTACATTTGAAATATGTTCTAATGAATTATAACGTAGGTCTGACATCCGTGCATACATGCACGAGTATTAATCGATTTTCATGCGAGAACTGTTTCACTTTCAAATATATTTATCTGAATTTTCTATTTCATGCATAAATAAGTTATATAGAGTTATTATTAAAATTTCTATCAATCTAAAAATAGTCAAAAATTATATTTCAATTGTGGCAGTAGAAATAGTCAAGGAACAGTCAGGCAAATGCTTGCGAGTCATGCTGTAATCCTTAAATTTGCATAAGATTTTTATTTTAATACATTTTATTAAATAGCGATAAATGATTATATTTTTTAATTCGTATGACCATATACCTAAAGTTAATATTACATTTAATTTAATTAATTTAATTTAATTTCCATTCTTTCTGTGAAATATTCGGTTTAAAGTAGGAAAAGTCAGTGGAGCGTTTAGCAACATATTTTGTTCCGGATGGTTAATGAATGAGATAAAGTAACGAGAAGGTAATTAAAATGAACAATATGTGCGAGTATAGAAATAAAATACTTTGCCATTCATTCTTAAATATCTTTCTTTTCTTAGTCTTACGAGTGTCCCATGATTATGTGTTAATGCCTTCGCTTGAGGCGTGTCTTTATGACCATTGTACCAAAGAAGCCGACTGCGTTTAAAGGAAAATTTATGGCCAGTTCAGTGTTGCTAGCGAGAAAATCGGCTCTCACTGACGAGGCCCATGCATTCGGATACTTGTTCTCCAACATTATTAATTAGATTTTGATTTGGTTTGTTTCTCGAAGTGATAAGAAAGACGCAATACTCATGAAAATGTATTTTAATACTTAAAAAATATTTAACCGAAACTACCTACTCTGGTTTTCATCATCGATATTTATTTTGTGGATTGGCGGATAAAAAACAAAATGTATTTAAAAATTTTCTGAAAATTTGTATTACTCTAACTCTTCCACAACCTGAACAAAATCCTTCTATTTTATTAGAGACTCTTACGAATAATTTTAACAAGTTATATTTAAAAATGATTAGTCCAGTAGTTGTTCGTACTTTGTGTTCTGGAAATTTCATGAAATTTTGAGCCACGTGATTATAATTTCATGAAAAGTAGCAGTTCACACCAACTCTCATGAGTAGAGTGGCACTCCTGCTTATGTAACGCCCAGCGCAAGTTCATCCGTTTACAAGCTGAATCAATGTTTTCCGAAAACTTGTGCGCCCATGTACAATGTTCACCAAGCTGCACTCCAACATTAGCGGTTGTTCTTGTCATGAGTGTAGCAAAGCTTGACTGCCTGTAGCTATATATAGCACGGTAACTATACGGAGCAGCTGTCAAACTGCTTAAGCGTAAGTTTGATAAAAATCGAAGAAAAAAATAACAAGCACGACGTAACAGCATCGAGGTCTGCTGCTGCTGCTGCTGCTGCTGCTGCTATAGTCATCGGTATATTTCGCTAAAGCACTTTACGCGCGCCACGCTATCGTCACTTGTCGAGTATTGGCCATTCGCGAGAGGCGTACGAGGAGCTCACTAGTACATGCTGCAAGTTATGGGTTATGTGTGCCTCAGCTGATATCACGTATACTACATTACTTCTTGAGAACTCTCGATTTGTTTGTTATATTATCCTCCGATTCCAACAATGTTTAACTTATCAATTCAACGATTTCAATCTAATTGTATGCCCACGACGTTTGTTACATTAACCAAAGCAGATAAATGGTTAAGTAACGAGAACGGGTAGTCGAAGAAAATTGATTATCCCGCACGATAAATTGATCTGGCGGGTACAAGGTAAAGAAAAAGAAGAATCAAATGAAAAAAAAAAGAAAAGAGTCTAATTACTTGGGTTGAATGCTTGATAGCTAGGTCTCGACAGTCTCTGGTCCGTTTTTCTACGGTAGTTGAGAGCAATTTTCACGAGTGGGCGGATGTCTCTGATTTCCATTGGCTGCCTCTTGGATGCAGGGGAAAGCAATTAAATAAACGGGATTCCTTGCCTCCGCGATTCGTATTCTACTATGCGCGCGCGCTCTCCCACAGACTGATCGATCCATTGTGAATTTTCTTGACGTTAATTAAACTATACTGAGACCACGATGTCACGCAAATGATTCAACAAATATATCACCTGGTAAAATCATTTTCTCCTTATTCAGTCATTAGATTAAACGTAAAAAATTGTCAACGTGGAAATAATCGACAGCACGATGCGGTAATTACATTATTGCGTGACCGAAAGTGCAAGAGGATTGCACAAAGAAATTCCTGGGCGCTAGGCAAGGTAACCAATGCATTAGCGTATAACCACTTAATTAAACTGCTGGTCGTGCAGAAGTCAAAGGAGGCATGGAGGGTGGCAGCGAGGATTGATTTTCGGTAGCACAAGCCGAGATTGAATCGAGCGCGCCAATAGCTGCCGAACAGTTCAATTAGGTGGTTATTAAGCGGCACTGCGCTTACAAGGTTATTCTCCCCCCTTCCCTTCCACGTGCTTCATCGACCGGCTAATGAAAGCATGCATGCGTAAGTTCGTCCACTGTATCGTCGTATGTGCCCTTATGTTGTTGGCAGCGGTTAAGGGTCAAACCACACTGCTCAATTTTCCAACCTAACTCCCTCGAGTATTTTCTATGCTTCTGCAGTCAAACAAACACCATTAATCTAACAAGTTCCTTGTTAATTAGCAAAGTCACTGCTCGCTCAGATATTAGATTTACAAACTTTGCATTATATAAATTAGTAACTCGTATTAAATGCATTCACTGCTTACGCATTAAAAAGACGTACGAGTATTATAATATCATTGATAGCAATGCCGGTCGTCATTCCTACGATACAAGGAAAACGAGCGAAAAAATAACCAGCATCAATTTTTCATCACTAAAGTAATATTTATTAATGATGAATTGCAAATCAAACAAATATCCTGTCAGGTCATATTGTGCACGTCGATAATTTATCTTTCTTCTGGAGCTGAAAACTATTCACCCATATTCATTCGCTGCTTACGCAAAGTGAACCGATCAATAGTACAAATATGAAAGTGCGCAACAGTTTAATATACCGTTGATTTAGTGTCATGACGACACTTTTCAACGTAGTAGAAGCATCTATAAAAACCTTCATTGCCACATTTTATCAGTCTCTTCCGGTGTTTTTATCGATTGAAGTTGCAAGTTTAGCTGAGCAACAGAATGTTGATAAAAACTGCACTCATCGCCTTTACCTGCACCGGTTTTATTTCAGTAAGACTTTTCGTTATATCGATGCTAGTCCTTAATATAATTTAAATCATCAAAAGCTTCATTTCCATATTTCATTAATTTTACATGTCACATATTACTATACCCTAATATTATAAATTATTAATTTAGGGCCTGCGTATTATTCCCAGAGACAAAAGACAAATTAATGTAAGAATACGGTTTATAAAAATTATGTTTGCAATATTAAAATACTTTGCCTCACTTGTTGTACAATGTACTGTAATTTACTATATCGTTTGTACATTTCCAATGAACGACAGGCTTTTGGAACGATAGGAGGTATTATCTCAAATATACCAGGTATACCAAATAATTCCAGCATACAGAAAATACCGGGCTTAACAGATATCCCAAGTCAGTCTGCTCGAGTACCTAGTAAAACAGAAATACCACAAGCTCTAAAAGTTTCAAGTACAACAGTACCAACTATTGAACGCGTACGCACCTCAGCAGAACCTTTCGATGCACCAGGTGAATTTGATCCTTCAAGTATAACACATACATCTGATACGACGAACATACCATATAAATGGGGTGCTTAGAGTACAACAGAAACATCTGATACACCTAACGCACCAGATAAATCGGACGCCTCAAGTACTACAGAAACATCCGATACATCAAACCTGCCGTCGGTCCAAAATTCTCCTGCACCATTGAAAACGTCAGGTATCCCAAATATACCTGGAGTGCCAAGTATCCCAACTATACCCGGTTTCTCTAGCGGAACTAGCGATATCCCAAGCGCACCTGATATACCCAATGGAATCAACCCAAATAATGGAATAAGTGTCGGAATTGGAAAAGGAATTAGCGATGGAGCTATCCACAATTTTGGTTCCGGAATTTCGCAGGTAAAAACATGTCAAGTAACCATAGAAATGACAGAAAATGTATAACTTAGTACAATACTACATATGAAGTAGTTAGCTTACATAGTTGTATTTATATTAGGTTGCCGATGGAGTTGTTAACAGATTCAAAAATGCTGTTAACCAAACATATCAAGAAGAAAAAAATTCTATGAAGGATAGTTTTGATTCGGTGAAAAATTTAATTCACCAAAAGTTCGAGACTGGAGCTAACTTAACCAAGACTAGTTTCGACTTGGGTACCATGGGTCCCAAATTCTTCAAACATCTTATTATCAATTAAGTAACTTAATTTAGGAATAATTATTCATTTACTTTTGAAATTGCAATAAAGTTTTGAAATAAATTGATTTACTTTACAATTATGGCGTTTTAAGTAAATATAAAGATGATCATTGACAATAAAAATGGAGATAGCAAATTAGACAATAAAATAACTTTACTTATCACTAGCAATTATTTGGACCAAAGAGAAACTGCATTAAACGTATAGTGCTGCTTTTGGCTACTATATATCCCTTAAAGATAAATATTACAGCATTGAAACATTTTTATCATAAATGGATGTACAAAATCATACGTTACGAGTACATAGAAAGAAAAATTTATTTTTATAAGTTTAATTACCACAAAATATTATATAGAAAGTATATTACAACGAATACTACGAAATAAAAAAAAGATATAAGTATCTATTTTGAACTAAATCACATAATAAAATATGTTAGTAATTTACCGAAAACGCAAAATAGAAGAAAGTTAATAAGTCATTTTTCAACTACAAGTACGAAGTTTATGTCTTTTGTATAATTAATCTGATTTGTAAATTTTTCAGATGGGATGGACTGCTAGGAGCAGTGCGTACATGTATAACCCAGTCAATAACTTAGGACAAACTTTTTCACCCTCCCGTCGCGTCGTGACGTTCCTCCTGTAAATGTAAATAAGATGAGACAATATGAGTCTCTGCGTGTGACTGATAAACTGGCTCGATGATAAACACTTTAACGACTAAATCTCTTCCACTTATTTAGGACAGGCTGATTTATGTATAAGAATTTATACAGGTGGTATTCTTGATTCTGACTTTCAAATAAAAGAACTCGATTAAGATTAAGAACTCGACTATTCGTGAATTTTTTGAACATCTTGTTATTCTGCTGTCCACGTACAAACCACTGTGTTTACGCACCGCGCACCCCGATTTTCTGGTACGTCAATTACACACGATGACAAGAAAAGCTGTCCACGTACAATCCCTTGGATTGCCGTGATAGGGTCTCCTCAGCTGTTATATGCGCTGAGTTGAGATCGTACTTGAAAATGTGGAAAGTGAACTTCATTTATTAAGCAAATAAACGTGCGAGTTACGTTCGAAACAGGCGATATGGTCTGATCTTTCATTAAACTTTTTCATTGATCATAGATTTGATAGAACATCTGAATGAGCTAAGATTCATGATCTGATCAGAGCTGATTTATATTGGAATTATTTATGTAAATGAATGCTAAATAATAGTGACTTCAATAAAATTATTGAAAATTTATTATTGCTAGATGTTAAAAAATAAAACTTACAACAAAACCACCAGACTTACGGTAGACCGATTTAGATGAAAATTTGAGGAAAATATTAATTTTAAAAAATAGAAAGAGACGTAATAGTTCGTTGTTAACTCACAGACCTTTTAGGAACTAATGAGGTCTTACATTCGATAAATTGGAATATCAAGTCTCCTGAATATAAAATAATTCTTGAAGTAATGGCTCTATCACGATTTTAAAGTTACTAATAAAGAACTAAGAAAAATTCTTCCATTAAAACAAATTGTTGAATGAGATTAAACGGTTTAAAAGTTATTCTGAAAAAAATTTCATCAAATATTTAGTTAATTTCTGATGACATAATTTTAATAGGAGTTTTGATAACACATTTTAAATGGTATAAGTTTTGAATGGCCAACTTTTTTTATCAATTTTGTTTTAATGAAAGAATTACTTATAATTTGCAATTATTTGGAACAAATGGAAACTGTATTGTAAATAGGAACCGTACATATCCATCAAAGATAAACATTACAGCATTGAAACGTTTGTATCCTATATCCATAGACCAAATCATAAGTTACATAGAAAATTGTTTATTTTATAAATTTAATTATTTAAAAAATATTTGGTTTCAGCTTTCTATTGATAACTTTAAATAACGGTAGATCAATTTCTCCAGGAGTTATTTCGGGTTAAAGTGAAATTTTACTTTTCAATGTATTGGACGTAAGGTACCGTAAATCCGAAAAAGATCTACAAGTAAAATTTAAAAGATACATGATATTTATTGACGATTTCTTTTCTAAAGCTCCATCTGTAATTCTGATGATCTACTTGTAGATCGAGATTTTTAATTTAATTGATATTCGTACGAACAATTTGTTCCCATGAATACTGCTTTCGTAGTTATTGATCGTTAAAATATGATCGGTAACAGCAGTTTCAGAGAAGCCGTTTGAAGTGGCAGCGGTACGAAAACAAATAAAAATCTCTCGACAAGGCGATTATTTTGTATATTTTTATCGTAGAGTACTATTGACAGTCAAAATATGAGTGCTCCACAAAACACTAAAAAAGTAAAATAAAGCAATCATGCACGGTATAAATATTTGGACTTATACCCTGAGGCTAAAAAGACGAGAAAAATAAATAAATAAAGTCTTGAATAAAATGAAAATGATATGGTTGAAATAAAAGGTTTGCTGAAATGACAAATAAATGTTTTTAAAATAAAAAATGTGGAGATAATTGAACGTACGTGCGCAAGCAACGAGTTTGAGAGAGAAAAAAGAGAGGGAAGTTTATAACGTCAGGTACAGACCGCCTAGCCCCAGGCATCTTAGTGTATTTTGAATTTCCCCTTCTGTGCATACAGTACCGCTGACGTACATACATGCACGGAATATTTATTATAAAAAATAAGGTCGTGAAACGATATTTCAAAAAAAGTAGAAACAGCTATGCAAGTTACTTTGATTTACATTGGTTTTTTTTTATAATTACAAATAGAGAGCTAACTGAAAAGAGTGACGTTAAAAAGTTTCTACAACACTTCAGCAAAGCCACAAGGCATACTAGCATACCTCCATATGCACTTCCTAGATGGGCGAAGCCAAGAAACTGAAAGAAAGAAGTAGAACAGTTCCGCGGGCTGAAAGTTTCATTATTAAGAAGTATTACAAGGGAAAATTTGTGCGAGACGGACGTGAAGCTTGAAGGAAGGATTATCGAAGAAGCGCTGTTACCGCTAATCCCGAAAAGCCGAGACTCGACTCTAGCGCGGGGCCCCCTTGCGCGCGTAATTTCAACATTTTTATGGAAAAGGCTTCTTTCTCTTTCGTTGGTTAAAGAGAATAAAATTAATTCTTTTTATACGCTGCACAGACAAACGTAACTTCGCTTTGAGAGCAAGTTTCTTCTTCTTTTGCGCTTTTTATGTTTTTTTTTTATGAAAAATATACCACGGATAGAGTCAACTTCGTATTCATCAATACGCGGTTTAACTGCATTGCCAGTGTCAAATTCGATAACTCACATTGCGAAAATCTCAGGTATGCTTTCATTTTTTAATTCAACTTTTTTATCTATTATATTGATTTCATTTCTATATCCTTTCAGCAAAAAGATATTAACACGATGATTTTTACACCAAATTCTAGAAAATAGTTAATTTTCTTATATTTATGACATGATCAGAATTCTCTGTATTTTAAATGACTAGTTTCATTTCTTTCTTTTGCATTCATTTTAATTCATCAACATAAATAAAAACTTTTAGTGGTGATTTAAAAATATCAAAATTCAATATGTAGAAACATTCTAAAATTCGATATGCAGTACATATTCTCCTTATTTCATATGAAATAAAGCCAACGATATTATTTACTAGTAAATAAATATGCAGTTACGTTGATACTCATGATTTTTTTATTTTATCAATCAAGTTTCAAGTTTCTATCACCCGAGGTTCTACCGTGAAAAGTCATCACGGTAAAAATTGTAATAAAATATCTAAAAACGTTGTACTTTTCTATGATATCCTTTACAATGTAAATAACATAGTTGGGTAGATGTTTAGATCGTAATTAATACACTTTGAAACAAATTTTCTAATATCTTATGTAACTTGATAATGTCGAAATCACTGTACTATATTTTATCGTGATAATTTATTGATTTATATCTTTTATTTACTATGTTTATTCGAATCTAAACTTCTGCATAGGGCAAAATTCAATTAATTCTGTTATTGAGGCATTAGTTGGTATTTATTTTGAGGTTAGTATGATTGAATCGATTAATCCATATTTATGCCAACTATACTAATGCACTTTTCGAACATTTAATCATCTTGAAAATCTGCAGTAATCTTTCATGAACGTACGCAACACACACACACGCGCGCGCGCACACATACTATTACACGACAGATGATTACATGACTATCTTTCAGTCAATCAGATCACGAATAAACTGACTTTACATTATTAGATTCTCTTTTTATAAGAGAATTATGCAGTGGGATGCTTAAATAGAACGAAAACTGTTATAAGGAAAATTAGAAATTCTCAAATATACTACATATTTGAAATGCTTAACATCCATTGATATTAATTAGTAAATAATATTGCAATTACATAATTATTAACTGATTAATATCAACTAATTAATATTGACTAATTATTATATTGCTTAATTATTTGCATAGTTACAAAATGTCAAAATTTTTGTAACTATTTGAATAAAAATACTGTAAATGAGTTTTGGCTAATTTAGTACCGTTGTTGTCTCAAAATGATTTTCAAAATTGACACTGTCAACAATCAGTATTGCTATCACTTTTAACCGTGATTATTTTGTAGTTCCGTATACATTATTTCACGTATTATTATTTTATAAGTTGAATTTGAAAAATTTGCTTGAATAAATTACTGCACTGAATGAGCCATATTTACTTCATAGTTTTTTATATGGAATAAAAATAACTATTAATTTGTAATTCTCTTAATTATCGATGACATGTATTCGAAATTGAATTTGATGACAAAGATATTTGTTAAATTTATATGTCTTGGGTTATTGGGTTATTGAATAAACGTAATTTATTGATTCACGGATTCGTTATTCATAGAATAAACGTAATTTATTGAAGTAGAGCAGTAAGATTATTTTATCATATTATTTTGAAGTTGGGCCGCTGAGTGAAAGTGTACTTGATTCTCTTTTTGAAACTATGAATTATCTTACTTTCAAATCAATAGATATATTGACATAAAACGTTTAGGGCTATTAATTAAAGTCGATTTGCTGAACTTGTCAA
This sequence comes from Phymastichus coffea, assembly GCF_024137745.1. Taxonomy (NCBI): domain Eukaryota; kingdom Metazoa; phylum Arthropoda; class Insecta; order Hymenoptera; family Eulophidae; genus Phymastichus; species Phymastichus coffea. The sequence goes on from NW_026706911.1 coordinate 281,056, forward strand.
AACTACTCAGCTGCACTGTTAAATTATACTAAGTGCCGAGCACACATATGTACTTACACGTATTACATGCTATCATATTACAGTAACTCATGTGATTTTATTCAACCAATCCGATTACGAATAAAATGGCTTCACTTACCAGGCCATCAATCTTTTAAGAAAGGAGTATTTTTTAAAAATTTTTATCAGCTTATAAATTCATTTAAAATTTGGCAAATTTACAAAATAACATGTTTGTAGGTGGACAGGATTATATTAATTAAAAAAAAACATAGATAAATGAGCTTATTAGGGCTAAATGTCAAGCTTTTGTTTGTGTCCGTTTTAAAAATGTAAAATATGTACCACGTATTTATATATGCATTCAATTTGACATATACCTTAATTATTAATACACAAGATCCATTTAGATGCAGAGTTTGCGAGAAAAATAAATGCAGTCCATTATCCATGGTAAAATTTCTGGTAGGGTTTGCTTGAATCGTGGCAATTGCTCAGAGATTCGTCTCATTTTAAATAATGAATGTTAAAGCGGAAATTAAAAATCGTGTGTGCAAATGGGTCGTGTGATGTGTTAAATACACGTTTACAACTATTACAGTACACGAACGTTCGTGACTCTTAACCAGAGCGAGATATTGGTCGATGACTCGTAGCACTAACAAATCATTACTCGATGAAGCTTATACCGTATCTGAAGTAGATCCGTGTGCACGAAGGAGTCGAGGAGTCGACCAGCGCTGCCGAGCGTAGTTTGCGCAACGCTTGGGCAAACTTGATTAACGTCAGGGTCAATTTCGACAGCTTGCATTAGCCTTGCATTCCGTTTGATCTCCCCAGAAGCAGTGTGAGTGTTTGCTGATTCATTAGAGCAGCTATTAAACTGTTAAATTTCATCGATTGCCGACCCTAAGTTAAGTCTCCAACGACCCTCTCGGAAAACTTGATTAAGGCATAAATTTAAGATCTTCAATTTAAAACTTTTCGCAGTGTTGCTTGGAGATGTTAACTCGCAATATAATACTTGTTATTGTAGTTTAGAGGGAATGGAAAATGTACAGAAAGCAAATGCGAGTCAGGGTATAAATTCGTTATTTATATCACTAGTAACGGACGAGCGCCCAATAAAAATTGACGGACGTACAGGCGAAGGATAAGACACGATGCGATCAGCGAACGATGAAATTGTTTGGTAGCTGTATAATAAAAAAGCCAGCCGGTTTGCGATGCCATAACACTCGCACGTGCATGAAAGGCGGAGATGCGCGCTCTAGAGGCGACCAGCGTCTCCGCGAACACGCACGTCCGCGCGAGCGCGGCGCGCAAACAGAATTAAATCCGTGCCGCGTTATTATACATCTCGCGCCCGCGCGCGCCAGAGTAAGAGAGCCGAGGCGTAGATGTATATATAAAAAAGAGGAAGCTTTTTACAGCCTCGTTGCGCGCGTCCGCGCTCGCCGTTTCAAAATAATATATCCACGCGCGTCGTCTTCGTGTCAGTTTTGTGATGAATGTTGTACGGCTTTGGCGTAAAAACGGGTTTTTTTACGTTGATAATAAAAAGAAGGAGCATTCTCGCTCTCTTTCTTCGAAAAAAAGGGACATTAGATATAATGGAAGTTTCAAAAATTTACGTTGTTTTGCGGTAAAAACAGAACGCCGGAGGGCTCGATGAATTTCGAATGCTTTATGGAAGAACAAAAAGAGAGTAACAAGCGAATTTTCATTTATCAGAAGACAGGACTAATGGAATGATGAGACCGTTAAATAACTCAATGCTGGAAATATTTCATATTAAGTGCTTAGCCTTCCTAACCGACACGTGAAAAGCGTTGATGAAAGGTATAAATGCTTTATAGGCTTGCGCGTACGAGTTCATTGCCTTCTAGGAGGTAGACTTGGCCGCGCGGCGCGCGACAGACAAATGCATTTTGATTTTGCAAATGACTTATCGGTGCAATGCAATTACCAGGGTTAACTCGAGAACTCAGGACTTGCTCTATATCATTCTGATGGAGCACGCGAGGCGTTAAACGCGATTAAATATCAAAAGCAGAAAGCGGAGGGTTAATTAGGGTCTAATACCGTACGGCCGAGTGCAACGTCGATTCATTGCCTTCTCTCTCCGCGTCCTTTGTATATCACTTGTTTCGACTAATTTTCCTATCCCTTTCGCGTTTAACTAACTTTTTTTCCTTTCTATATTATCATCTGCGCGCTCTCTCTCTCTCTCTCTCTCTCTCTCTCTCTCTCTCTCTCTCTCTCTCTCTCTCTCTCTCTCTCTCTCTCTCTCTTTCGGCAAAGAAGGATTGCAAGCGACAGGAGGATCAAGCGTACAAATCTTGTTAATAATTTTGCAGTCGAGTGATGTAATCGGCTTGTAAAAGAAGATTAGCCACCTATGCACTACGGACTGCGCAACTTTTTTTCAGGCAACGATACCGAGAAAAGAGAAGCTACTTGTAGATCATTTCGTTACTGTTCTACGTAGTATACTGTCATTCAATTTTCTTATAAAGTGAGCTTTTTTTCACTTTCAAGAATGTTTGCACTTTTGTTGTCACTTTTTATTGCAATTCGAGAAATTATGATCAGTCGCGGAACTTACAATACTTAAAAAGACAAGAAATATAATTTTTTTATATTTACTAACACGTATACATGGTGGAGAAATTCAAACCTAATGTTCCACGGCTTTCAACTCCCGGAGATGAAACGCCAAAAATTTTGCCTCGCTTGGCGTATATTCCTCAGGCCAAGTCATATTAAAAAGGCAGCTCGTATGCGAGCGAAAAAACGACTGGCAGCGAGCGATTTATCTCCGTGTGTGTAGACCACCAGATCCGCTGCGCCGTCAGAGAAAGAGGGAAAGAGAGAGAGAGAAATCGCAGAGGGAATAGCCAGGCATTACTAAATTGCGGTTAAATATTTGATTTTTGCCGGCAGAAGAGAGGCACGATCGAACAAGAGCTTTTACCCCGATTTTCCCTCGTGCGATTTGCGAGCCAACCGATTCGTAAGGCCATTCACGCACTTGTGTTAGCTTTCATTATTGAATAGTTGCCTGTTGGAACCTTTTCTTCCTTGTCCTTGCTTATGTTCCACCGGGGAGATAATTGAATCGTATGTTTAATTAAAACGAATCCGATGAGCAGCAAATATTTATCGTAAATGCGAACATCTGAGGATGATTCTTTGTGAAATATTTAGCAAAAATTATCTTTTAATTGAACGATTGCCTGAAATACGAAATAAATATACTTTCGCAACTTTTAGAGAATGACACAGGAAAGGTTAACGTATAATTTTGTAGATTCGATTGTACTCGATTAATTTACATATCATTATGATTTTCCATTATTCGTCTGATTATTTTTCATACAAGATTAATCAGAAGTGACGATTAGTGAACGAGTATCAATGATTCTTAACTGTCTCTCAGAGCACAGATTTCCTCTCGCAGGCGTGTCGTAGATTACATTATTTTTCGATTAATATTTAGTTTTTGATAATATTGAAGGTCATAACAGTCAGCTTATGATCCGTCATCGTCTTGACAGGCGTAAAAATACCCTTGTATAATCCCTATTCATAAGTTTAGCGAAACAAAGATGAATACAAGGAGTTAAAATAATTTTGTGAACTGAATAATAATACAAGGCAATACCCGAGTTAAAATTTGAACTGAGTTTTCGAAAGAAGTATGATTAATCAAAGCGCGCAAGTTCTAAAAGAGAACCAGCTGTATAATTCTAATAATACTTTTCATACTTTAACTCGGATCGGCCCACATTCACGATATTCTGAATTCCCCCAATCCTTACTGCGCACAGATTTTAACTCTCTCTCTCTCTCTCTCTTTAAGCTCTTTCTGTGTAGAATATTCCCGTCGCAGTTCTTTGATCGAATTTTATAGCGCCGAAGACGGGCATCTTTCTCTCTCCTCTCTCGCGAAAAAATCCGTTTTTCTCAGCGTTGCCGATCCTCTTTTCGTAGCAATGTGTGACGTCTAGTGTGTACGCAGATCTCGATCTGAAAAGCACATATATACAGAGAGAGAGAGAGAGGAGGGAGGGCGATATACGTGCAGCGCAAATGACAGATCGCGCGAGCTTTCGCAAATAATAAATCCTCGAGGACGCGGCTCCGAGGCGACGTCTAACCTCGCTCGCGCGCTGCGAGCTCAGAAAGGAGACAGAGAAAGAAGAGCAGGAAGGCTCTGTTTGCTCGAGGGACTTGTCAAATATTGCAGTCGGATTTGCCGAAAGAATTTCACGTCGATCTTCTCACTGCTGGATTTTTCCTGCTCTCCGCGGAGAAGGGCTAGCGCTGTTTGTTCTGCTTCTCGAAACTCGACGATTGGATGCGTTTCGCCGAGCGACCGAGAATAACCGTGTGAGTCTTTCGAAATCGATTTGTCATGGCATCTTTTCCTTTCGCAAAAACTTGGCATGCATTCTGCATTTCCATTTACACGGATTCCCTTTTTTCCTCGCACACCCGACTGATTTCCACATCGATGAACGCTTAGGTTTATTTCAGGACGACAAGCGTTCGTTGGCCGCGGTACGTGGCTGCACGACCACGGTACAATCAAGATTTTCACCTTCATCAATAAGCATGAACGAAACAGTAAGACGTTAGCTGAACTTTAGCATTCTCACATTTTATGCTCTAAAGTTGGCTTAAATGTAGCGGTCAATGATCAACAGACTGTCACATTTGCTGCTTCGAGGCAAGTTCAATTGTTCCTAGACGTGTCTTTTTTTCATTTATTAAGTCCCATTTGTGGAAACCAATTACCGCCATGAAAATTGGTAAGTTTGTCAATTGGCCATATACCTTCGGTAATATCATGAAAATGCGTGCATTAAAAGCAAGTTTAATTTATATTCGTTATTTAGTTACAGAGACATGAGCCGAAATCGTCGTAGGCAATTCGAGCACATCCTAATTACCCAACGGACTTGTCGGGCTCTGATTCAGAAACCGAGGAATTCGCTCGCTTATTATGTTATCGAAATCGAATGGCCGAGAGCGATCGGATTATCGTAAGGACGAGTCGTCTCTCTCGTTGTCGTTCGTTCTCGGGAGCGGAAACCATGTCAGGATTACCGCCGGGGATGGACAGTTGCGGAGCAATACGCTCAAGCATGAAATTTGATCCTCCCTTTCATGACGTTTTCACGACACATGGGTTTATAGATTGTATGAGTATTCTACAATGACTACGGTTGATAGAGAGAAAGAGAGAGAGAGAGAGAGAGAGAGAGCCTGGCTGATGGCTCTATTAATGAACGCTATACCTACGTTGAAAGCTCAACTATAGCCAATATTAGTTTATTTTAGTGCAAAATTCATTATCAGCGAATGTATTTTATTAATCAAGAATTCCGTTCAAGTACAACAACGAAGTTATATAAATTCAACTATTCTTTGGACAAAGGTGTTTGATGACGATAAATGACGGAGAGTCGTGCCACAGGCATGTATGTGAATTTGATAATGAAACGACGAAGCGCAGCTTGTCTACAGCGCTGCCTCTCCCTTTCGAATCGCGTCCTTGAAAGGAGATTACGCGAAAAGAAATGGGCAAAAACTTATCTGTCCGCGCGAGGTAAGGAGGTCCTTCCGTGCATCTGCTGCCAACAACAAGATAAAGGACACGTTAGCGGCGGAGCTGTTGCGCGCCAGCGCGTATAGTCGTCCCGTTGACCCGGAAGAGAGCGCCACGCTACAGCCCCGTCATGGGGACACAATAAGGATAAAGTGGGAAACTGCTCGCTGACGTTGCTCTTCTTCCTTTTTCTTTCTTTGTCTAACTGGCAAACTGTTGATCCGGTGATTTCGCGCGCGATCGGCCCGAGTGTGTACTTATTCGAGTGGAGCTACTTAGTTACTCGCTCGGCTTCTCCTCGCTGTCATGTAAATTAGCGGCCTCAAACCCTACTCCACCGTCGATTATCATTGAGCTTTTGCTTGAATTTCTGAGGACTGTTGACGCTCGATCGATCGGCTGACGGACTGGTAATTTTATTTCATCAGTTTTGCCAATATCAAATGAAAAATTCCAACTTTTACAGAACAGCGGGTAGCACTCAACTTTTATTAATATCACTTATGTCGACTATTTTTCTTTTTAAATTATCGTTACTAATGGCACGTTCTGCAACATACTCGTTTCATTAAATCTAATGAAAGTTGAAGTAACATCAATTTCATTGCTTCCCATATTGAATATTTACACCCCACAAGTTTCACTGGAAAAAGAAAAACAAAAGTGAAGAATTCATTGGACCGTAAAAATACTCATTATTCCACCGTATTAACGATGAGAAACTTCGTTTCATTCTTTAAGCACAAAATTACTTTATTCAAAAGGTAGTCTCTGCAATATTGCAATCTTCCTTTTGTTCTGACGAATAAAATTTTAGATATCCTGCTTAAGGTAAAACTGCCAACAAAGGAATATCAAAGCTATTTTGTGAAACTTCATTGCAGCTCGTGTACTATCAATTGCGCGTTATCGATCTCACCCGTGTTACGTAATCATTGCGCGTAAATTCTTCGCCGGCCGGGAAAGTGCGGGAGATTCAAGCACGAAACGCAAAGCGATAAGCTTTTCACTTGACAACGTTGCCGCGACGGGCCTTTTTCAATTCAGTTCCCATCCACATGTCGCGCGTTTACATTACAAATTAACACGCAGCGTATCCGTCCTCGCGTGTGCGCGTCGCGCGTGCGGTCAAGCCCGACCGTTCGCAATCAAATTAACTATAGCGAAGGGAAACGCGGGCGACTTTTCGCTCTTCCACGACGAGGCAAGAGAGGGAATTTTTCAAGCACGAAAATCTGGCGCCCCGTTCTTGGTTCATAGGTCCCTTGCGTCTAATTAAGTCGCACTGCACATTCGCTTCGACCGACAACAAAGAAACGATAAGGAAACTTAATGAAAGAAGCCATTTTCGCAATCTAAGTAAAAGTTCACCGATATACTCTTGGGACATTTTCTTAACGAGTTTGTCTCAAGGTATTCCAAGAGTAATTGTTAGGAATCCGCAATTGATCAAGTGATCGAAGGATTCGCCGCACACTTTCTATATAATTTTTCATTGCTTGAGATATACGACGTATAATTATTCCGCGTGCTCAGTAGAACGCAAATTTTCATTGTTGACCGTATGTGTAAAAGAATTCGATTTGAGAGGCCGATTTGTAAAAGAGCAGAAAACGACCTAGAGCAAGTGGCAGAGAAGCAGAAAGGAAGGGAGAGATGGAAAAAACAGCCTTAATCCCGAGCGACGGCTACAGTGGCACACGAGGGTGTGGGCGTGTATGTGTGTGCGTGCGCGTGTGCTGGCAAACGAGAAAAAAGTGGAACAGTTAGATCCACTTTTAGCGGTACCCGCAAATTCTCGTTTGTCCTCAATCTGGCTTAGTTACGACGGCTGATCGTCCGCTGCGTGCGGATTAAGAGATCGATAACGAGTAGCCATAGTCACAGAGGCCTATTAGAAATTGTAGCAGCATACGTTATTGCAAACAGAGCGAAAACAATTCCGTAGACTACCGTTAGTCTCACCTTTTGCAAGGGATTTGCTCGTTGAGCTTTTTCCAGGCTTCATAGAGTCCAAAGCCTGCATAAGAGGCTCTCGTGATCAGCTCGGCTGTTTTCAGGATGAGCTTGCTTTCAGTGACTTTTCACGTAATCATGAGCGCTTTGATCTTTCGTGTATGCCAATGATTAATGTTTTGAATAGTGTGTTTTCGCTACTTTATATTTTATTTTAGTTTGAAAGCTCGCAATTTTTAATTTTTAATGTTAAAATAAGGTCCTCCCGTTGAAAATTTCAACAATCCGGATATTTCTTAGCAGCAATCGAGCAACGCAATCCAAGAACTGTCTTATTCTGTGCCTTGCGAGTATGAGATAGACCCTGCTTACTTTAACTTTAAATGAAATGATAATGTTGTTGCACGATAATTCTGGTGAATTGGGCAGCCAGCGGCGCAGCGTACATCGTAACTACATCTCGGCGTTTGAAAAGGACAAAGACCGCAAGTATAAAAGGAGAAAAGTAGATTGGCGAAATGTGTACTTTGTTTTTCTGGAGTTGCAAGGAAAAAATCAAAAGGCCTTAAACTGCGTTGGCCGTAGTTTGATAGTACTTTTAATAGAGTTATTATCGTTTAATGGAATTTTCTTGCCAGCAAGCGCGGCGCGTATCTTCTTTTGGGCCCCGGGAGAGTTGTTACGGAGAGAGGCGAGGCTCTCTCGTATTTGTAAAACGCTAATGTGGTTTTCTTTCCATTTCCGACAGTTTTTAACGTTAAAATGTGATTGCCACACTGTAAGCGAGCCCACGGCAGTTAGCATAAGTTATAAACTTATCAAACGCTGTTTTTAAATGATCTCATTGTAGCAGCGTTCGTTTGAGAAATTCGTTCATTCATCACTGTCGATGCAAATTCATTCAGCGCGCTATCGCAAGATCTGTGCTCATTTTTCACAACACTAGCAGACGGTTATATGCATTAAAAATAGAAAACCAAATATGCCTGCGCGGCCACTGAAAAGAGATCGATCTATCCTCATATACCACGTGCAGCAGCCACATATAAGAGTTTTCGCGCGTATACGTGGACAGAGGGAAGCGAAACCAACGTCGATACATCATCGTCCCGACATCGCCGTCGATTTTAATTAGCGCATTCTCACCGCGCGCGACCGCGGTCGACGCCATCAAACGTTAGTTCAGAAGCGCACGACTAGCCGCCGCAGCCGCCGCCGCCGCCGCCACGTCTTTCGCCCACTCTCTCGCTCTCTTTTTATTCTTGGCTATTTCTCTTTCTCTCGCCCTTCATCTCGCATTTCCTGTTTTTCTCTGTCAATCTTTCGCTTTGCAGAATTTTTTTCAATTTCGCCTCATATTTCTTGACGCGAGAGCTCTGCGCTATAGTTAAAAAATTGTTTGCTGCTCGCAATATATAAGAATCCATACCGGAAGCTCAACATCGATGCTATCAATCTTGTATGAAAAATTCACATCGATTGAATTCGGCACATCAATCGCAATGTTACGCATTTGCCAATAACATTTTCAAGCTTATTATTCATGCGTTAATTTATTCCCGAGGCATTTTCATCGGCTGCGCTTATTCTTCAAACGTTGATCTGGTTTTTGATAAACGCGCGGGCTAGTGATTTTCGTGGCAAGAAAAGAAAGGCGATAGCGGCTGCCGAGACAAGCAAGCCAAACGGCATCGCAGACCATTACAAGAATAGGACAATAATTCAAAGGGAAATGACCATTTTACGAGGCAGTAGTCCGAGCAGCAGTGGGCGAAAAATGAAGATGAAATAAAAAAAGCGCAGGAGCAAAGAGTAAAAATAACGAGGTCGTCGTTGCAATAATGTCGGTGCGCTCTCTTGTAAATTACCGCGAAACGAGCCATTTCGCTGATGTCCTCCTTTTGCTAGTCGAAATCGCGCGCCGCGCGACGGCGAAGCTGCCCGCAGAACGTACAAAACGTCAAGCTTTTCATGAATATACGGAAGAGAAAAATTCAAGGGGTCTGTTTTTGATCGGTATATATTTGGTTTATGTTATCCACTGCTTTGATCGCGGCTCATGACGGTTCACGTATATCGTTTAAGAATTTTCAACGGAATTCAAATGTCTGCCGTTGAGCTTTTAAAATTAACGCGTCAATGAACGCGTGCGGACTTTATTAAGAGTCGTGCAGGAATAGACTATTCTACGGGCCAACGTTATTGAAATCAACGAATATCCGTGACGACTGCGCTTGCAACGTATGAAAACGTAATCGTATTCGACAAGTCCACGGTCCATAATTATTCATCCAAACATTTCAGATAAATACGCGCGCGTATGTGCGCAAAGCAGTCGCGGAGAAAAAAAAAAGGAAGCGCAAAATACCGTAACAGCTAACGACGCGTTGCACTTGCGCGTGTAAAAAGAAAAAGAAAAAGCTAGAAAGTACGAAAGGTCATCGGCAACGCAGATGGCGATTTGCGGCGTAGCAGTTGCGAGAGGTCGGTGCATACAGAGAAGCGCGAATTTGTAACGGATCGGCGTGTGCTGCCTAGGCCTTATTCCGGAGGCGTATCGCGCGTGCAATTGCCGAGTGGCTGCGAGGGGACGAATGCCAGCCTAACTGCGGCACGTTCGGGCTTTCGAGACTTTTAATGGCGGCGCGAACGCTCGCGATGCAGTCTGCCGGGGCGCCTTTTATCTGCCAGACTCGTATCGCGTAAATTTTGATTTATCGCCGGGGCACTGATGCTCATGTACCTTTGTAAAACTGGACGTGCCTAGTTCTCCTCGCGTTCGCTTGCCCTCTACTGATCGCCGATCACTTGTCAAAATCATTTTCGAACGTCCTCACAGCTTCATTGACAGAAAATATCGAATGTTTATTTTAGACAAAACCGGTATTTATTTATAGTACAACGTCGTTCTACTCGATAGATTGATAAATTATCTACTTGCCTATAGTGCATCATTATCCGATCGATGTTGTGTGTGTGTGTGTATGTGTACATATATAATTAAGCTACTGCACAGCTGCGCACATTATTCACTAAAATATCCATTTATTTGAGAAGGCTATGAATTTTGCGAACGATAATTATCAGAAGAGCTAAGTAATTAATTGCGGCAAGAGAAAGAAAAAAGATTGAAAAAAGAAATTGCAAAGTGGATCTGCCCACGCAACGGCCGATAACCTAATCAATGATACCGGGACTCGACACAGATTCATCGGAGCGAGTGCGCGAAACTAACGTGGTTAAACGACGAGTGTAAGTTGGTTACAAGCCGAGCAAGCGAATCAGCCTCTATAGATACACATCGTTCGTATATAAGGTATATGTGCCAGCTCTCCCTCGGGCTATTCAGCCTGCACGTACCAGCCATGATATATATATATATATATATATATATATATATATATATATATATATATATATATATATATATATATGCATGCATCTACTTTTTTTTTATTCTTCTTGTTGCCCATTCACTCTATCGGTGGCTTATCGAGCGAGCGAATTTTGCGGAGGCGCTCGCCGCCACCACCTCCGCGTCTCTCGATTATCGAGCGCCTCATACGGGTTCGTTTTTCGCGTCTATGTGTGTTTATGCATGCGCTGCGGTCGTATAGCCTGCGGATTTGCGTCGCGCCACTGGGGCGTAAAACTTGGCATGCTCTGTGCGGTTACAACGCTGACAACGACAAGCACTGATGAAAAATAAAGAACAAAAGGCTTCTACTCCCGCTGACGGGCCGTGGTATGGGAACGGCTATTTAGTTTGATTTCACGCGGGTGAGCTTCCGATTGAGCTTGCGAGGATGGATCGATGGTGTCGCTACGCGCAGCAGTGTATGATCGCGGGTTGTATTATTCAGTCAATTGCGAAGATACAGGTGATGGAACTAATTACGAAAATGCCACGTACTACCATTCATAGAGTAATAGAAGCGCTTATTCAGGAAAAAGATGGATAATATTTATAAAAAGGAAGAAATCGATCCCTATAGCATTCCAACCGATACAAAGGCCGCAAGCTGTACACCTTGAGAAAGTAATCAATTTTGCGCACAGTCATCGTCGCATATTGAAGTTGCGAAAGGTTTCGCGGTCGCTAGACTGGCGTTCGATGGTACGGCTGTTTGGCAATGTCCAAAGATCATCGGAGAGTTTGGATTAAACGTTAATCACAGCAACAAACGATTTCCGGGCGTTTCTCATCAAGCAAAGTTCACGCGTGCGCTCGAAAGCGCAACATCGCGGTGGTACACGGCGAGAGGGGCGCTCGACAATGCATCAAACGCGAATAATAGTGGCCGTAAATCCCAGCTGGGCTAACCATCTTAGTGCGTAATCCATCTCGCGATTATGATCGACTTCCGGCGCCTGCGCGTACGGCGGAATAATCGAACGGCCGGGCGCCAAGCGCTTTAGCGACGCTGCGTGATGGCAGAGTGCCGAGATCTATTATCGTCAAGACGACGTCGTTAAGGTGCCTCCACAACGCGAGGGAGGCCCAGTTGGCTAGCAAGATTCTTACACCTTCGAGCCTCCTCGTCGCGCTTCACGCTTCATTTTGCTTTCTTCTGCTATGGCGCCATATAACGCCGATTTAGATTTGCCGCGCGACGGGGTATTTTTGATGTGTACTCCGTGCTGGCCATTCGGAAACGTTTTAATTGGCCATTACCGGACGCGCGTTTGACATTCTTTTTTTATGCTTTTCATCGGGCTCTCGTTCTCTTTTTTCCTCTTTTTCGGCCATAGTTTTATGACGCTGTCAACTTTTAAAAGCTTTCCGCATTGATCATTAGCTCCCTCTCGCTTTCTCTCGTCACGACGAGCAATACGAATATTTTACCAGATGCGATATCATTGCTCGCTTATGCGAACAAAAGCGAGAATATGTAGATACCTTTCATTATACGTTGTAAATGAGAGTATCAAACGAGTCTCACTCGTCCTCCGATTTATGTCATTAACATTGTACGCTTTAACAAGCATCCAGCCGAGCGGAAATTTCGAATCACCATTAGTCGAATCCGACTGTAATTTCTAATATGTTTGAAAATCATTTGGCAATATAATGACCGATTTTATGAATAATGTATAAATTTCGATGTGATTTTCCAGACATTTTCTTTAGGCATTCGTATGGAAACATGTTAAATCTGTCGTCTAATACATTCTCCCGAATTCTCATTCATTAGTCAGCCAAAGCCTACACATAACTCAAAAGTTTATGAGCTGTGAATCCGACCAGAAACGCATGTGTATTTGCCGTGATTTAGTCTGGGCATAAAGCTTTGAGCGAACACACGCGCGCAGTAATCTATCGAGGTCGCGTATTAGAATTTTCTAATTATCGTGCGCCGAGGGAGGATCTAGTAGGATGCGCAACATTGGCTCGTGCTCGAGTTAGAAACAGGATGACACGTAGAGAGAATGACGATCAGACATAGAGAACTAGAGCTCAAAGTTGTTGGCACGCATAAGCTACTTCGACAAGAGGCTATAGCGACTTCAATTCAACCATCTCTATACCCGTCAAGCCCGCTAGATTCTTCCTTTCCTCTCTCAAAATATTATGCATGTATACTACCTATTGCGATTCACTTTTATTGCACAGGTATTGACTGATTCGACGCAATTACTTTTTACAAAAATTAATCTCAGCTCTTTGAAAATTACATTATTTACATTTGTAACGTCTCATTCGAAAAAAGTAAAGCATATGTTTCACACGCGCAAATCTGAATTTGGAAATCAGGTTTTCCGCAATGCGAATGGTAAGTGACATGAACAATTATTATGAATAATGCAAGCTTACTTATGTTAGTACGTGGGCGTAGCAGTAACGGCAGCGCGAAGAGCACGAAATAGAAAAAAAATATTTCCATACTCGCGCACGATGTAACGAGCTTAATTTTCAATCCCCGGGTTGGAAAAAGCAAAAAAAAAGTAGGCTCCGCCTTTCTTCCTCAAACGAACAGGTAAAAAAATATGGAAAAAAGGACTGCAAGTCCTCAATTTGCATATTAACTCGCTTAGCCCGCGGGGGCTACTCGAAAATTAATTAAACATCAGCCAACTAGAAACAATAACGGTACCGGCCACTCGTGTATAGCCGCACACAGTGCTTTCGGCCCCTGTTAGCGTCCAAGCTGATGTTGCGGAGAGCTGAGCTCTGTGCGTGCGTACGCAGAGAGGGGGGGGGGAGGGAGGAGGGCTAAAGCGAGAATAGGCGCAAGGTTAGCGCGACGCATCGGTGAATACATTTTGGAAGCGGGCGCGTATAATCGAGCGTGAATCTCGCGGGGCATCATTATGATTTTGGGACGTTGGCACATGAATGCCCGAGTAATTGCTGTGTGCGAATACTCGTCGTGGGACCCGTGTGTTGCTTGCACGTCCACTATACCTCCCACCTCCGTCGCTCTTTCGAACCAACTCTCTCTCTCACCCTCTGTAACACACCAGCATGCTTCGCATCTGCCTTTGTCATTCTCGTCCCTGCCCCTGGCCCCGAACTGCCAAATTTACATTGATAGTAAATGCGTGCAAGCTGCTGATAGTTATGCTTGCTCGCGAACCTGTACATTGTGCTCTGTAAGCCATACGTGCAATACTAAAGCTATATGAAATTTGAATAGCTCGTTTGCCTACCACGCCATTTCAAAATCCTACGATCTCTTTTCGAGAAACGAGAAGAAAACAACATATACTTCGAAAACATTTTTTCCTATCTCTATTGGCAACTCGTTAAACCTATTTGACGAAACCAATCATTTTAACAAGATTCTCATGTACGTGTCGTAAATAGGCATGTCAAGTAGGTACCTTACTGAAGGAATGCAAAATGTACGTGTACGAACGAACGGACGTAGCGTCGGTCGATTGGACTTTTTGATGCAAAGGGGATTGGTGTACAGCACAGCCGAGGGCAACTACCGATGAATGCACGCCAACGATGCACACATTCTCTTTTTCTGTCAATCGAGTTGCATTGATTTCGTGATTCGTGTTTTTTTTTTTCTCTCATTTTTTTTACGCCGTTGCGTGCTCTTTTCATATCCTTCGATGTCCCGTGTTCGGTTTTCCTACGCGTATACGGTTCTGGTTGAATGAATCGGCGCGCATGAATGTTGATATTTCTCGCTGATTAAAAAAAGAGGGATATAGGCCTTGAAAAGGAAAACTTTCATTCAAAAGCTTTGATTAATGCCTCTCACTATCGAGAGCTCTTCGAGTTCAAGCTGGGAAGAAAAAGTCTTATTCTGCAAGTCGTTCACACCATTGATGATACACGGCAAAATAAAAATAAAATTAGATTTGTGAAATCATTTTAGTTGTGAACGAAATATTCGACCGAGTGGTTTTCCGTATTTACCATAATTTTCGCAGAGATTTGCGCAGCGAAATCCACGTACGTTGGAAAACGCGGATTTCGCTGTGCCATTATGAATCCCGACTTTTAAAGCTCGCTTTGGCTAAGAAAACAAAGAGAAAAGAAAATATAGACTAATGGAGTAGAGAGAAAGAGAGAGAATGTAGAAAAGAGGTGAACGAAAGAAAAGGTTTTTACAGGGAACTTTTTGGCAAGCGCGCGCATCGATAAAATAAAACTTTGGCAGTTGGTCATCGTACAGCGGGTAAAAACGCGCTCTCTCGCTCTATCGTTTAGGCATATACTGCACGTCCGTACTGTCTTTTTAGCTAGGCGAGCGAGAGGTAGAAGCGCAGCAGCGGCTTCGAGTGCCAATCCATAATGGACGAGTGCGCTCTCGTCACTTCCGGTGCTAGCTTTTCAGCCTCCACTCGGCCCGCTTTCCGCCCGTCCCTCTCACTCTGGCCCGAAGTGTGTGCCGGAAAGATGTCATTTTAACTCCCGCAATTTTGCGTCGAGATATGAACGTACTGAATTCTATATTCAGGGCTCGTTTCAAACGAATATTTACGTTCTTCAAGATGCTCATTTTTAAAATAATATCTTCATGAAAATCTGTCATTGTACAATTAAAACTTATCGTCAGTATTTCACCACTCTGTATTCGAGTATTTCACTTTGAAATCGTACTATATCCGAACGTTAACGTGATCATTCAAGCGACATTCGTTTTATCCTTTGAAACTCAATTCAAAGGAATGTGCTAAAGCACGCTTTAATGTACGTACTTCCATTCCAATCTACGGCTAAAAATAAATTAGCAAAAATGATGTAAAACAGTGTTCGACTGAAAATTGTGTTTATCACGTAATTTAAATAAAAATAGCGCAAAGCTTTTTCCGTGAAAGAAACATGGTACTTTTAATTGTCAAGCGAGAAACTTGCAGGTCGATGAACCAGAATAATTTTAGTATCGGTAGACTATGTTGAACAGGATCACTCGAATAGATTGTAAGCATTGGAGGGGGCAGGGAGGAGGGGGGAGTCAAGCCCAACAAATCTGAATTACAATCCGTCACCGGCAAAGTTTTCCTCGTGCAAAACGTAAAGGGCAGTACACCTGTCAGCGAAGTTGCAGAGCTGACACAGCCAATATAGTTTGGCCACGTCGGTGGTATCAATCAGCGGCCATAAGAAATGTAAACACTATTATCCGGGTGGCCGCTCGCTTCGCTGGCGTTGAAAGCTCAGCCAGAGATTTTCTCTCGTCTATATACGTATACGGCGCGACTCGGTCAATAAATTGCATTGTGGTACGTTCGCACGGGCGCCGCGTCGCGATTACGAGCCTCCCTCCCATTAAACTCGCAAGATACGTTGTTGCGGACAACGGCAGCGAGCAGACTGCAACGCTCTCCCGCTGTAAACCACATTTTATCCTCTCCCCCTCCCAACCCCTGTGCCACCTTCTCGATATCATCACTTCGTACGTCAGATTCTTATCGTGCGAGCAAGTTCAGCTCGTTGCGTTATTCTTTCATGGCACTAATTCCCTTCTGCTAATGTTTTCGTTATAGACAAAGAAATACAATTATTGCTTTTATATTTACTCAAGTTCTATAAATTAAACCACAATCTGCATTTCAACTGATGCACAACGACGTTTCGCACTGGAAATTCATTAACGATCAAATTACTTACACTCGTCAACTTAATTGGTAAACGAATATCAATTAAAATTTTGCATCAGAACAATTTCCCATGTCTCTCGCGCAGTATGGCACGCGCTGTAACTTGTTTTACGACTAGCAAGTAGTTCAACCTTCCTCTTCTTTGTAGTTACCTAGTTGTAATACACTTTGGTAACTCGTTGAATTTATGTTCAGATTATAGCAGATAGAAATCTCAACGAAAGCGAACTTCACCGACAGAAATGATTCAACGTTTCGTTCGCGGTAACTTTTTCCACGATGGCTTTACAAGTTCCGAAAAATTTGTGCCTGTCAACGGCACCCGCCGCCGCAAGTTCACTCAACTTTGCCTGCATTGTTATCGCATTTTCTCTATCGGTCTATCGGTACGGCCCCGGCATACGGAGACACGCGGAACAGATTACGAACAAACTACAGAGAGAGAGAGAGAGAGAGAGAGAGAAGCGAAAGTCTTTGCTAGTGTGCAAGTGAGAGCGACCGATATATGTTGATAAGCAAAGATGTTCGTGTGGCGCTAAAAACCAGTAAAATATAACACAACCTTTGGAAATCTAGTTGAAGCCTTTGTCGTTAAAGTATGTATCAATAGAATATAGCAACTCGTTCTATGCCCAATCTATCACAGACGACGTTGACCGTCTTTTACAAAAAAGCACTGTGAAAAAAGCCTATTAGATTTATTGTGAAGTGTCTTTCTTCTAAGTAAAAAGAAGATTTTAGTTGTTTTCAATAAATGTTTTCTTTCTTTTGCAAATGCGATCAATGTAATAATTTTTAATTACGTTGGACTTCAAATAAGTAATTTACGATCAAAGGAAAGTAATTTGTATGTAATATGCTAATTGCTTCGTAATCAAGTTGAGTCGGGTACACGCTTCGATGCAATAACACGTGTAAATTACAAAATAGTTTTTGTTTCAAGTCTGCAGCGAATTCAAGAATTTGCGCCTTTTTCTTTATCTCCTCGCCTGTTAATAATTGTAAAGGTGTATCCGTTTGTAACGAACCCTTGAACTAAGCAATAAGATCTGCTATTTTTGCAGTTCCACAGTTAAAAAGTCGAGTTGCCAAATTCGCTGCATACTTATTTCGAGCACAAGCCTCTTCGATATAAGAACTGGTCGCTCGTAGCGTGCTGTAGAGGGCGAGGTGTTGTCGAAGTCACGTAACAGTTGCACAGGGTTTTTCCTACAGAAGAAAAACAAGGAGCAAAGTCATCGGAAAGGCTGACACGATCCCCGAGTAATTGCTGAGCCGACGGCCGTAGTAGAGTATCAGGTCGTCACCGCGCTCGAATGCAAGTAGCAAGGGGCGTATATTTCAGTGAGTAGTCGTCGTCGAGTGCTGTGTGTGCGTGAGGCACGTGACCAAGCCGCGCGGCAAGTTCTTCTACATCACCCTTTGCTCGCTTGCACGCGCCTCGAGCTTTTCTTGCACTGGCTGGCCCTTTTGTCGCCGTCGGCTGCTCCACTTTTTCTTGAGTGCTCGCGTGCACTACACCGCGCCTCGGCATTCGACTTTGATTCCCCGGGCGTTCGTTTGCGATAAGTCTAATTTTTCTCTAATTTCACTTCTGCATACTACGCTAAGACGATTAGTCTATCGCCCATCTATCTTAATGTCATTATTTTGACGACTGAGCGAGAATACGCGAGTGAGGTTTGTCGTTTCGAAAATTTACATTCAATTCCCATGGTTATCAGCATTTTCATATGGAATTATTCTAAAAGTTGCCGTACGAGTAGAGCGAGATTGACTTTCGCGGTATATTTTCAATTGTGACCGGCAAAGCAAAGTTCGGATGGAAAAAGCGCAGTGGTAACGTTTCGTTAGGTAAGGCCATTCGCGACGCACAAGGAATCGAGTTGTAAGGAAAGAACTGGCTGGGGTCGATCAAAGCTAAGCGGCCGGGCAATTCGAGACCGCTTAATTGACAAAATAAAAATATCGAGATAAAAATACAAGTACAGCCGCTGGCGTGCGCGCCAACACAATTCGCAATGATCTTTTTCGTTCGCGCGTACGGCGGCTCGCCATTCATCGGGCTCCTTCGCTCTCGCGCGAGGGTAGCTTAAGGTGTCACTTTTGCCACAAAAGATTTTTCCCGGCTTCTCTCTTTCTGCCGCCTCGCAGTCTCATTGGCGCGGCTCTAAAAAGAAAAAAAGAAAATTACGACGGCACTTCGCCTCGCCTTTCCTCTTCTTCTTCCTCGCGTCGACCTTGCCGATGAACCTTCGACCTCGAAGCTGCCAAGCTATGCACGAGTTTACGAACTGACTTGTCCTTCCGGGAGTGCGCCTTGAAGCACCCGGCAATAAACAATATGTATACGTGCTCATTTTCAATAGGTGTTACTCGCACTCGAAAATCGCGAAAAAAATGGTTGACGGTGCATCCCTCTTTTTTCTCTTTTATTATGAAAACGTGCTCGTCATAAATACGAATCGATTACCCTTGGTATGCATCTTCGACGCTTACGCGTGCTCACAAAAATGCCGCTTGTCGCATGACAATGACACGAAGAGATCACCTTACAAGCCAGTAAATATTGAGCTTTCTAACTTTACGGCATCTTAAAAGTATAATAAACATTCGAACGCAGCATTGCTATTAACTAAGGACTTGACTCGAAGTAATCGTAAATTTTCCACAAAGGCGATGGTTGCACAATTAGGCGAGCTTAAAGTCTTTTCTCTATTTATAGACAGATCTATAAATATCCATGTATACGGTTTGCAGGTATAGCACTATAAAGTTTGACCAATTTTTCAGAAACTTGCTCGACACCGAACGGGGAAAATGACGTTCAAGTTGTTGAAAAATTCAGCGCTCAAATTGACAAGAAGGCACGACCAAGCGAGAAAGTTATAGCTACGTGCAAGATGAATTTTTATTCCAAACTTTGTCATCTATAAAGCGTTGCATGCGACAGTTGCTCCGTCGCAGAAAATCGATTTCCTTGCACAACTGCGAGTATCATTGTACTTTCTGTCGATTCACGAAATAAACTTTTTCTTTAACAAAATTAACTATAATATAATGTGAACTGGACAGAAAACAAAGGTTTTGTCGTTAGTTTCAGACAGCTGTACAAGCAATAAAATTCATAGATAGAAAATGTACAAGTGAAAAGCAGTAATTTCAAGATGGAACTGACGAGTAAATTGATTTTTTTTTTCGCTGTCGGCAATCGTACAAAAATAAACGACGAACAACTGCTCTTGACAAATAGTGTTCGTGTCAGGAGAAGTATAGCCAGCGGTGCGCGCGCGAAGAGTAAATACATACATCTCTCCGCGACTCCACAGTAATAGCTGAAAATCAATGTTTTCCGCGCGCGGCAAACTTGGCGGCCGCGACTCTTTGAGGCTCGCGCGCGCTAGATATAGGCGCTCGCGATCTTGATCAGATAACGACGGATAAAGAACGAAAATGATCGCATTAGATAATGAACGGGCGTAGTGGCAGCGGGCCTGGCTCGAAATTCAATTCCCAGAACGCGCGCGGCCGAGCGAGGCACTCCCACGGCGAAATTGCCTCGCTTTGTTTTTTATTTTCTTTCTGTTTTTCCTTTTGGTTTTGAGAAATTCGCTTAATATATCCCCCCTGCCCCGGAAAGCTTTTGATCGCCGAGAGAAATTACGTCATTAGAATGGTTAATCCCTTCATAACTCTCGGAGCATTGAACGCAAAGCGCCACGCGTACAAGGCAGCCGTGTGGCGCACTTTATCAGCTCTGGAGCAGGCCTCACTGCTCTCGAGAGAAACGAAAAAGCGGAGAATTGCATTTTAGGCCAGACCCGATGAATACGCCAGGGGCTTATCAATCGTGATATATAACTCTCGAACGCAATGGCAATTAGCACTCTTTCTCTCTCTCTCTCTCTCTCTCTCTCTCTCTCGCTCGCATGCTCGAAAAACGAAAGTCTTATCGGAATCGATTGCAAGTTCGCCTCTCTTACGTTCTCGATCATACACAGGCTGTGACTCGCGGAAAGCTATTTATTCAAGCGGCTTCTATTTTCGCTTTACTCATAAGGGTATATACACGACGAATGGACGCGCGTGTGCGTGCGTGTGCGCGTTAAGTGTGTTCTGGCAAACTCTCTCTTTCTCTCTCTCTCTCTCTCTCGGCAGAGTCCTCACGGTATGACGCGTGCGCAACGCTGTCGCGGGCTTTCCCCTTCTACCGTCTAGCGCGCACGTTTTTCCCTTCGCTGTCGATAATTTACTCGAGCACGACCGAGAGTTGGCGTCCTCTCGCTCTTTCATTCGCTTCCTTTGCCGGTCACTTTGCTTTGGTTTCATTATTTATTGATTTCTTTCCAGCGATGAATGACGGACTAGAGAAATTGAAAGGACAAATTTCATTGTAAGACTCACCCGTTCATCGTCGGTGAAGGCGCAGGGCCCCGCCGTTGTGATTGCCGGGCACAGCTGCAGCAGTAATGTAGACACTGGCTGTGCGCACTAGTAGGCTCCCGTGAGGAGAAAAAAAACAACAGGTTGTTTCGGAATAATCGCGATTAGTCGATGAGCACGCATGTGCGATGCACGGCGCAGCGGCGTCAGCGGTGCAACTTATCAATTGAAGTCGAGCGGAGTGTGCGCGCCGCGAAAAGATGACGTTAGCAATGAGTACGACGAGCTACTATTACTACCGGCTCGACAGCCGTTGCTGCTACTGCTGCTGCTACTGCTACTGCTGCTACTACTGACTGGCACACGCGCACAGCACAGCCAAGCTCGTTGCACATAGGATACCGGACACACGACAGGTTATGAGAGACACGCGCGCAAAATAACACTGCACGGGCAGCAATAGAGCTTTTATTCTTTTTGACTTTTCCCCAATGCCTACCAACACAACACTCGACGTAGACGACACATGATGGTTATACAGCAACGGCGCAAGAGCGCGATGACTCCCTGCACATCACCGCAGGCCAACTCGTCGATTACAAGAGTGTCAGTGAGAGAGGCAAAGAGAAAGAGAGAGAGAGAGAGAGAGAAAGAGAGAGAAACTCAGAGCAGCAGTGCGCCGTCTTACCGCCGCGAGCCGCTTAACATTTTGCGCGGCGATGCTTGCAAAGCTTGTAAGCACGACTGCTGACATCTGCTTGCGACGGAATTGAGGTTAAGATACAGGGTTGATAATACAGGGTCTCGCCTTTATGGAGCGAGATCCGCACCTTTTCGCTTCGTTCTGTGTAAAGATCGTTATAAAATAAAGCTTTGGTGTTATTTGCAATTGAACGATCAGAACGCGTCTTTTACTGTACTTTATGATGTGATGTAATTATTCGATAATAAAGCTTACATTTTAACGAGTGAAAAGATTTGATAATAAAATTAATACAATTAAGAAATATTTGAAATAATTTCAAAAAAGGTAGAAAATTAAACAGATAATGGAAACGAATAAGTAAGTTACATTCAATACATTTTTAAAGAATAACTTTTTTACGATTAAAAGCTCTATAATTGTTCTAAAATATTTCAGCGTGTAGTCTAAGTACTAATCATACCCTCTCTTAAAATACTATCGTATAGACCCCGGTCCCATAGGTACGTACGGATGCGGACGGATATGGACGCGAATCGCAACTGTAGTAACATCACTAAAAATATCTAGTTCGATTATTTAGTACCAACACTACTGGTAGTGAGTAAAAGTGACTGTTGTTTAAAACTGTAGCGCCGAATGTACCACATTTAATGTTCAAATGTCAGGTCTACAATTTACTTTTCAAATTTTCATAAATATTGCTTATTGATGAGTATGCTAATGTAAAAAAAGTTTTTGGGATGATTAATACATATCATTTATATATATTTTCTTCTTCTTCTCATATATTTAAGTACTTCCGTAAAATTAAGGCCTAATTCCACTAATTGTAGTTGAAAGTCTATCAATTCTCTATCATTTGCCATCTTATAGACTGCAATAATGTAAAGGTTAGATAGGCGTTCATTAAATGTGGTACGTTCGGCGCTACAATTTTAAACAACAGTCACTTTTGCTCACTACTGGTAGTGTTGGTACTAAATAATCGAACTAGATATTTTTAGTGATGTTACTAGAGTTGCGATTCGCGTCCGTATCCGTCCGCATCCGTACGTACCTATGGGACCGGGGCCATAAAAATGATAAGGCACCGACGTCCAGCGTTGTGATTGGTTGATGCTAAAAAAGAGCGCGAAATTTTGAACTTTTGTAGAAGTATTTTTATTATATATTTGAGAGTGTGAAATTTATATTTCAGCAGTAAATTCAGTTTATGAATAATTAACATGGATAATAATAATCTGCAAGAATAGAAATATGCCGTTAATAAATCGTTTTGAGGACATAAAACGTTATGTTTCGAAATTATCAGTACAAATCGATACTTTTATAACCATCTGTGATAATAAAATTAATGTTGTCTTAAAATACATTTTTATCATTTGTACATTGTAAGTTAAGAGATATGCGGGCAACGGAAACTAAATATCAGATTATCAGAATAATAAATCCGTTAAATTTGAATAATGTTCACATAATAAAACAGCACACGATGTAAGATGTATTACTCACATTAATATAAGGCTGGGACTGTGATTACTACTATTGAGTATGTAAGGTTTGCATAATAGTATGACAAGTTAGTATAAGCAGCAACTTGAACAGCATGATTTATTCATGCGTATCTGCCATTAGAATTTCAAAATTGTCACGTATAAAGTTCAAATAATGTAATAAATAACAGAAAAACAAAAGAAAGAGCACACGAAGCTCGCCAAAAAACACTTAACTAGTATCATCATGAGTGTTGCATATTTAAGTAATCTTATCTTAAAAAAATTATAAGTGAACCGACATCCAGTATGGTGATTGGTGTAAAAAGAGCTGAATATGATTATATTTCAAAATATTTGTATTGCGTAAAAGTAGGAGATTTATATTACTATTAGCAGTGAAGACAATTTATCATATGGATATAATAATTTGCAAAAGTAATTAAGAATGGAAATATGATAGTAAATTATTTTAAGAGAATATATTTTGGAATTACGCTGTAATTATTGTTATAAAGCGATCTTGTTATTTTCATTTGTGATATTAAAATTAATATTATCAATTTTTATTTTTTTTGGATGAGAGAAACTGAACAACATAAAATGGAGGGAAAAAATATGATTAGTTTCTATGAATTTTATCGAAAAGATGTGCCGACAACCAAATATAATTATCAAAATATGAAACTCGTTAAATCTGAAACACGTTTGCACGTATTTTCAATTAAAATACACACCGATATCAAATGTATTGCGAATGTCAATATCACGCTGAGTTCATATCGCAAACCACTAATATTAATTAAGGTTTAGGACATATAATTAATACTATGATAGTTAAATTTTATCAGCAGTATATAATTCTAATGAATCTGTTGGATATCTTTCCAATGTATCTTGAAATAAGTAAAAGTTCATTGACTAATGTTAAATAATGAATACAAATTCAATTTTTATTCATTAGATATTCATTGATTGAATATCGACGAGTGTACTGTATTTGAAATTGCACTTTTATATACTCTAATATACTTTGAGAATCTCAAAGCTGTGATGCAGAAGGTTCGATTAATGCCATAAATAACACAACGACATAAAATAATAAACGTGCTAAACAATATCCTACAGTATAACTATAACAAAGTGTAGAAGTGACAGAATATCGACTGAATATGATGTTTCTATCGCAAACTGGTAGATGGCGCCTATAGTTGGTTTTAGTTGTAGAAACACTACGAATTTGTATTTTCGGCATATATCACTGTGTTTATGTGCCAATCCCCAAGTGAAGTGAAGGATTATTCTCAAGTCGATTTCAAACTGCACTACAAACATTTATCTGAGGGATTTTGATATTTTCATTCAATTTTGAAATAGGATTGCAATTATGATAAGGTCGTCGGTTAAGCTTTTTACAGTTAATATAGTTAATAAATAAAATCCATTGCATCAGTATTAGAATGGATAAATATTTTTTAAGTGTAGCCGCATGAAACTCGATAAACGAATTAATCAGAATGATATTATCGTATAATCTTTCACAAATGTGAGGTATTAAGCATATTGCTATGAAATGAAGACCTTCATATCTATACCTACATAAATACGCGAAGAAAATAAAAATTACCTTTATATAAAATAATCTCTCGTTAGCTCATGATGAAGGGACTTGTTTTCGACGAAAAAATGTAATGTAATATATTAATCGTTTCTAGTTAAGCGCAATGCTCACTCGACAAATAATCCATGTAACATCAACGCATTTAAAGTTTAATTATTGATCATTTTTTATTAATATGTTATGATTATCAACCACTAAATTTATTTATCAGAAATATTTCGTTAGATCCAATAATATGTGTAATAACTTTAATAGAAGCTATTGTCCTAAAATAATTGTATTTTGGATTTTAATTAATAGAAACATTATTATTATTATTATTTACAATAAGCATATAATACCCTTAAGAATACGAAATATTAACAACTATTGACTGAACACAGCAATATTACTTCGAGAGAGAAAAGAGTAGCGATAGCGGACGGTGTGCGTATTGGAAGCGTAACGATAAGATGAAAAGGGGCACGGGTCAGCCAAGCTGATAGCAGTCTTGGTGCAGTGTCGTGTTTTTTAGGTGCGTTCGATGTTATCTTGATTTCCGGTGACCTTGGCGATTGCGCGTGTTCATATCGGCGGATCTCGTATGAGTTGTAGAGGCGACCACCTAGAGGCAAGACAAGTATCAAACTTCGTCATCAGCAGCATCGCCACTAACTAGGATATACCGAGTACAGACACTCGGTTCTGCCAACGAGCTGGCGGCACTGATTACACGAGTTCCTATTTCTCTCTCGCTCCAATAGTCGAATCCACGCGCTCGGTTAAGCGTTTTCTTCGTGAATTCACTCTCATTTACAAAAACGAACGAGAAAAATCAGAGACCTTACCAGCTAAATTATTTAAGTTGTTGTTGTTTTTCGGGGCAGCGGTTAGCCTCGCATCAAGGGGTAATAATAGTTTTTGTCTGAAAATATGGCGGTGACAATTAACAATTAATAATCCACTCGATACACTGCATACACCTGTATAAAGAAAATAATACAGTAATTTTCAAAATCATTTTCTTTACTTTCTATACCTTCGACTTTCTATTTTTTTTTGTAATATTGAATTCTTTCTAATATTTGTATTGGTTGTATTACTGCAGTCTGCGATAGATACAATATTAGACCATGAAAACTATATATTTGAATTGAACGAAATCCTCAGAAACTTTGGACGAGGAATCATCTCTAGAAGATAAGGAAAAATAATATTTTATTCGCAATTGTTCGAATTGTGAAAAAAATATCTGTTCTTTTAAGATCTTCATATTTATCATAAATTGCCATTGGTCTTTGTATTTCATCGTTAATAGTCACTTTTGTTTTTGAAACAATCTCATTTTCTTGAATTAAAAGTTTGACTAAAGCTAGTATTACTTTTTATGTTTCCAAAATAAAAAATATTCATATAGCTTGAACTGAAACAATTGTTGTGATACATTTGTTTCAATCAAGAAGTTCAAAGAACTTACCTAAATTAATCTTTAACATTCTTCTTATAAGATGTGATACATTAAATTATCTAATAAATTAATATTTCGTTTATCACATTTAATATAAAGTATAAAAAAAACTGCAGAAAGTCCTTACGAAACTCTGCAAAATGTTACTTTTCTGATTTTTGTTTGTATCGTTATGGAGTCAACGGTTGTTTTCTGCTGCGCACTAAATGAATCATCGAGATAGTGCGTCACTCAGCCATAAAGAAGTGGTATCTCCTAGAACCCTTTCTCCGACGCACTATATATATATATATATATATATATATATATATATATACACATATATATATACATACAGAGACTCAAGCCTACGCAAAAGAGCCACGTCAGTCCTGAACCTTTTGCAGGGTCGCGATTTCCCGCAGCCACCTACTGTATACTTCTAATATCCTCATAAGGATGTTTATCTCTTCACTGCATTTAGGTTTTTAAATTAGTCGATCTTTGAACTCTTGGACTTATAACCATACACTGTGGCTTCTACGTATGATGCTGTGGTGTCAACGTAAGGGGAATTTAGTGTCTATTTATTTTATAATGTTCGCTATTTTTTATTTACACTTTTTACAATGTGTAAAATAGCTTATAACAACAATTTGATTTGACAAATATTAAAAAAAAGGTTTGAAAAGTTATTTAAAATTTCTTTTCTGAGCAATCTTTTAAATACATTACCTCTGTATTTTTTTTAAATTCATAGGAAATTTTTTGAGCTGTTCTAATATTCTTCAAAATGTAAAACACCGAAAAATGTATTTTCAACTTTTAATTTCTTGAAATAAATGAAATTCTCATTATAACTTACTCAATCGTCTTTTTATAAACTTCTAGTTTGTTTATTACTATTTATTTGAATATCCCTATCAATTAAACGAGAATTTGAACGTATTAGTCGGCTCTTAACAAGCTACAACACAAAAATAAATTTTACATGTGTAGACTAATAAGTTAACTCGTAACTTAGTTTAGAACAAAATTTTATATGTAATAGGTATAAAAAATACAAATACAATATATTTTTTTTGTTAATTGGATTTATGTTTTACTAATTCTTAATACGAATATAATTGGCTATGTTGTTAGTGACAATATTAAATAAATAATCAAACTCTGCCATTTAATTTATATATTACTCTAGAAAAATATCTCTTTCTAGCTTTCATATCCATAGATTTTAATTACTGAATAGTAATTGATAAGCTATCAGCAACGAAATTTCGACGAAAAAAGATGGGCAATGGTAGAGTCCTTGGAAGATACGCATATTTTGAATACCTCTTATCGTTCGTGACAGAGCTGCTGCTCGGTCGTTTCGTGAAGCTTTCGCCTTGACTATACTTTCCCGATCATGTGAGGCCTGGCGAGAGTCGTCCGGACGTTAAGAGATGGAGAGAGACTTGCGACTTGTCTCTCCTCTCTCCTTTTGCCGGGAACGCGTCTCTCTCTGTCTCTCTCTCTCTTGCCTGTGCTATTTTCAAACCACGACTTTTTCCTTATATATCCCTAGTCACAAGGAAACGAGCTTCGCGTTTCTCCGAGCTTCTCATGGTCAAGGCTCTTTCTTAATTTAAGCCACAACAAAAACGCAAGACTACATTTACAGAATAATTCATTAGTCTTTTTGTTTATTTTATAAATCCTGAAGATGTTTCATATTAAATGTTACAAATATTTATTCGAGGGTAAATTTCGTATTTACCATATTTTGAGCTTGATGCATTGTTATTTCCGGATGGAATTCACGAAATTCTTCGTAAGCATTATTAAAATATTGAAAATTATTTATTAAAAAATTCCAATTTTCATATTTATAAAATATAATTCGTTTAATATCACATCAGATAGATTAACGCAGATCATAGTTCAATAATAGACAGGACGAGTTGTCATCTGAAGAAAATAATTTACACTTTTAAATTTTTTCTTGAAGATTAGTTCATCCATTAACTATATGTTAATTTAAAAATTTGGTTCATCCTTTGTTAAAATTTATCACGTATACAATTAACGTATATAATTAACGTATATATATGTGTAATTTAAATGATCTGACGATTTCATTTTTTTTTCTTGTTTCGGAGAGGGAAAACTGAATAATTTTTTAGAAGAACCCAACTATAAACATCATGGATTTAATAAATAATATAAAGAAGATTCTAAATAAATATTTTATGTATTATGTGATACATATAACTTTATATTGAAATTCGGTAACATTGCATAACTGTCTTATAAAGTTCACAACTTAAATTGCATTTGAATTCAGTTTGAAAGTTAAAAATATGAAATATACAAAACATCCTGTGGGCAGTACCATTATACGTATAGCGCATGAAGTTCGATAAAGTTGCAAATGATATTCCTTTCCCTGAATATACCGGTTTTTAAGTGTATCAAGATAGATTGTAGCAACGCTTGCAGAGCGTCAATCAGCAGAGAGAAAGAGTAGTTGCGCATAGAAAGAACTTACGAAAGAGATACGTAGGCGATACGAGAACGTGTGTGACCGAGAGAAGATGCTGAATGAGACGAATGTAAAGAAAAGGGTACTCTTTCTGTGTATACACGTGTGTGTAAGATTAGGCTTCGCGAGTCTCATGTTATCCTCGTAGAGTAGGACGAGAGCCGTTGGAACCTGCTCAAGCGTGACTGCGTGCGTGCATATGTGTACTCTCTCGAGATCATTGGCTGGTCGGATGCTGCGGAAGAGAGAGATACAGAGTGAGAGAGAGATAGGAAGGGAGATGGTCCGAGGACGTGTATGTGAGTATATACTCGGACACCTCTATATTACGAGTCGTACACATGTATATGAGTGGGTACGAATGCTAAGGCTAAGTATATGATCCCCTAGTATCGTCTCCTCTGAGTTTGGTATCAAATGGCTGCCGATGGTGGCTAGCAGCGGCACGCAGTCGCGCGCTCTGACGGATATGTCCCTATCCGCGAGTGATACCCGCAAGAAGACACCCATAACTAGTAAGGCTGCGCACGCGTGCGCGTAGGGCATCCGCTGTCGCTGTGCCACTGCGTTCCTCGATCCTCCTCGCGAGCTTGCGCTCCTAGTCGGCCGATCGTCGGAGTTTCTTTCAAAACCACTGAAGCGGCAAATCTTTTTACCCTCCGGGGGATTAACGAAGGGCGGCTGATTAGGCACTCATGAGGGATCGCTCTCGCGCGTGCAGGCCCATCAAGAGCAAGTCGTAAAGAACGAGAGAACGCAGACAAAAGCTCAAACTATAACGTTGCAAATATGTTCCCCACCTCATTACAACGGCCTAGCCCATAGGGATGCCGTAAGTTTATATTCTTCTCGCGAGCATCTAACCTTCGTACCATTCTCTTCTCTCTCTCTCTCTCTTTCCCTCCCTTCCTCCGCCGATTATTCGCCTTGCAGTTTCTTTGTGCTGCGCGATGATTTTCACTTCTACTAGCTCTGAAGCCGCTCAGGCGAGACAACAGAAATATGACGAGTGCCTATAGGGACACCCGCCAGAAACTTAGTAACTCCCGCACGCCTAAGTACTCGAACAAAGCTAGAGTACGGAATATGGACTACATAGGGAGGTTCTGTCGCAGGGTATGGTACCCTGATCGAAGGTGTATCGCATTACACGTGACCGCAATTGGTGAGAGCTGCCGCTGGCGTTGCTGCTGATAAGGCGAGCTTTCCTCCGTTGCGCCACGGGAAAGCATATGCACATGCAGCGACGGAGAGAGAGCCTCAAATTAGCATATTAATAAGAAAGCCGGCGACAAGGGCCAGGGTAGCAGGATTAATCCGCGGCGTTCGCTCGCTTGCTCGCTCGTTCCCTTGCTTGCCAGTCGCAGCCGCCGCCGCCGCCGCCGCCGCCGCTTGTCTGCCTGCCACGCCAAGGATAATATTCGAGAGTAGGGCTCGAGTGAGTTTGGCGATGAACCGAGAGAAGGGAGAGCCAGAGAGATGCGATGAAGGAGAGACAGAGAGAAAGCACTGCCAAAGAGGATCCTCCTGACGACCGATGCATTCCTGATGCCCGAGTCTCCGCATTTAGAACTCGATGGAGCGGAACTAATTGCATTTCTAGTTTGACTCACCCCTTTCAGTGTCTGCACGCTGGAGAGTGCAATATACATCAATTGTGATACGAGCAGATAAATGCTCGTCGAGGCAGAAATAAAAGAGTACGCGCAGAGCCACATGCATAGTTTGGTGAATTATCGTACTTGATCAAATAGAAAATTTATTGGGCATTGTTCTCCTGTGCAAAGCAGGTATTTATTCAAACTTTAACAAAAACGTAGGATATCAATCGTTAATTGATTTCATAAAATTCAGTAGTTTAACATTAAAAGAGACTGTTTGTAAGCTTTATTTATAGTAACATTATTTATTCGAATACCACAGAGTCAAAATATTTATACAGTGTAGTAATTCTCGAAAAAAATGGCTTAAGGCTATACAAGTGCCACAAATATAAGAAAGTGAAGTATCATACATATATTTAGCGGATCGTATCATTTGATATGCCTTGATGAGTATGATATTATAGCTTTCACTTTCCTGATATATTTACAGATAGTCGTGAAGCTTATTCTAAAGTGTTACTATAAGAAAAAAATCCCAAAAAATTATTACAGCTAAGTTTTTATAATTTAAACACCTAAAAATTCACCGACAAAGTAACAGAAAGCGTTTCAATTCACGTGCTACTTTTTAGGTGAAATATCATGCATATTCGCACAGTTCTCAATTTATTTTCCTATGTTCGTTTCTGTGTCTTTTCGTAGAAAAATTTTTCACTCTGTGTGTGTGTGTGTGTGTGTGTGTGTGTGTGTGTGTGTGTGTGTGTGTGTGTGTGTGTGTGTGTGTGTGTGTGTGTGTGTGTGTGTGTGGGTGTGGGTGTGGGTGTGGGTGTGTGCGCGCGCGTGTATATGTTTCATTTCAAAATAAAATATCTATTAGTTAGAAATTGTTAATATGGAATGGACTCGAAATTTTGTCTGTGTTATACAGAAATAGTACTTTTCATTATACCATTTAATGACATCACGTGATCGTACAAAATTAGCTTATTCGATGGAAATTAATGAAATAAAAGCAATTATTTCTTCGAACACACTTACAAAATGAATACGAAATAATTCACGTCTCCTCTTTTCGCCAAAAATACCATTCGTTTGATGCTCTCGTGGTTCCATTTAAAGCCATCTACGGCGACTCCCAAATATGTTTATGTATCTATTAAAAGATCAAAAGAGCAGCTATAGCTTGGAATTAGACATCGTTTGAACAGGCCAGCCAGTCAGGTGAAAGGGATCCCGCTGATTGTTGTTTCGTGCTACAAAGCTTTGATCTAGCCCAGCAGGTATTCCCGCCGTAGAGACCTGCTGCTATTAACAGTTTGGGATAGCCACCAGCGGGCGGCAATCGGCCTCCGAGGACTTGAGCCAGTAGACGGAGGCAGCGGCTACCTCGTACACGGAGAAAGGCAAATGTCAGGGAGAGAGAGAAAGAGAGAGAGAAAGAGAGATAGAGTGAGAGCGACTTTTCCCCTCTGCGGCCCTACCCAACCTACGCTAAATACTCCAGCCTCCCGATGCTCTCCTGCTCGTTGGGATATCACTTTTCATTTTTTTCATATCTTAAAGATGCTGGGAATTTCGGGAAAA
Organism: Phymastichus coffea; assembly: GCF_024137745.1. NCBI lineage: Eukaryota > Metazoa > Arthropoda > Insecta > Hymenoptera > Eulophidae > Phymastichus > Phymastichus coffea. The sequence continues at coordinate 313,033 of NW_026706911.1, forward strand.
TGTTTCACTAAATGGTACGCTCGGTTGCACTCATTGTGCAAAAGAGGAAGCTATTTATTTTTACTTGTTGAAAGATATGTGTTCTTGACATTCAAACCATAACCAGTTGTAAGGCTAGATTTGCACTTTCAGGATATTTATTGCAAATATTTTAAATAATACATTTTTCTGTTGAAACATTTAAAAATTTTTCATAAACTTCTAAATACTATAACTCTAAGTACTAACGGTTACGGTTCATTTGAAAATTTGCAACTTACTTGGATTTGCACAGTTAAAGAATTTCAGTATTCTATAATACTAATATCTCTAATATGTCTTTAATAATAATTGTAAAACATAATTTTCGAATACTTTGCGTATTCGAGTCATTTGACCTCGTTGCTCTTAACGCTCCTTTGTTTTATAGTACTTTTATGATATGTTATACTTTTCCAAACGAATACAGACGTTTAAATTGGAATAATTGATTTTTGAAAAATGAGCAAAACTGACAATGTCAATGAAAGTATTGTAATAAATGATTACCTTTCATTTGCAACTTACCTTTCGTTTGGGTGATACCCCGTACGGCTCCATTAGCAAAGCTAGATCAATAAAGCTAAAAATTAAAGAACTATATAAATTATACGATAGATTAGATTGGATTTATTTTCTGGCTCCTCGGAAATATCTTTCGTGCCAAGTCTAGTCCGTGTTTCCTCATCTATTTTCCTATCCATCACATCATCACTATATTTAAAGTCTTCTTTAGTTTCAACAAGCTGTTGTTAACCACATTCTAGAACAGAGATTCTATAATGGATTTGTATAACACCCGTACGGTAATTCTCTAATTATCTAATTATCTACTGTCTCAGATATTACTCTTCTAGTCTGCAGGTAGTCAGCTATTACCCACATTAGATGGTCGGATACATCAAAGATCTGGAGGGTCTAAAAAATATCCATTCACCTAAGAGCATTGAAAGAATTTTTAATGTCGATGGTACCTGCTAGAACCAACAGTATGACTTCATGACATATCCGTGTTGCTTTAGTTATTATCTCAGTCGTTACTTGGAAAATCCTGACTGTTGATGTTTCTTACGGAAAACAATAATGGTTGTCCACAAATCTCCCAGCGGAGTTTATGACATTCACTAGCCAAGGTCTGATACAGATATTCTGGTGCATCTGATAAGCTGAACGGTTTATCAGGGCTTTCGTATCTTCCTTTATCTTGTAAGGAAGAACTAGGCGAGCCGTCTTTACCTCTTGTTAATAATTTTTGTCTTCAAATACGCGTTGAACAATTTAAGTATGTACAATCTTAGATCTGATATTTGATACCATCCGTAAGACTTCTCCTGGAATCCTATTTGGTCCTTGTGCTTTTTCAGCCTTCAGCGTGGAAATAGCTCGCATGAGCTCCGCCTTAGTGAACTTTGGGACGATAAAGAAATGACTAAAATCGTCTACTGTGTCTTTCCTTACGGTGTGAATTGGGAATAGTCTGTCCATTATTGTTCATGTCACCATTTCTAAGTTCCGGGAAGCCAAAAGTTGTCAATCTTTTGGTCTCTATTTTATAGTCCAATGGATGGATATAAGCATTTCAAAACTTTTTTTATTTTATAACTCACGAGTCCTAGTTATTTTCATCATATAGTTATTTCCAGCAGAGTTCTTTACTGTCTTTAATAGTTCTCGTAAGTATCTTTCATGATGTCTTGTATTCCTTGAAGAGAATTTTAATATTAAGTTTATCTTTTACACGGTTACGGAATAACTTTTCCTGCACTTGATACATCCTTTATGTAGGAAGACCTCAGCCCAACAATACTTCACTCTTTTGTTCTATCTATTTTTTTATGTAGTATTAACGAAGATGGACCCTTAAACATCTATCTTCGTTTGCAAAATTCCTCAATCGCTCTTATCATTTTGTCCACGATAGAGTTTATCTTGAGATTTCTGTCACTGATCAAGAGACCTTTTGTAAAATTTTCACGACTCTGATACGGTAATCGTAGGTGTAAAATTGAGTAGGAATAAATACATATTGTTAAGAAATTCAGTGTACTGTTTTACCAAAATCAGTCCCACCATCACTTTATATGCGGCAATTTTCATATGCAGTCAAGCGTGAAATTAGTTTTCGAGATGTACTCGAGAAGTTTAAAAGGACTTCTTATGAATGCTTAGTTGAATCCAGACGATCTGAGTAATTCGTTGATGATTGTTCGGAATGTAAATCTGAAATCTGACAAGGTCAATTAAGTTCTATAATTAATTCAAATCCTTTCATATCAACATCTTGACAGAAAGATTGCTTCTAGGTGGCATCGACAAAGACGTCTGATGCATCTGGAGAACAAAGAACTAGAAAGTGAAGTCATAATTGAGAAGCAGCCTGAAAACTTCCGACAGGACATCGGAAGCTCACACCGATAGCCAACCTAATTTTACCGACTCACACTTCCGATAGCTGCCTACTCACCTTCGCCACGGCAAGATAGCACCTCGATAATCAAGTTGTCTTGGCCTCGACAATTAATCTCGACAATACAGTTTCTAAAAGTAATATATTTTTTAAATCGATTATAGATTACTATATGCGTTAAGCTATTTGTATGCGTGTGTGTGTACTATGTATCCTGCAAGGTACCTCCCTCATTTTAAGCCTAACTTATTGTAAGCAGCTAAGAGCTCAAATAAAGCTCTTACATTCTCTAAATTTTGGATGTTACTTTGTGCTACTAACCTAATAATCCATCAGTGTGGATTTTTTCGCCTACCGTCGAGGTGACAAGACGTGTTTACAAACGAGCTCCGTGACATACCAACGAGTGCTATATTGTAAGTCGCGTGTTAGACGCGTAAGTGATGATTATTTCACCTGTGAGAGAAGGAATGTTGGAATGTTCTATTTAAGAACATTAGTGTTCCAGCATCTTTTTTTATTTACACTCTTTTAACTAGTCTCTAATACGGAAATAATTAATAATGGATGACTATAAAAATTATGCAATAATGTTGCCTTCTACAGCATCGTTCTCTAAAGTAATACAACAAGAGAAAGTTCTATTTCATGGACAACTAATCATCGTTGACTCTGTGGAAAATCAATCTTTTGAAACATACGTAATGGAACTCAATAAAATCGTAAATGATAAAGATATTTTATATGCTTCTCGTATCAATAGAACTCGTGTTTGCTTCTACCTAAGCAGCAAAGAGATTGTTGACAAGGTGGAAATAGATGTCAGAGGGACAAAATTCAGTATTAGAATCCTTGTAGTGAAAGCAAAAAAAGAATTATATATAATTAGAGAGCTAAAAAAATTTGAGTATCACACCTATATCTCAAATTACAACTGTAAAAATGGATACTCAAAACCTAGTACTCAGTCATTTATTAAGCTTTAGAAAGCAGATTTATATCGGCCCTGAAGGCAGTGGAAAGTTGCCTAATAATCTGCGTATTACTGTTGTTAACGTCATCTTTTGGATTTACTTTTCTACTGGCAAACTCACTTGCTTTTTGTGCCATGAAAAATGACATTTAGCTAGATACTGTCAAAATGTGGAGAGAGGCAATGAGACTGTAAAACTCTCGGATACTCAAACTGCAGTAGAAACTGAAAACGATCAGGAAATGGAGGCTAATACTAAGGAAAATAATGAACATTTCAACGAGGAGCTCCCCCCCCCCAGAATAATACACCAGCCTTCAAAAGACCACTATTTTCGAATGTCAGTTCGTCAACAGCAACGTCACAGGCAAACAAAAGTAAAAATGTAAATTTTTACTTTTGTTTGCCTCTGACGTTGAAAAATAACGAGAAACATAACGATAAATCACAGAACGCGAACAAAAAGCTGAAGGAACACAAAGTAAAATTGATTTTCTAAAACACCTCGCGCCTGAAAAGAAAAATATAGATGAAAAACGAACATATTTCTACTAAGCTATGAGAAACTTCTAGAATTTTTAGAAAAAGAGTACGGTAAAAACGATATAATAACCTTAATCAGAACGTACACAAACAATTTGTCATCTTCCTCCGATATGCTCACTGAGATATATATAGGTATATAAAAAACCGTGTTGAAAACTCAATTAGAAACATTATATCTAATGCAAAGATAGAAAAAGAAATTGTTAAAAATGTGATTGAATGAAGTGAAGAATCAGGTTTTTCATATTACGACGGATAAAAATATAAGTATGGATACACGCAATATTACAAAGAATCGAAACAGTTCTCAATAATACCAACAAAGATATATCACTACTTAAAATCTTATTCTAGAATGCTCGTAGCATTCGCAAGCGTAAATACGACTTATATAATTTATTATCAATAAGTCCGTGACTTCTCGGAAGAAGATGGAGTTATCATAACGTATTTCACACTGTAAGAAAGTCCCATCTAGTATAAGTGTGTATACAAAGTTTCAAGTTAGTACATTGGTTTGGAAATTTTTTACAGTCATTTAAATTTAATTTTTCATTGTGTAAACAAAATCATGGAAAAAATGAGTTTCGTATGCTTATTAAACGTTATTACCTATGAAGAAACCCAATCAAAAAAACTAAAGGAAAACTCAGATTAAAGTTAAAAAGTGATTTACTGAATTTCTACTACTAATACCGAAACTACTATACTTCTTTACTAAAAAGAGTCCAAAAGAGGTAAGTACCCAAGACATAATCGACAGAGTTCATGATATTATACTCTCCGATCGTCGATTGAAAGTGTGTGAGATTAGCGAGGATCTTAATATTTCAGTATGATGCACATGGAACATTTTACATGAATGTTTGGGCATGAGAAAGTTATCTGTAAGACGGGTGCCGCGCTTGCTCATAGCTGATAACAAGCGAGCTCGTGTAGTTGCATTTGAGCTATGTTTGAGCACGTTTCAACGTAATTCAAAGGAGCTTTTGCGACGTTACGTTATGGTTGATGAAACAGAAATTCATTATATGCCAAAAACGAAAGATCAGTCAAAAAATGTGGACTGGGCCAGGTGAATCTACGCCGAAAAAAGCGAAGAAGGTACGATCAGCCGGAAAAGTCATGGCTAAAATTTTTTGGAACTCAAGTGGTATGATATTAATCGACACCTACAGAGTGGAAGAACTATTACAGAAGAATATTATGCCTCATTATTAGACCGATACCGATTTGATGCCATACTGAAAAAAAGCGACTCCATCTGGCAAAAAAAAACAGTACTTTTCTACCACGACAATGTACCAGTTTACAAGAGTTCCATTACAACAGCCATATTATTTGATTTACACTGCGAAATACTTCCTCATCCACCTTATTCTCCAGATTTGGTCCCATACGATTATTTTCTGTTTCTTGACATGAAAATTTGACTTGCGGGTAAAAGATTTTCATTCAACGAAGAGGTAATTGCTGCGACAAATGAGCATTTTGAGGAGTTTGATAAAAATTACTTTTCAGGGGGCATAAAAAAGCTTGAGCGCTGCTTTAATAAATGTATAGTCAAAATTGAACTATGTTGAAAAATAAATTGAAATTATTTAAATAAATAGTGTTTTTGTTTAAGTCATGGACTTATTGAACGACCCTCGTACCTGAACAAACGTTAACCTGATCGGAAAATAACTTTGCACATTCTGAGAAGATAGAATATTGAGTGGATGATTCTGACTTAATAACTATATTATAATATCAAACTTAAAATAAAACAAGTAAAGATACTGAAAAAAAAAATCAACAATTAAATGGACTTCATCTACAAAATCGATATGCGGTATGAGCTTTGACAGCAGCTGCTTTGTAATACTATTATCGAAAGTACAAGAGTATGACGCTATTGTAGATTTTGCAGCAGAACTATCACTGGTAGACCTGCAAATCGTAATTAGGTTCAAAGATTATTACCGAACTATACGATTCTACAAAGAATCACGGATAAAAAGCAAGAACGATTGGCTAACTACCCCTGCAAATATATTTCGACGGTCACGTTGACAAGTTTTACTTCAAAGCAGTCTGATAAACCTGTTTGAACCTGCCATTATATTAGAACTAGATTTTTTATAATAATGAGATATGCTGATACTTTTTCGGAAAAAATGGCGTGTACATGGCGATTAATGGCATCATTCATAAGCTTCAAGATGCTTAGCTTATTTCGTTGAATATACTGGCCTAGTATAGATCGCAGCTGACCAAACCAAAAAGTTAATTAAATAACAGAGCGACTAAACTACCCTTTACTGATAACCTAGGAAGAACCCTAATCGTCAAACATATAATAGACGTGGGTGACACGAAATCAATTAGACAAAGCCTACGGGGCATGTCATCGGAAATTTAGAAAGTAATCAAAATAGAATATGAGTAGTGACATAAAAAAACCTCCCAATAATTAGAGACGTACTTCAACAGATTGAAGAGCCAGAAGTATGCTTAACAAAAACATAAAGCTCCTGCTAGACAGAGCCGAAAACCTTTGGCAGTCGTTATCGCTTTTGAAGGCAAAAACTAGCTTCAACAGAAGTTGAATGTGGGTATACCTGTTAAAAGGAATCGGAATTACGCTGATATAATTAAAAAAGTTCCAGACGAGGTACCGGAAGCGGTATGAGAATAGAGAAATGTCCAAAAGGTAGAAAATAAATAATCAAGTGAACGCGAAAACAAATAAAAAAACAATCTGATGAAACATTAAAAATGTCAGAAAAATAAAAAAATGTAGCAGATAAGTCAGGAGAAGAAAGACTGAGTATAGAGTGAGAAAAGATAATACTTACGGTTCCTACCACAGGAAAGACTTACGTGAATGTAGTGAAAGAAATTTCCGTAAAGGTGCACGAAGACATCAAAATCAGGTGAAACGATTCCGAAAGTTTTAACAGATTATAGCTCTCTCTCTCTCTCTCTCTCTCTCTCTCTCTCTCTCTCTCTCTTATTATATTATTTGTTTTTGTTGCAAATCTTAGAGGCTTTCAATTCTATTTCGTATAATCATTTCGGACGAGAGATTGACTGCATATCTACGCGTACGTCCTCTCGCTCTCTCATCCTTTTTTGCTTGTATCTCATTCCCTCTTCGCGTGTTTATTCGTACGTTCTACTACTCACATTTATTTGTCATGGAGCCACCACGTTTCACGTCTTTAATGTCCTTTCGACTTGCCTAATGGTCGAGAATGGTAGTGGATGGGCAATAAGAACTGAGACTGTGATAGCTGATCCGTAGGGGGGCAAAGACTGAAGCGGCAGCTGTTGATCGACCTATTGTGGCGGTGGCTGCTGCTAAATTTTGCCTGCAGACCGATTTTTCTTTTCGGACTTGTTTCGCTGCAAATACATTTTATAATCATTTTACTTATATAATTTTATACTTAATGAATCGGGGATTAAAATTAACTTTGGTACAGATCGGTTCTGTCGCATTTTGCTGAAATCGTCTTGTGCCTGCGTTCATTTCCTCCGAATATTTTGATGCACAGGACATTGGATCACTTTCATCTATACTCCACATAATAAATATGTGTTAGTGGCGTTTGGCATGGTCTTATTGCTTTTTAGGAACTTGGATACAAGCAACAGGCAACGAGCGTATATCGATTATTGGCAGTTCTCTTTCTCTCTCTCTTTCTCCTTATTGCATCTTTTTTTCCTCGTGTTAGTAGTGGAAGTAGTGTACTGTACTTAATTAATCTAACTCCACTTTTACTTGTGATGTAGCCATATTTTGATCAATTATTTCAATAACGGCTGGATAAATTAAAAATATTTCAGAATGAAAATACTAGAACAATTAATTTAATATTGAAGTATTGCTCGTTCGATGATGTTTTCATGCAATTTTTCTAATTTTTCAATGTTTTCAGACACGCAGAGCAGAAAATACAAGATTAATACAGTTTAACTAAAAATTTCAAATATTATATTGTTATTTTCATTCAGAGATAACCACAAATCGATTAAAACCATTGTAGAAGTATGTTTCTAGGTATAACATATTTTTTTAGTAAATATCTGTTGTATACGTATGTATGTTTGGACATATGATATATATCGATATTAGCGTTAATAATTTAATAAATTCTATCTGTCAAAATTTTACGCATAAGAGCTAATTTGATTTGCCTTTAAATAAAGAAGAATGTTAAAAAAGATTTACATGATACTGTTGAAAATATCTTCTAAAATATATAATTTTAGCAGCTGATTAATTTATTTTTATTTTGTTAGTGTTACCTGTGAATTTTATAATATTTCATAATGGAAGTTCATGGTCATTCGCTTAATGAAATAAATAAAAACTGATAGAACGAACGATATAGTTACGTCATTAGAGCTTACTTATATTAATACATTTATGTATCTTACTATAAGGTAAAAGTTTGAATTCAATCGTAATTTGGTATGAAAAATTTTCAAGCAGCTATAGGACGATAACAAAGCTTGTCTGACGTGCATGCGCGCAACAATCGATTGCAAGGTCACAGAAAGTGAAACGGAGAGTTCCGAAAAGCGCGGAGTGGCGATAATACAGAAAGAGTAAGCCTTGTGCTGCGCGCTGCTATCCTGATGTGGCTTGTATCTCAATTCACCAAACGACCCTTCTCTCAAACCTCTCGTTCGCAGCCCTCGAGCGATACAGCACGGAATGAAGAGAGAAAGAGAGAGAGACCGTGTCCCGCGGGTCCTCTGTACTCTACTGTACTCTCACCTCTTCATGAAATCCTGTTGGCAGGTGTATCGTGAATGGCTCAACTCTTTCGTTCTGCACGTTCGGGCAACAAGATTGCTCGCGCTGATTGGATACTTACTTTGCTGGCAGCGATTGATTGGCTTCCGCACTTTTCCTATTCTTCTTGTTTCCTCATAAATGTCAGGCTATCAATTTAATGCTAGAAAAATGAAAATTCGTGCAATTAATGACTTTATGAATTAATAGCAAACAAACATTAAATTTCTTATAAATTTTATTGCATGACATAGATATTTATTATTTTCAAATTTCATTAAACTATATTATTATAACAAGCAATTTCATTATACTGAATTAAAAAATATCGTGGTATAAAAGTCAAATAACGAAAACTGTAGATATCTGTAAACTGCATCGTACGTAATATAATGAATTATAGTACAAAATAACTTAATGATAAAGTCGAACGCCTTGTATACTATCAGTTTATTGTCTCCTGGTTTCGAATGCATCGAGAAATTCTGGAAAGTGCCTGCGTAATCAACACACATACTGATAAAGTAGTTATCTATACACGTCCGAACTTTACCGGCGTAAACTTTACCTCCGCCCGCTAATGTCAAAAACTTATATAATGCCAATGGAAGAAATCTGTTTTTGTTAATTTAACTGGCTACTGCTTAGTTTTTATTCTGAGCAACGACGATGTTCAACAATATAAATATTCAATTGACGTAACGTCGCGAATTCTCACTTTCGCTTCTTTTACATTAACAATTACTGAATATTTATAGACGCGCAAAGTATTTTCTTAGTTCTGTTCTGCTACATTTCACGGGCTTATCTATTTCATACAAATGCACTCAACGTCGAAGATATTTTTCGGCAAATCCGAAGGTACTTGTCGATACGACAATGTACCAACCAGCTGAATATATAGAAAACGACAAATCGCGTAAGACAACGCATTTCGCCTCGAGTCGGATCTCGTCAGCTGGAAGCTTTACCGTCGATACTTTATCCGCCAAAGAAAACTATCGCACTTTGAAACTCAATACGCCCTTCAACTTGGATCCCGTTCGCTTTGACGAAGCATCTGCGGCAATATCCGCGCGGCAGCGCCGCACGGACAGTAAAGGTATCCCTCGCGGGTGTTTTTCTTGGCAAACAAAGGCTCCATTCAACGATTCAAGGCGATAAGAGTGGATAGTAAGCAAGCGAACAAGGCAAGCGGGTGCAACCACCCTGGAGGGTGGCAATGGTTGTCGCCACTTCTTGCTCGCGCGTGTTTCCTTATTACACTTGTTTACCACTGTCTTGACAGTCGCGCTCGCACTCGCGCTCGTAGCGCGGAGACACGTAGCTCGCTGGCTCGCCGTAATTGTGGATAATTCGCCGCCGAGCCGCGCGTGCGAGCGACGGCAACGGGCGGAAGTTGCGGCAACGGCTGCTGATGCTGATGCAGCCCAGCCCGGTTACGCTCGCCACTCCTAACATCCTGATCAGCACCGATCGAATCGATAAAACGCCCGATAGTCCTCGATAGTCTTTCTCTCTCTCTCTCTCTCTCTCTCTCTCTCTTCCTCCTCCCTTTCGTTGTCCCTTTTCAAAGACCACCGACTCTTCGATCTTCTTTGTCCTCCTTCGTGCGCTGCTCTCGCTTTCTTTGTTAAGTACACTGGTACTGCACTTCCATAGCTCCAGAGAGCACTTCGGAAAGCTGGTTCGCGGAATCAGAGCAATTTTTCGGCCGAGAAAGCTATTCACGGTATCTCGTGCGGTAATATCGGAAGTATAAAAAAAGAGACAATTAAGAAGCGCAGAAGGGCGCGGTGAAGTGAATACGAAGAGCATATATACGCGCCGCACATAAGGGCGAACAATCAACGTGGTGGGGTTCAACGAGACGACCGTTATATTACATGCGCAGTGTAAACAACTCCGTTACATCGACGTAGCAGGAGCATAAGAGAGCCAAAGAGGTGCCTGCGCGGGAAACTTTACGAACCAGAGTCGCATATTGCTAACGGAGGAGGTGGAACTTTCTCCTTGCTACGCGCGTTCTACTCTTTCTCTCTCTCGCTCTCTCCCTGTCATTTCGTCTGTCTCTCCCTCCTTTTTTCTGTCTCTACACCTATAGCTAGACCAGCTTTCTCTGGCCTCTGTTTGTATCGACGTCCCACTTACACACCGCCCCTGCTCATCCCCCCACCTGCGAGTTTCCAAGTCAGACTTTGCTATCTCTCTTATACCCAGTCGCTGCCCGCAGTCGAAGAAGAAAGCCGGCGATGCGCGAAAATGGTTCCAGTTGATACCCGCGGCTCAAATCTTTGTTTGCAAGCTCTGCTCGAGCAAGCGCTACATAAAGCTTCGCCTCTTTGACGTTCCGAGCTTTTGTCGACGAACACAAGTTCGCTCGTTGTGATGTTGTCATTAAGGTGCACTGTTGTTTGTTAATTGGGTCAAGCATCTGCATTTTTCCCGACGAATCTTTACAATGAAAATCTCGATGATAACGTTAATTTACAATGACATTTTTTCAACCAACTCTACGATAATGTTAAGAAAGTTCACTCATTTGATATTTTAATAAATATCCATAAATAATAGTGTATCTCATAAGCCTTTTCACAACACATTCGACGAAATATGGAAATACGCTGCTATATTACGCATTGTACGGACTTGACAACGAAAACAAGTCTAAGAGGTGCGTTTCAACGCGATGAGACGATGGTGTGCGAGAGATGAGGATGTGATATGAGCTCAACGATTCATATCTCTCGTATGAAGGAAAATAGGAAAGCAGAAGGACTAGAGAGCTAAAGGTTATGCTATAGCGGTCACACATATGTGAGTCCGTCATATTTCAGCGGGAAGTACGCGCTTTTCACCTAAAGTAGTATATATAACGGTATATGATGGCAACGCCCTCGGTCTGCTTTCTCCGTCTCCCTAGCATCCCAACATCCCTCCAAAATAGCATACCTATACAAGCATGCTCGGCTGGTGGAATACTCAGAGGCTTGAAGCTACCTTAAATGCTGCTGTCATTTAGCAACCGCAAGTTTTTAATGGAGACCGAAGCACTGTAGAAATTGGGAATGGACTTTTTCATCTCTCAGTCACCATTAAAAGACCTGCGTAGACACTTAATCATTACATTTACCAAGTTTATCGCGCCTCTTATTTGTTTCTATTCATAAAAAAACAGCTTTTATAAATGATAATAATCTGAAATGTTAATGTGAATCAATCATTATAGAGCTAATAAATCTCTATTAGTGAAGTAGACCATCTACATTTGCTTATGAGATGAATTTACTAAGCAATATTTCACAAGTTCTGAAACTGAATGAATCCTATTTATCGGAGCTAGATCGAGGAGCGTTTTTTTTGAAAATTGGCGCGTTATTTTGTTTTTCTCGTGTACACTTTTTCGATGCTTCCAAGGGTCGCATCACGTACTGACGGTACCACGCGTCCATTGAGCCCTCATGAAAAGCTTTTGATGACTGCTGAACTCCTGCTCCCCATGCGTGGATGGATTTCTTTGTCAATTTGTGAGTCCACCGCTTGAGTCGTATGAGCGATCAACACGTGTGGCCCTCTCCCTCGCGTTCGCCTTCGCGTCGTCATTTGAAGCTACGACTATTGTCACGCTAACCCGATAAGAAATAGTCAGCGGTGCGCTGTGACGGTTATATTCGAGTGTCACGTACATTTGTCGTGCGACATTTTTACACAATTTTCATTTCAACTCATCACTTTTACGCAAAATCTCTTGTAACACCTCAATTGTCAACATTATTTTTGTATACTCAACGTCACGCAAACCTAAAAAAAATAGTTTGCCCTTGAAAATAAAGTCATCCAATTTGAATTTTCTTCGCGTGTACATCTCGTTCTGCTATAAATTCACGTAACTATCAGACTATTAAAAACAAAAAAGAAGCCAACGCCCGGCACAGGGCTGTGGTCTATAGCGATGCACTTGACCGGTCATCGTCCTTGAGGTACACACATGAATGCGCAAGAGGTGTGTAGCAGGCCCACAGGCGTATATCGGTGTGCAAGTGCGAAGGCGCGCGAGAGTCAATTAGCGAGGCTCGTCGGCGCGCCGCCTTTAAAAATCCGTTTCTCTCCGCCCCCTTGACACACCGAGTGTGCGCGACTAGCGCGGGATATCCTTCATCGGCCTTCAAAGGCAGGCAGCCGCCGCAGCATCTCTCTCTCTCTCTCTCTCTCTCTCTCTCTCTCTCTCACACTTGCTCTTTGGGCTGTGTCGAGAGCGAGAGAGCGCTCCTGAGCGCTCCTGTGTTCCTGTTGAAAATGCGTGGGCGCGGTCTCCCCGAGGGCTGGGGCGATCCGCCCGTCCAGCCCCGTTTCAGCCGAGCGGGGCGCGGCGGAGGGCGCGGCGGCCCCGAAAACCTCGACCCGCCAGGAGCTCAAACACCCAGCTTCGCCAACACCCAGTCTATATATATACGTACTATGGGAGGGAAGCGACCTTCGTCTTCTCCTGTATACGTATAACACGGACACGCGGCACGCGAGGAGGCTGGCCAAAAACTGAAACAAGGGTTGGCGATTCTCGCCCGAGCGACAGTTTCGCATGGGGTTGTGTTTTAACGAGGCCGAGCGATAGGCTCCTCTCCTCGTCGGCGCTGCGCTCGCGGTTCCTTTCATATAGTTTTCATCGAGGGCCTTCTTTTGCGAACCTGCAAGGGACTTGGCGCACGCGGCAACAAAGCATTGCGCTTCAGATCTTTTTCAATTATTATCACTCGAAGGGATTCGCTTCAAAATAGAATACTCTTTTCAAACATGCAACTGTACCTAAACGATTTCTTAATGAGATCCATTTTTCCTGATCCAACGTCACGTGATAGCGGACCAACTCACCCCATTTGTAGAGTAGTCAGACAACCATGCGAAACCGAGACATCTGCAATTTCAGAGCGAAAACAAACATACATAGTTTATACGGTTCAGCCATCCAAATGCGAGGCATTTGTCGGTAAAATAACGAACAGTCTGTACGCATGCTCGTAGCGCGCTTTTGCGTGCAGACCGGGGCATTGGATGTAAATCCGTCCCCCTTCGCGCTCGATTGGGGGGGGGGGGGATTTAATTCGCTCGCGAGCCGGGGATTTGCACTTGTGACGCGGAAGGGACGCGCTTTCCCTTTTCACTGGTGGGTACGGCCTATCTCTACCTATCTCTATACGGACGAGCAAAAGCCCGACTCTTTAGCACATCATTGCCAAGCACGCAACTCGGGCTTGGATGCCATTGCTCCGAGGGGGGAGACTCTTGTTTAAGCTTTATTTTAATCTTCGCAAGTATATGCAGTCTGCGCGCTTGCGCGTCATACTGCCGTTCATAGCAGACTGCGTTTACAATCTCAAGGATGTGGACGTGTTATTACGACCTTTGCATTTAGTCGTGTACTCGATACTCGTTCGAGAAAATGCCTAGATACGAAAGAGTGTGTAATAATATACTAGAAATAAACGACATTTCAATGTTGTGCAATAATAATTCAAATGTGGAAATTCAAGGTATATATTATAATCAATATATATCTTTGCGATTCATGAATAATATTATTCATCGCATCATCTTTTTTGTCCACTTTCAAAACAGATGAATTATCATATTAAAAATTTTAACGATTAGTTATACGAATGGCTTTAGATAATCGTACAACAATCGTATAAAGAGTGGACAAATGATAAAATGCTCTCGAAGGAAATGGAGCAAAAGTCGCTAACGATAGTTTTCAGACATGTAGTCGCCTGACAAAGAGAGAGAGAGAGAGAGAGAGAGAGAGAGAGAGAGAGAGAGAGAGAGAGAGAGAGAGGAGTGTAGAATTGCAGAGTACCGATGAGGTTGGACCTAGGAAGGGTTCTTGGCAAATGAGCAGCTTGGAGGATCGGCCACGTCAAAACCACAAGATTGCCGGTGATCGACCTATCAACGATCGTGGTATGGCAGTTAGTGGTTTCTCTCTCTCTCTCTCTCTCTCTCTCTCTCTCTCTCTCTCCGTCTCGTTCTCGCAGATATCGGGCGTCGCGGCGGCAAGTTTCTTCGGATTCCTGTGTTCCTGTTAGAAGAGCGGGGGCGGCTCCCGCGGAGGGCAGGCCGTCAAACTCGCGGGGCGTAACCCTAGCTGCGAGGAGGCGGCGCGGGATCCGACACCAACACCACGACGGTTTGCAATTTTTTTTTGTTTGCGCGCGACCCAATGACCCGGAACAGGGGGCGTCATCTCTTTCCCTAAGGAACAACTGCGAAACAAGAGGCAATGCTAATTTGGATTTATGCATCGAAAAACGTCGCGCAACAAGAGGAACGAGTAACGCGCGCAACAGTGTTACTTGCGTTTGATAACGTCTGGTAAATGCACAAGTCGGGTGTGATAAAGCTAGTTGATAGCACGGAAACGCCCCGTGGGTTATTCCCTCGGAGTCGTGTATGCGCCAAGAAGCAACGCCCCACTACAAAAAAGACAAAAAGAGGAATGGGAGGAAGATGTCCATGCGTGATAGGCAAATAATCGAGGGACTTTCCAAGGATTCCACTGCGCATACCGCACCATCCATATCCGCGAAGCCTCCTTGCTTTCTTTGTTTTTCGTGAGAGAAACCTGCTTTGTCATCTACAATTCAAGAGGGGCTTACAAAGAATCCGCAGATTCAACTATAGACTTACAATTTGCAAAAGCAAATACATTATAGAGATGTGCATTGATATAAAATTGCAATTTTCATTAAAAAGCTCATATTAAGATATATAGGGCAATATGTATCAAAAAGAGTAGTCCAAAAGTAAACCAGTTCTGAATTTTTTTATCGAGTATTATTGATTGAATCATTATTTTTATAAATACAATAATATATATCACGATAAAATAAATTAAATTAAATAGTGCATTTCATAGGAGAGACATTATGTTAACCAGACGGCATGTATGTATGAGTCACGAGTACTAATAAATAACTTGTATATTAACTGAAGTGAGTTATTACAACTACACATTTATATGATTGATTTAGTTTACAAAACACCAATTTCATTGATTATATGATCGCTATAACATCATAATTTTTCTTGTATGCTTTAGTAGTCTCTGATTTTAGATCATTTTTATTTCACAGCATTATCGTTATATGTATGTATGTATATATCTTTTTAACAATGTATTTTTACTACTGAGGAATAATTTTTTACTAACTGATACTCTGAAAAAAGTTAATGATGACATAACACATTGGTCACAGTACTTTATCAGTGTCGAAATTTTTTCCAGAGTTAAAATTTAAATAAAAATTGAAATTAATTTACTGAAAAAACTATTCAAAGATAAACTGAATAACATAAATGGTGGCACAGTATCGGAAAATCCATGACTTTTCAATGTCCTACAAGATTTTGTAGCAAGTCTAAGAGGTTATCAGTTGCTAGTAAACGTTATAATTATTCATCACGATTAATAATTCCTAATACTTTTGCGGCTTAGTTATACTGCATAAACTGCTAGTAAGCAATAGTTGTAAGAATTGCAATCTTCCGTGGCGAATGGAATGTAATGTATATTTTATACGGACCCGAGTGATGTTATACGAAGTTAGTCATTTTATACAGAAGTTGGAAGTTAGAGGCGGCCGCCGCGTCGGGCATCTATTACCATAAAACTAATTTCTATGAAACGAACTAGTTTCTATAAAACGAATATTAGTATTCTGAAAAAATAACTCAATAGTCTAACCGTAAGCCCAATCTTGAATGTCTAGAAATTGAGGAATATTCGGTTATATATAAAGTTATTATGTAGGAAAACCAACATTTAACAGTTAAATAAGAAGACATCAATATTACAGGCGTTGTACAATTTGTTTGAGTTGTCATAAAAGGAACGAAAGCTTACGGCGTCAGTTTATATTACATCAATGTATGAATTTTGGAATATATTTAATATTTATTTTTGCTACTGGGTGTTAACAAATAACATAACTTGTGCCGAACGTCTGAGTGACTTGTATGCAAATGAAATTTTTTCTGGAACGTCGATAGAATCCTGAGGAGGCAAATCGTTAACACCATTTACGTAGGCTACATGAAGCGCACTGCACGCCTATCGATCAGCAGCCAAGATAATTAGTATTCATATTATCGAACGCACGAGTAATAGGGCACCATATCTAGCGGAGCGCTCGTGTGCATAACAATGTGCTCGTTCTGAAGAGAACCCACACCTCAGAATCATCGAATTTCCCCCTCCCGTTCAGGAGAAAGAAAAAAAATACCTCGACGTTCTCAAATTAACAGAGTAGCAGAATAGTCAGGATCCAGTGTATAGGCCATAAAAAGTGGTAGGCAGATATGTATTCCCTACCTCGGAAAAAGGGAACGTCAGACAACAAGTATGTTCTCTGCCGAATCCCGCATTTCGCTTTCTCATGCTCAAAAGTGAATAGCGAGGATCGGTTGTCCCATGTCGTTAGAGGGGTGCTGTGGCATCGACTCTCTCTCGCTCTGGCCCATCGAAATAGCGCGAGCCATTAGCGACATGAACCGCCTCAGCGAGGACGAGGACGACGAGTGGGTGGATACGGCGGGGGACACGCGCGTGTGTGTAACAGTGCCAGCTGCAGCCCTTGATTCGGCTGCGCGATGAAAGAGAGCGCGCGCGCGCGACCTCCCGGCTCACCATGTCCACCTGTTCCTGTTGTTTACCCTTGTATTGTCTGCAATCGTCGCGTTCCATCGTAAAATGCCATCTCCTCTCTCTCTTCTTTTCCATGAGCGGCGACAGGACGCCGAGAAAGATGAGAAAGGCGAGGGAGGAGGAATAGCTCTGTCCCGCAGATAGAAGAGAAAGGCAGAGAAAGAGAGAGAATGGATGCGGGCGTGCGCGTACGACGGATTTATGTTTCCCTACCACTTTTGTATGTCATCCAATAATCGCATCGCCGTGGGTTCCACGGGATTCTGCGCTCCTGTTAGGATCGGGGCCGAGTTTGGGTTCAAAGGGTTTTCCATACGATTTCAAGGTCACCTCCTGCTCCCATTCTATTTTAGCCTCTGTCTTCTGACATTATCCTATCGCAGAATCCCACAGTTGATTTGGTCAGACCTTTTAGTGGTGACAGATGACTTTCGTTATTTGTTAGCGATGAGTATTGTGGCAATTATTCCAATCGTCAGGAATAATTTATTAAATGAAAATCTTATAGAATTATACACACACACGCACGCACACATGTGTGTATATATATATACATACATATATATATATATGTATATTTAGGTGCACACAAAATACATGTGAGCAACACTTTCTCATGTTTATTGTATCGTGATATCTGAACACGCCATGAGATGCATATATTTTTCCGTGCTATTTTCGGTAAACTTGTTGCACGGTTGGAAGAATACTTTTTAAGATAGTATCTTCAAAAATCGATGACCACCGTGAGTTTTTAAACAAATGTACATATTTATAGGACTATTATTCGACGATTTATAAACCGATCAATTACGTCATATCTAATTTATTTCGTATTTATTTTAATAATGTAAAGATTGATTGAAATGAAAGTTTGATTTCTTTCGACTAATTAAATTATATATTATTAATGAAACTTTTTAAATATATTCAATATTTAATTTAAACAGACAGTAATTTGTCATTGAAGAAATTAATTTAAAACTATTTGTAAGATCTTTACTTTTACTGAAGATTTAACAATTCAATCAATAATTTACATAATCGTTTGATTCTATTCACAATTACTAATGTAATTTAATCGGTATAATAATTTCAATTGGTTATGATAAATAAAAGAAACTATTGGCGTAGAATTAAATTTAATTATTAATTAACCTGCAGTAAAGGTAAACTAATTTATTAGTTCAACAACTGTTAGTAAAAGAGTAATTATTCTGTATGTTCAATCAATGTTGCTAATATCGATAATACACTAATAGAAAATAAACTCATTTTATTTTTTTCTATTGCTTTCAATTGATGAATCGAATCCTAGCTTATAACTCGGATTAATTGTCTTAATTCCAGTAAATGCATTAGAATTGGTAGTATTTTTTAATATATTCTAATGACAAAGGTGCAATGAAAAATACAGTTTTCGTCATTTCACGCGAAAGAAATAGTTGAACTATTTTGAGATAGAATTTGGAGTAATTTTCTCGTTGTTTTATTGCCTCGTCGTTTATCATCCTTATCGCTCTACTTTCTTTCCCTAGCTATGATCTCCTGTATTCCTGGTCCAAGGTTGGTCGCGTTCAGTGTCCGCGATACAATCTCCACATGAGATGGAGCTACGTATGCTCTGCCTGCTGTGGCTTCTACCATCGAATGAGATTGAACAACAGCGCGCCCAAGTACTCGATTGTTGGGTGGGCTGTAAAGCAAACAAATGTTGTATGTATAAGCAAAAGCCCACGGGAGAGAGGGGAGAGATCATACTCACAATATATAAGGATTACGCGTACGTATGAATATTAATTACACCGTGGGTGACAACGAGCAGGACTGCATCACGAGCTAGGAGCTCGCATCGGGACTTTGGCAAAATAAACCTACTGCCTCGGCCCAAAGCCCTTTGAGCCCATATACGTATATAGAATACTATTCTCTCGTGTGCTTTCCTTTTTTGATTCACTACTATAAATTAATTTTTCTGGTTTACGTTCTGTGAATCATTCATATTCAAAGGAAGCCTCTCGTCGGTTACGGCCCGCCGTCAACCAGTTTGACAGCGGCAATAAGGCTACAAACAATATTATTTTTAATATAACTTTAAAGAAGAAATTGTAGGCGCGAGATACGATACCTTCTAGAACTATTGTTTAGAGGACATGAATATGAATTTCATAAAATGAAATTGGTGAAAATATTTTAGTATCATAAAATACTGTATCGTAGAATTTATTTTTAAATCATCTATCAAATGGATATTCTATCAAATGGATAACTCTGTAATAACACACCATTGATTTATGAGAAACTATCAACTTGGAAAGTCAATTTATTATTTTACAATATTATCGCACTTTTTATTGCTTTGATTTCATTTATAAATAATAAAAAATTGTTAACAATGAATAATTGTGTTATTACATTTGTCAGTTGTTTATCATTCATCGATTTATTCGATTACTGGCAAATGAATTCTGCGGGAAATTTCATGAAATTGAATGTTGTATACTATGAACTCGAATAATTAGAAATTACTTTAAGTAATGTCAAGCTGGCTACAGTATTAGTCAAGCGTCATTTTAATAAGATATTTGCTTGATTTAGTTAATTGTTGATAACTTTAATAATAATAAAAATAACATTGAAAACTATTGCAGCAAAAGTTCTAACGGAACAATAGGAATTTAGTTTTATCCGAATAATTATTTCTATTGCGTACCATAATTAGCTCTCCAGTCGCAGGAGCGGAGAAGGAAAGGGCTGGCATAATCACTGTGAACGCGCGTCTCTAGGCTTATGATACGCAACCTCCTTACTATTCTATTGCATCAAATTACTCTCTTTCTCTCCTGTGGGATTCCTCGTTGAACATGCTTGCCTGTGAAAAAAGCGTGGGTGGAATCCCGCTGCGGGAAACCCTTTCACTTTCTACGGGAATCTCCGACATTAACATTGGAATCAGCCAAAAAAAAATTTTGATACCACTGCCAATTTTGCTACCTTTCTTCATTTTTGTAATAATTATTATTAAAAGTATAACTACGTTGACATATAAGTTTCATAACGTACGTCAATAATTATATTGAAGAAAAATCTGACGTTCAAATAATTATTTTACAAGTTTAGTACGTAGATATATATATATATCAAACAGTCGAGATTTCAAGAGCAATGTTGGTTTGGAGAGTCACTGAAATCATCTCGATTATCTCGATGAGAGCAACAGTTCTTAAAAGGTGAGACAGTTAATCAGGCAAACATGAGGAGTTAGTTGGTGTTTCGGCGATGGGCCATAAGCTGTTTGGCTACGTCACGTATCGATCGCCAATGTGCTGATTAAAGTCCGCATTTTTATTATAAGTATGATAGGCTTTATTGCCCTAACGTTGAAGACGATTTTAGTTAAATCGTATATAATAAAAAGTTAAATTGAAGAGTAATTACATTAGATTTAATAATTTTCGAAGCATTACTCTTCGTATAAAACGAGAGAATAAAAATAGAATATTACTTATATTCCAAACATTGTTATAATACGGCTTGTGTTGTCACTTAAGTGACCTCATCCGCACTTTATCAAAATTTCGTTTACATCTCATGAATCTTCACTACAAAATGCTTTCACTATTCTTCTAAACGAATACAGAGACCAGGGTAACATGAGTTCCTTGCTGGTTTCTCGGTGGGCTACCAAATTTTTTCCTCGCTTTCAGAGCACTAAGTTAATCGGCATTGGTCGATGAACAATTCCGTCCGATTGAAAAATTTACTCGCTGCTCAAAGAAGAAAGCAAGAAGAATGAAAGTGCGAATTTATGAAGCTTGCGAAAATTCTCTAGTATTTGTTTGAAATATACATTAATCACGGGAAGTCCAGCAAAATAGTAATGTTCGGTAACCTATTTTGTAATTTTTTTAAGGAACGGCAAAAGCTAAGAAATTGCTCGATGGGTATAGTTAGCAAAAAAATAGTTAAATTGAAAAAGTGGTTGTTTGCAGTGTAGCTGCATATTTATATATTTCATACAAAAGCAAGAAAATTGACGTAGAAATAATATATGAAAGATTTTTTTTATTGATTAATTCACGAAATAAGTTTAAATAACTTCAACTGTAGTATCTCATTAGAAATATAAAAAAATATAAATTTTTTTAGCAAATAATGGAATTCACGTAGTTCACAATTTTACTTTATATCTACGCGATGCTACAATAAATGTATTATTATGTTTTCCTGGGCACATATAATCTCAGCGGAATGCATATATAGATATACAAGCAAAGTCGAAGAAATATTGTCGAAAAGCAGATCGCATACATGTAGCCGGCCAAAGAGCGATTGCACATAAAAGAAGAGCTGCTGCATTTGAGTAGAAAGAAGCGTGGGAGAGAGAGAGAGAGAGAGAGAGAGAGAGAGAGAGAGAGAGAGAGAGAGGAGACAACTGGTCCGAGAATTTCTTTCTCTTTCACGTCTGGGGTTCCAAAGCTTGCTGGCTGGCATTCGTGCTAGCTGTGTGTGACGAAGACCGTGAGCGAGAACGCGGGCCCGGCAGCGACCTTCTCCCATAGGATGGTCGCCTGCTTCGAATATGTGAATATATTTTATTCAACCCTTTCCCTCGGGCGCTCGATTAAATTATTTCTAGGCCTCCGACTGTATATTAGTCGGGGCCCATGCCTGTGCAACAGCTAGATCATCAAATTCGAAGAATGGAATAGGCAGTACAAAACGAGAACGAGACTATGTATATGTACGTACAGTGCACAGCAAGCTCGAGCCCACGTTAAATAACCGTGTGCGCGCACACGGATACAGCTGGATACGTGTGATTGTGAGATTGGCAGATACTATCTCCCTCTGTTTGTCCAACCTTGAAGTCTTGTGCATTGCTGTCGGTAAGTGGGTAAAATTGGTATTCAATTTGGTTTTCAATTTACATAATGTGGAAACTGAAATCAGTCCTTCCACTGTAGTAATTGATTTTTTCTTCGGTACATTTGTAAGATATTTATAATCAACATTTTTGTGCTGTGTTGACATTTTTTACCCTCGCATTAACACACACTTTCAGAGGTAAAACCTCATGCGAATAAACCGGAAAACCTATAGAGATAGCTTCAAAATCAATTACTATTCTAGCTGCATGCAAGTACACTGCAACTTTAATTGCTACTACCAAACGTTAATTATGAATTATTTATATCGACAGACTCGACAGAAAGATTTGAGAGTAATTGGAACAATGTATTATTGTACAATGTACAATAAAAAAATGCAGAAAATGTGTAAAGATGTCATATATTTCTATTAATTCTAAAAAAGGGGTTAAATATATAATCGTCTATGAAACAAATAGTTTATCACCTTGATTCTTAATTCCACGTATTTGTAAGTGAAAACTATATGAATTTCCGTCCAACTCGCGTATACAGCAGTATGTGTAATAGTGTAGCGTAGAGTGTAGTAATAATTTAGATCTAGATTTTGAAATATATAATATTCAAGATGAAAGATGTCACCGTCAACGTATTATACGTATTATGTGTTTGCGTACTCCTGACGTCTTACAAAAAAGGCAAACAAACGTGTAAAATCTAGTACCTCAAATAACTTTCTCAAAACTGCAAGACTTTTAATTTGACCGATAGAAGCAGCGATATTGATTACATGTTAGCGAAAAATTTCTGATTTTCGCCTGGGCTTGACATTGACGTCTTAGTGTATAGTGTCCTGCACTACCACGTCGTGGCTACTTCGTGCTTATTCGCACGCGACTCATTACCGCGACACTTGGATCAGAAGTTAGTTGTGAATGTTATGGATGTGACACAGCTCAGGTACGCCTCAGGCTTGGTACAGTCTCAGGGTTCCTTTATTGTTAGAAATATGATTTTGCGCTGAAACAGGCTAGGATTATTGTTGGAAATTTGAAAGAGGAAAGGGTGAGTGCAACTATCGCTGTATCTTTACCAAAGTAGAATCTGGATTAATTAACAGGAAAAGACGTATCGATCCAACCGAAAGTTGGTAATCTGTACGCCTCATTACAAGGAGAATAAAAAAGGAGATACGAACTAGAAAAAAAAGAGAGTTATTTTGATTTTTTTACTTTTATTTTCCAAATTTCGTAAACTTGTGACCTTGGCCAACTACGTCACTCTTGTTCTAAGTCACTCGATTG
Source organism: Phymastichus coffea (assembly GCF_024137745.1). Taxonomy (NCBI): domain Eukaryota; kingdom Metazoa; phylum Arthropoda; class Insecta; order Hymenoptera; family Eulophidae; genus Phymastichus; species Phymastichus coffea. The sequence goes on from NW_026706911.1 coordinate 336,639, forward strand.
TTTGTTACAGATTGTTACTATACCTTTTTCTTGGAGTGTTACTGGTACAGCTAGAACTCTTATTACTGCTGCTGCTGGGCGGACCTCGCGCAGGACTTTTTATAGCCGGAGGTGGTTGGGTGAACAGCCCTTCTTCGGGTCCGCAATGCAGTGACAACCCACATTTTCGTATTGGTGAAAAAATGTTCTTATCCGAACCAAAATATGTAATTGGCCCGAGGGCGTAAATTTTTCAAAGAGAGAAGGCGACTTAGACTTGACTCGAACTTGGGCCCTTTTCTCCAGAGATGCCTCTTGGAGAGTCGTTTTCGAGAGCGAGAATGACGCTATTATTTACAATTATTTTGCGCAAAGTGACTTTTAAACTGATTGATCACAATAACGCATATTGCTCAGTTTGAATATTGAATAACAGGAAAACAAATGTAAATTGAAATAGCTATAAAGTACTACCAATAACTAATTATTTATTACAAAAACAAAGAGCAAAGCTTGTAAAGCTTGTTATTTAAATGTGAGATTTAAATTATTTATTGATAATTTTGTTTTCACAAACGTTAAACTGGAGTGCAAAATCTATTCAAAACATGCGCACCATGATACATATACTGCTAAAACAGTTATTGTTTGGTTTCCTTTATTTTCTACTAATTTAAACTTCAGAATAAAAACTCGATCAGAGGTTTTTGGGAGTTATAATCATTTTTTCTTTAATCTAATAAATAAAATTTTACAATTCTACCATTTTCATTTTCTTTCATTCCAATAATAAATTCTAAAGCATTGCTTTGTTGACATTTTCCAGCCATGTGCGTGGATTCTCGTAGTGCGCGCGAGAGGAAAAGAATGAAGGATAGAGAGCATGCACAATAGACAGCGACATAGGCACCAGTCAATGCTAGTTTTTTCGCTTGGCATGCATTTTCGGCTAAAAATTCTTAATTATAGCAACGTTAGTAATATATTTTATATAAATGTATGAAATATTGAAATATCTATAGCTAAACCTTATAAAGTAAATATTAATAATGTCATTTATGTGAATATGGATTCATTAAAATTTCATTTTTATTTGACATGCGTTTTAAATGTATTTAAAATATATTTTAAACATTGACCACTAATTCGCAGAATACTTGTTCTAATTCCAATTAAAAGATTAATATATAAATATATTATTGACCCAATTTCATTGGTCATAAAAATATGATTACATGCATTTGTTTTGATATTTTGCCAATTTCAAAAAAATACATATGCAGCCACTTTCAATATATTTTCACTTTGAATGTGACTGATGATATTTATTCAAATAACTTTTTATGTCTCCCCTAAAACTTAATCGATTTTTTTCAATCGTGTAATTTCCATTATTGAAAAAATTATTACATTACATTTAATTAATTTGTTCACACTTTCTACGCTCAATGTGTAAAGAAAATTTCCTTTCTCACAGGAAATGCAGACCTCCTATGTAAGTGCAAGTTTCTATTAGACTTGATGACTCAATATCTCCCCCGTGAAGTTGCAACCCTTCGTGAACGCGAACATAGAGGGGGGGATATGCCAAAGGACTACGGCAAACAGGAAGGAAACACTGGCGGGGGCGCGGCGCGCGCACGAGAGGGAGATTCTCGGCTATAGAGAGAGAGAGAGAGACCAACACAGTGAAAGCAAGAGAGAGAGAGAGAGAAGCATGGCACACGCACGGAATTTTCGTGTACAACCAACGAGACCAGAACCACTACCACCGCCAGGCCCTTCCTGTTAGCCTGGCAGACAGGGATCAAACCAATAGACTGCCGATAGCCCTTCGAATTATCGGCTCGATTGGAAACCCATCCCACTTACAACTTACTCCTGATGCGCTTCGACTTTCCGCGCTTTCGCTTTTTTTATCCTCTTTTTTCACCATTTTTCGAGGTAGATTTTTCAGTTACTAATCCATTAGATTTCTTGCTGCTTTTAGATAAATCTTTCTGTTTCTTCAAATGAGGATTAGTCAACCCTTTTTCTTTTGTTGTAGACTGCTAGCAAAGAAAACGTTGAAAAAAAAAAAAATTCGTCAACAGAAAAATCGCAGTCATTTGCTAAACTTCACTTCTCTCGTTATTGTATAAACTTTTATCTGCTCATGGTAATTATGAAACTTTATGTGAATATAGAACAATTACGTAAAAGTTATTTTAAATACATACTGGCGGTTGAAGAAAATAAATTGTTCAAGTGCACAAGCTAAATTGAGAACAAAAAACGATACAGAATACTAGGGATGACTATTAAGTCAGCTAAGTACACATTAGTTTTGGAAAGTTACCAAATACAATGAAATAATTACACTTGTTATTGTGCTAATTTGCATACAATGAGTAATATAAGAAAATAATATTTCAATTGCAGAATTTCAATTTTTTGATTCTATGGACAAAATATAAATGTAATTAATATCTGTTAAATATTCTTCGTATTAAATAATGATATTCACAAATAATAACGTTTAAAGGTTTGAGAAGGTAGGTTAGCCGGGTTGCGTGCACGCGCGGGAAACGCATTGGATGGAACCTCCTGCTGGAATATTATTGCCTGATGCGCTGTCGTGCGACGATGCCATCGATCTGACGTAGACAGCTTTGACAGCTGCCGCTTTTAAACTCGAGCACTTTCAATTTACTCGCTACACGTTCTCGTAACCCAAAGAGAAGCCCCGTGTCGCGTGCGCACTCTATATATAACAAACTTTGCAAAACGCTTTGAATTTTACTACAAAATTTAATGAAGAAAAGCGCCGTCAACATATTTTTCCTATTTAATGAAATGTAATTTTTTTTCTGCTTAGCTTTCACGAATATTATTCCGCTGATATCAATAAAACAACAGAATTGATATTTATTATTAATTATTATTAAATTTTTTATTTGCATTTATAGCAGTCGGAGGTCAACGTTCGAGTAATCTGCAATTTCATTTGACTGTCATTTGTCAGTATACTATTTAGCTTTGTTTTATTTAAGATTTTGTTTATTCCAATACTTTTATTACATTACTCACTCTACCTATCACTCTATTCTTTTTCTTCGGCATGGTAATGCATATTTGAAGTTGAACCTGGGAGCAAAGACTATTCATTATTTAAATTTTGGGGTTCCAGTTCGATTCACAATTCAACGATAAATTAATAACAACTTTAGTAAATAAGTGGGAATATTTTAAAAATTACATGATAATCAAAACATAATTAAGGAGGATCCTTTGCTCTCATACGAAGATTCATAGGAAATTTGATTGCAACATTTTGTTAAAGCAAATACTTTGCTAATGCTTTGAAGAGTTATTGGATTATTGATTTATTGGGCTATTATATATATGCTGATGCTTTCTTACAAATTACAGACAATCTCGTTTAATCGTTTTTGCCTTGAAAATCGTGATCGACAATGTTACCAAACGCCGGTTAACTTTGTGAAATAAACATTAGCTCAGAAGAATTCAAAGGGTAAAGGTTATTTTGACTAGTCAACAATCCTCTTACTTTGCAAAATATTTTAATAAAAAATGCCACAGTCTTGATCTGATATTGCAGGTGAAAAATTTTAGGAAAGGGTATGAATGCGCTGCGGCTAGTACTGCATACTTATTGTTTATATTAAAATATTTCGAAATATGTAGATTCTAGTAAAATCTCGTAGCAGAACTCTATAAATCTTAATAAAATAACTTTTATACTCAACTTGAACTCTATTTAGTGTAATTTAGTACAAAAAATTCTTTTTGTTATGATTTTTAAATTTTACTTAGCATATAATGATCAAACTAAGATTTGAAAATTCAAACCTAATAAATCAAAATTATATAGCAGACAGTTCTCCAAATTATTTTAAAAATGTATATGAAATCACTCTAGGAGTTTAATCTTCTAATTAAAATACGTATAAAAAATATTGACATCGTTATGGATAAAATCGACATAAGAATGTTTTTTGCTATGAGAAAAAATGTTTTAACACCCACACTTCACGAAAAGAAATTTCGGATCCAAGAACCCAGCGATCATCTAATTATCGGCAAGTTAGATACCTGGGTTGCGTCGCCTCAGCTAAGCTCGAAATTTTAAGCACACAGCGCCATTTTGCAACTTTCGTTGATTCACAGTCACCGATCTCGCTGAGAAAACGTCATGAGCTTCCGTCTCCTCGATGGATCCCTACTTATTCAGCATAACATGGTCCTAAAATCTAATCCAAAAAATGCGTCCACGAATAGCAATTTTAAGCTTATATTTTTTAAAAATAGCTGCTATTCTCGAGCTGAGTAAAGCAGCTCGAAACCCGAAATACAACAGTCATCGGCTTTACCGACGCGACTTGCGACTGAGCCCTGTAGAGCGATAAATGTACTTTACCACCTGACGACTAAAATCTTAGATGGTCCGTCGTAGCTTTATAGCTATAGCGTTACAAAAGGCATGTAGCGGCAAGTAGATGTTAGTATCGTCAAACCTATAGACCCAGAGTAGCAACGCCGTATTTTACATACAGTGATTTGTCTCATTTAATTCCACTGAACCAGATATCTTTTATAATCAGTTTCGATTGAAGCTTATGCGGTAAGAGTATATCTAATGAATCAGAAACAGACGTGGCTGCACTACAAAATTCGCACTATAACTTATTATTAAAACTAATTAACGCGTTTACGTTCCTGTCCCAATACCACCTTGAAATAACTCTTTCCTACTCGTTATTTTATCGATCAAACCTTTGTTTCGCACGTCGCTTAAGGCTCGCGAGTCATTTAAAATCCATTCGTGTACGAAATGATGTCGCATTTATGCAGCAACTGATATCCCTAAATGGCTATGTTTTATGATGCGCAGCGTCGGCGGTAATGTAATCTCGATCATCGCTGCGCAACAGGCATCGTTCCACCCTGCGGTCTCTCTCTCTCTCTCTCTCTCTCTCTCTCTCTCTCTCTTTCTCTCGATGGGAGATAAGTATTCCGCTACCAGATATTCTACATCTATCGATTCCGGCTAAATAAAAGGAATTACCCAATGAGAATGAATGGCCGCGCGTCCCCATATGGTTCAATTTCTATACCTGCTGGCTCTTTCACATATTGCATTATTTATCAATATAAAGACTGATATATGGTAAAACTAAATTATGAATAGCTATTGCCTGCTCTATTCTTCGCTCTCTTAGTTTATCGCTCACCATAAAGCTTATTCACTTTATTCACTTTACTTCGCGTTCGTAATGTAGTTCAACAAAACCCATTTTACATATTAATTTATTGGTTGCTGAAAAGTTGTAAAAAATCTTGTCGTACATCGATAGAATATTACGAGCACCGTAGTGATTTTATTGACTTTTAGTGATTTTATTGATCCTTTTACTGACTTGTGTGCGCTTGTGAGCAAGCGTATGCATACTCGTATATGCACACATGCGACCATAGACCGAAGGGCAATGACGCTCACGACCAACTAAATAATATCAAATAAATGCACCATGGGAGCACAGACGCACTGTGTGATAATGTCAACCGGGCGCGGTGCATATACGACTTTTCCGAGCTCACCCGTAAAAGGGTGATGTTGCGCCTTCAGCAGGTGACACAAAATCGCATTGACTGTCTAAAAGTAAAGTCTAAAAGTGCGTCGCGTAGCTGCGATGTGCCATATTTACTGCTCAAAGCGCGCAGCTGAGAGTGTGCGGAAGCCGGAAAATGACTTCTTTTGTCCAGCGGCCCGAAATTAGCATTTTTGAGCCGCGGCTCGATCGGTAACATGATAACAACATCGGAAAGTATTGGTAAATCCATAGCACGTAAGAGTGAATCGCGTGCTATATGGGTTTGTCAATTTCCCAGTCGTGATGCGTATTAGGATCGAGTCATCGAGCGTATGGTTGGAGGGGAGGGCTGGTGCTGCCATCGATTTTTACGGGCTCTTTTCTTATGGCAATATACATCATTTATGTTATGCCTGTGGCCACTACGGCACTAAACGTTTAGTTGCCCATATACAAATTAACGCAGACTCAGGCCTCAGTGTTACTCCAAATCAGAGCGCCACCAGCTTTTCTCGGTCCCAATACTCCCAATACAATTTCTTTGCCCAGCGAGGCCTATAAATAAGCGTGTTACCGACTGAGCCGCTGGACAAAAAAATAGTATACGCACCACAGCCGGCAAATTGGTAAGCCCATAGTACATATTTGACAGTCTCGTCTTCACCTGAGTGATCAATTCTCACTCGTGCTATACCTGGCAAACAAACAGCGACCGTGCCGTCGTTTTTTACGTTGCTTCGGTCGCTTTGGTCGCTATGGCTGGTCGCAAGAATGAAAGTTATCTAAAATTGTTCGTTATAAGCATTTTAACGTATAACTTACTTGAAACATTATACTATTATTTTTATTTTATCATTACTTACAAAACTCCATGTATTCCAATATTGTAATTGTCTGTGTACTTTCAAAATTTTTAAAATAATATTTAAGCCAGTTCGATACAAATTGTCATTTATAAATGTAATGACTGTTCATTTGATTAGTTGTAGAGTAAATTTACTATTCAAATAGTTATGTAAAATATCTAAAAGTAAGTTTCAAAAATTTGAAAACTTTTTGTCATATTACAAAGAACTTTGACAATAAGGTAAATATATTAACTTTGTGAATTTTTTATCATAATGATTAAAAATATGTTCAGCCTTTCTTATCATTTTCTATATGTGAATTAGTATTTAATACTTCTGAAACAAACTCTCCCAAATCGTTTCCAAGTTTCAATAACAGATAAGCTTAGATTCATGAGCTAGAAATTTTATTTGCTTTGCAATATCTTTAATTGTTTGATTTAATATGTAATATACCATTTGCATGTCATATATTGTGAATGATATCCGAAAAATTTTCAGTCTATTCTTATATCAATCTGTTTTCACAAATTTGAACATTATAATTTATGTTAAATTAAACTTTTCCACTAATTTTGTTATAGCTAACCAACTATAGGACTATTGTAGGTAATACATTAAATTATACATTATTTATCTTACTTATGTATGCTTAAAACATTACTGTGAATAATGCTTTATAATTATTCAATAAAAAATTTATGTTGTAAATTAGGTTTTTCTACAAGTTTTGTAAGCGACCGAAGCGATTAAAAGAGCGACCGTGTACGGTCGTTGTTTGTTTGCCAGGGTACGAATTTACCAATACTTTACAATACCGGTCGAGGTATGTAATCAACTAATTCTTTATTAACTTTAAATAATCGTAGTACTTCGGATGATTAATATCTCGCCTCTTTGACTTTTTAAAAATCTTAAACATCGTAAAATCGCGTCTGAAAAAATAGAATGCACACTTAGAATAACACATAGAATAATCAAAGTTATTTTTAATCGAAAGGAAATGCTAGAGTTAAGAAACGTCGTCGCTAAAAGTGGATGCCTAGAATATTGGCTGTTCGCGTCCTGTAATATCTTGAATTTCAATGCTCCGATGCGATTTAAACTGCTGTGCTTCACCGCGACGTTCTAGTTTTAAAGACGGTAGCCTTTTTAAAATAGCTGTGTCGCATTCTGCTTGAAGAACGAAGAAAGGGAAAACGTGACCTTCCCGTATTATCTTAAAACAAGGCTCTTCGAAATAACGAAGAGACATAGTGCCTTGTTATTAAAATAAACATCCGATATTCGGTATTAAGAATATGACAAACTTTGAGTTAGATTCAATTTGAACAAAAGAAAAAAATGTGAGTACTTATTATCTGTATGACGCAGGATGTTTTATATTTCAATAAAAAACATACACTTACACGCATATATGATATATATTTTAACGAAAGCGAACTATCTCAAATTTTCCAAGTGACGTTAACGTGGCAATTATGCGCTATTTCAACCTCGTGATCGAATGTTTTGTTTGCGCGTTTGATGCGTTTGTTAATAAGAGCGCGTACTAAACACTTGTGCAAAGCTTGTAAACGCTTTGTTGTTGCTCCAAACGTTCGTTCTATCGGGCAAAATTGGCACGTGAGCATTTCTCGACAAAGTCACGAGAGAGATTTTTTCAAACATTGATAAGCGAGCGTTAAACGGGACGATTTGAAAAATGACGCTTGGAAAGCGAACGCTATTGGAAATAGCAATGATGGAAGTAGCAAAGAATAATTGAATTGGCAGTCTGGGCTGCTTTCCCCTCCGTGCATTTCTCGGCGTAGCGGATATTCCCCCCTTGAGCGAGAGAGCGAGAGAGAGAGAGAGAGAGAGACAACAAAACCAAAAACCCGTCTGCCTCGCTCTACCCCGCTGACTCCTCGCCATCGCTCGATCTCACTTTCATTCTCCCTCTCCTCCATTATGCAGCTCTCCCTGCAAACCCACGGGATATAGTCTGCTGGCGGCTGAGGGGTAGGTCAAAGACCCGAGAGTGAGTCGCCCCTCGCGCACCAATATCGAGAGACCTTCTGCGCGCTCATGAGGTCCCCATCGCAATGTGTGGCTCGAAGCACTTGAGCGACTAACCCTTTCCTTGCGGAGGCCGCCGCCGGCGTGGCTCTCTCATATGGGGTCCGCGCGTCGACTAAACAACCCGTGGCACATCGCCTTCGAGACGCCTTGGCAAACTCCTTGGGCGGCTCTTCCTTCCTTACATCGACCGCAGCGTATCAGGAGCGGCGACTCGATCGGGCGGACGACCAATTTTTTTTTGCTCGCTTCCCCTGCTGCTGCTGCTATTGCTGATACTGTCACGTTCTTCCTTTTTCCGCTCTCTCTCTCTCTCTCTCTCTCTCTCTCTCTCTCTCTCGCTCTCTCTCTCTTGCTCTCACTTTTTTCTTTCTTTTTTCCCCATCGTTGGCGCGCACTCGTATGTCTCGTTCCGATCGAAGCCAGCCATTGCAGTCGACCGAGAGAGGGGCGAACCTACCACCACCATCTCTTGCCACTGCCGCCTGCCTGGGCTGTATTGCAAATAGAAGGAAACGATAGAAAAGTTCGATTTTCCCGGGCAACTTATGCTGCTCTGGTAGCGCCGGAAGGGGCCGATTGATTGGAAACGGCCGGGAGCTTTTCGCCACGCTTATGCACCCGATAATAGTAGACCTGAGCGGATACTACTATGCCGTCCTGATAGCGAAAAAAGATGGGGAAAAGTTTTTTTGTTCTCTTTGTCAACTGCTCTCTTCTCTGCCGATCGTCGTTCAATAAGACATGACCGTTTATTCGAATTTCATTAATTCACTAAACATTAATGAAAGCTCTACACCTGTTTATACTTACTAATCTTTGAAACCGAAACCCAAATCTATATGAACAAAGCAGTTTAATAAAAGATATTAAAAAAAGAGTTATAAAGGATTGAATAAATAGATTATACATGTAATGCAATTTATAAGCGTTTCATACTACTCCAGGGGCGAGAAAAGAACAGTTTACTTGTAACAAGCAATTATACAAACAAGCTTTGTAATAGCGCAGGTAGTAAAAATTTTGAAAGAATTAAATCTAAAAGTCAACCACAATACGTAATTATTCAGAAAGTAAGTAAAAGAAAATAACAATACACAAGTTATCGTTAACAAAAAATCTAGTACATAATAGTTCGTGTCAACCTTGAATCAATAAAAGTCCAAAAAGTCATCCGTATTACTCAATACGTATCGGTTATACTACCAACTGTCACTTTCTGATAGCCTATTTCCTAGCGTAACAGATCGCGCTGACTGGATTTTTACCACGCAACTTGGCGACAATCGTTTCCCTCGAGTTATTTCTGAAAGAATCGCTTTCCGACTGTCGAATGTCTCCGAATATTGCCGACAACTTCCGAATCTTCGTAGCATTGTCACTAGGAGAACATTAGTCAAGTGGAGCATGGATTTCTGTATCATCATCCATCTAACGTGAGAGTTGTTATGAAACTCACCAAGGCTTAGAAAAAGAAATTGTCCCTTGAGCCACTTCTGACCATAAATATACAGTGCCTTAAACTTTGCACTTTACCTTATTGCAGAGCTAAATTTAGACTTACTAAATACTTACTCCGGCAATTTTCAACTAGATTATTTTTCCGCAAAAATTTATGAACTTTAAAACCCAATAATTTACTAACAAATTAACTTTTGTGAGTCCTATAACGGATAAAAATTTGCAAATTAATCAATTGAATTTGCACCATGGTAAAAATTTGATTATCTCGATCAATTTATTAATAATAGTGGTAAAACATAAGCTATGTAATCAGTCTGAATTACGTAGAGCCAAAGCGCATTCAAATGATGAATTCACAACTTTTGGTAAAGAAAGGATTCATAAAAGTTAATTAATTAACGTATCGCAGCATTTTGAAAATATTTTGGGAAACATAATTGCATTGCAAATTTATGAAATAGGCATTTCGAAAGTGCAAATTCAGCTCTGAAATCTGGTGCATTATAAATGTTAATAAATCATATGTTCGTCACCATAATTCGGAGCTGAAGTAGAACAGAATTACCCTATATATCAGGTAATCTACCGACAACTTTTGAACATTTGAGGAGCAAATGATCCGAACTATTGCTAGAAGTAGTGATGATTGTGGCCATTATGATCATTTGTAACTAGTTTTATCGCTAAAGTTCTTAATAGATCTAACTAGTCAAAATAATTATTTGAAAAATGTAGCAATGAGTTGATCCGAAATGAAGCAATTAACGTTTTACAAAGATATGAATTAAGCTTCTGGAACATGAATTTCTATATAACACAACATAACCCTATACATTTAATATTGGGGTAGTATAAGCAAAGCTCACAAGACCTGGCAAAGAATCGCTCTTCGAGAGTTATTAATAGAAACGAACGAGAATCGTTCTCTTCGTCCGAGTCTTTTCGACCACGTGGAGAGCGAATGCTCCGAACTGCTATCAGGAGAACATTAGATTGATGGAGCTGATTTTCTATAACGCATACATTTCACGTGGAGTTTTAGTCTCGCTACTTTTTGACCACTTAGCTTTTTCGATTTGATATTTCAACAACATAGGTAACTCAGACTTCATTTTGTGAAAATGCCTGATAAGTAGATACAGTTTAAAGAAACGAAAATAAACAGCGATACATAAATTTATGATTTATTTATTCTAACATTGCTTTCGAACGCTTAGAATTAATTCCGTAGTATGAGATTCCGTACATATTAATATGATATATATGTATAATAATACATGTTGAATAAAATAAAAAAAGTTCAACACTTATTAAGGAAGTTTGCTCTGTTGTTTCGTTGGCGATAATGAAAGTCACGCGGAATGGAACGATTGTTTTGTCTGCGAAAAAAGCCACTCGTAGTTGATATTTTTTTTACGCTCGTCGACACGTTATCGTCAAAACTGGCTCACGAATTACAGCGTTAATACAAAATAAGCGAAGCAATGAAACACAGTCGAAAGTCAATGTATTAAAATGTAAGACGGACGTACATGAAGGGTGCAGGGAATCCGTCATTGCGCGTAAAGACAATGGGTCGCGCGCGATCTTCTCGTCACAGTGAAATTAAATCCACTGCACCTCCTGTTACCCTGAGATTTCGTTTGCCCTTGCTGATAATCCTCCTTTGTCCGCAAACGCTACGGAAATCCAGAGCAAGAGAGACGCAGGGACACAAAGCTCGCCCGTAACATCGAGTCGGCGACGACTATATGACGTGTAATTAGCCGTAATGATAATCCGGCGAACAAAGGAAACGCGTGGAAAATGCTAGGGCTGCATAGTAGGATAGGTGGTAGATACACGCTCTCTCTCTCTCTCTCTCACACTCTCCGGCTGCTCGTCGCCTATGTACTATCTTTGTTTCTCCCTCCCCCGCTTTCTCTCTCTTCGCGCGTTCCCTCTATTTCTATCTCTCTGCGGCGTACGCTAGACACGCCCGCCTGACAAAGAGCACACCACTGCACGCACCACCATAGCATTCTGATATGCCGCTTTTACGAGGGCTCTGTTTAGTGCATAGTGCTGCTGCGAAGCTACAGAAGGAAACGATTTGCGTTTACCATCTTTACTAATACGTAATATTCGACTGAATATTTTCTACTATGAGCGGCTTTTCCATATCTTTACCGAGCGCATTCATAAAAGCGGTTGCGAGCTTTTCATTTCGTTTATTTCCATTTTTAAGATATTACCTTGAAAAATTAAAACATTTAACTATCTTCAAAATTCACAAAAAAAGGTCTACTTGTGTTTCTAAAAAATTAATGTTATTGCACGGCACGAGTAAACAGTAATTTTATAATCGTACATGCTCTACGTGTATAAATCGACATATATTCTTCAGGCTTTTTATATCACGTTGAATATTTATTTTCTTAAAGTCCGTGAAGCAATCAACAAAGAAGTAAGCGCAGCGAGGAAGAGAAGGACACCGGACAGGATACACCATTATCTGTTTAGTTTCGAACGGAGTGAGTACTCGAAACAACTACTCGAGTATGAATGGCCAAGTAGCAACATCAGTCACCGTCGAGTGATCACGACGAAGGTAAACAGCTCCATTCGCACCATAAACACATGTACACTCACGTGAAGCGAGGAGTGAAACAGGAGCTTTTGAATGGAAAGTGAGTGAGAGAGAGAGAGTGCGAGAAAAGCCGAGCTCTGGTAATAAGAGTCGTCGGGGCGTCGAGTGCACCCTCCGGAAAGGGACGAATGGCGGGGGCGAGGCTCTCTCTCGCTCTCTCGCTCTCTCTCTCTCTCTCTCTCTCTCTCTCTCTCTCTCTCTCTCTCTCTCTCTCTCTCTCTCTGTCGTTCTTGTTCTCTCTCGCACTCTGGTTCGCGGTTAGAGAGGAGAGGCACAGCCAAGCATTCGTAAAGGGGAGCGAAATGCCGATTGACCTCTTGCTTCGGCTGCCTCCCGGATAGAGTTTCTATGACTGTTCCGTCGCCGCCCACAACCCTTTCGTCGCTCGCCGCTCGTCTACGATTCTCTCTCTCTCTCTTTCATTCTCTCTCTTTCTCTTTCTCTCTTTACTGCCGATACGCCGGCGTGGATTCGAGAACAACGAAATGAGAGAAAAAGAGAAGAGAGACAGAAATTCCAGTCGTGTGCGTGAGTTAAATGCCTCACAGCGTGCGCGATGCGAACGCACAGGGACACACTCTTCCGTCGCCTCATGACCTCCTGGTGAGTGTCACCGCGTTCCTTTTATGCGAGCTTATTCATGCGTAACCGTCTCTCCTTCTCCCTTCTCTCTCGCTCTCTCTTTGAGCGAACATATTGATTCCAACCAAGACATTAATTTTTTGTGTTTTTTCATTCCTTCCCGACCGCTTTGTGAGTGCTCAAACTTTCTCATTTCAGTCGCTTGTATAACCTGAATTATTGACATTCACACGTAATTTTTACGTGAAATGTGCTTGGCGGACATAATGCTACACATAAAAATATAATAATCTATCTTGACTATATAAACAATGAACAGTGTGTATCTCGTGTATCTCTCGTGATCGTGAATGCCCTGATTGTGAATAAAACAAATTACTAGAAATGTATACATTGTTTAACGGCGAAGGTATTGAGTAGTAAAATATCCTTATTTCAATCATAGTTATGAAATTGTTGATTTATGCTGAAAAAGTGAATTTGATTGATTTGAAACTGAAAAAGTAATAAAATGTGAAGTTGAACTTACTGTCGAAAAAATTTCTATAATTACATGTATTACCGTCAAATCATGCACGAATGATATTTATAATAAAGATCTTGAACAGTTCAATTTATTACAGCATTTCAGTTTGCCGAAACTGGAAGATATCAACCATATCGTTTTTCTCCCGAAGGGTCTTCGAAGGCCTAACGCTTACCAGGAGATTATCACTACCTTACAAGATCACGTACTTTTGCAATTTTAGGGATGAATCGAATTATTTATTACGTAGCTTAATTTAACGATTTTTATGCATACATTTGTTTTTTTACATGTTGATATTTGTTTTATGATACGAGCGTTTGACAAAGTTATTTATATAATTAGAATACTTCTGTAAAAAATGTAAGCATGTGCACATTCGAATATAATTATCAAACCCTTCTCAAAAGTCTTACATAGTTGACCGATGACATTGAATTTGTAAAAAATATTTATAGTGATAGTTTTATAACTTAGAGATGTAGTAAGAAAGAGCCTTAGGTCAAAAATTAATTTATCATTCCTATGATTAAAAAATTGCAAACTTGATATTTATCCTAACTTCTCTTTCTGCTTTAAAAAATTGTTTTGGCAATCGGCACATTGCTAATGTTACAGTTTATCTAAGAATAAAAATCTCTGAAGTTATCTTATACACACACACCCACACACACACAGAGTAATGTGTGTGTGTGTGTACACATACTTTTGTATTTTAATAAAAATATTTAGGTCGTTTCCTTTCGTAATAAATGAGACTTGGCAATGTTGAAATGATAAACAAATTGTCATCCAATGACAACAGTAAATTGCACCAGGTCAGATCGATATCGAGTATAGCGAACAATCTGAAGATCTACAATCGAGTAGGTAGTTTGAGTGGCAATCAAAGCGACCGGCGAAATGAAGGGTATGCACATGAAAGTTTGACAGTGGGCGAACTTTATGCGGATAATCATTGGAATGTCGATTCGGCAGTCGGAGAGAGAGTGAGAGAGAGAGAGAGAGAGAGAGTTGAGGCGCATATATATCGACATGCTGCTGCCCTGTTACAGCCCCCCAAGATTCTTTTGTTCTCGTCGGGCGTGCGCTGCATACACGCGAGTTTTTGGCCCCGATGCCACGCCACCGCCGCCGCCTTCGCAACATTTCCTTGGGGCTCATATTACCCTGTGACGCGGAGGAGTTACTCCATTGTCCTCAGCTTTCTTCGAGCGTCTCAAGACGTTTCTCGGCCCCGCTATGCCGCTGTCTTATATTCGCTTGCGCGCATCCGTCTCATACCCTTCTGTCCAGACTCTCTTTATAGCGTCTTCTTTGCCCACTTCTCCTCTCTCTTTCCTTCCACGGCGATTCACGCCCTTCGCATTCCCTCGGAGATTATACCAACTCATGCTCTCTCTCTCTCTCTCTCTCTCTCTCTCTCTCTCTCTCTCTCTCTCTCTCTCTCTCTCTCGATGATGCTTGTGTTCTCCGTGGCTCGTGTATACGCGTCATATATTTTTTTTCTGCCTTCAGCTACATCTGCATAAATAATACGTACGTGACGGAAGCTTTGTCACGTTTATGCTACAGATTGTTTTTTTTTTTTTCAATTCAACTAGATTTCGCTCAAGGCAATTATAGAACAACATTTCACATCTTTTTCTACGTGCTACTGCTCAAAGGAAATAAAGAATCCATAGAATAATTGAAATTTGCAATCAGCAACAGCAAATACCAAAATTTTAACGCAGCTTTAACGAAAGCTGCAGTAAACATATACGCATGTGTAACATCAGCATGCCATTTGCGATGCCTACGTAGTCAGAGTCAGCTAAACTGTATCACTACCCACCAGGAGAACAGTACAGGCGTAAAGGCTTTCGGATGGCGACGCTGTGCTGCCCTATAGCCTAAACGAGTCAAGAAGACGATTCGCAACAGCTTTTCCGGGGGTATCATCAATAAATTGTACATGAAAAGTTGTCATTAATGAAATAAATGCAAGACTGTAAAAGCACTGCAGTGCAATTATCTGAATGTTGCGTTACGTTACGTAGAAATATGACATTTGAGTTTCGAATTATGAACAGCCATTTTAGTTGAAAAATTGATAAAGAGTTGAGTTGTTGTCGATAATTTTTAGTAACAGATGTTTTTGCCAAACGAGTTGCAACTACTTCCATGTGAAACGAAGAAGGCCACAGGGCATACAAAAGAGCACAAAGAGATCGATCGATAGCTTTCTAGAAGAACTCCTCAACATTCCCTTTATTACTCCCTTTGATTTTAGCATTTCTCAACTGCAACGTATAACTTTCTAACGAATATTATTTCCACTCTCTCTTTCGAACATACACGCGTTCTCTTGTATTTCCCTTTCCCCTTAGCTCACTCTCTTTCTCTCTCGCTCTCTCACCCTTCTTCTAAAAGTTAACTCCATCGCCATCATTGGCTCCTTGCACTCGGTTTCTGCAAATTACTCTTTGCTCATAACTTCCTGATAGACGGTGCGACGATCTGTCGATTTGATGATCAGATATACACTTCGCATATCGCATCAAGGTCATTAAAATTGGAGTTTTTTATGTAAATCTCATACATTAGTATAGTCAGTTCCCTTTTTATTTTAAGCTCTAATAACGGTGATGTTAAATTACAAATTTTATCAGTCATTTGCAGTGATATTTCTCAGCTTTCAAAATTTTTGTGAAACATACATATTATTGAATGACACACTACAAGAGAAAATTTTAAGTAGGAAAAGAATATTAAATATATTCATTTTGAATTATTATTAGATAATGAGGATATTATTATTCTTTACCAAGTTATTCGTTTAATGAAATTTCTCCAAGTGGCAAAATTTGGTTATAAATAATTAGAAAATGATTAGAATATTCAATCTTATTATTTTATTTAGTCGAAATAGTTCAGCTAGTGTGCTGTCAAAATATTTGGATTTAATTGAATACCGGTTCATTAAAAAGAACATTTTGATTGTACTATCTAAATAGTATTATTTTATTGACTGAACGGTCCGATAGGTGAATCCAAATAAATTACACACTCTCTTAAATAAACCTTCTACAATCTTATTATGCATTTATCTATTGTATAATTTATTATACGAGTATATCTGATTATAATATATTGAATTGAATATATATATATATTGCAGTTAAATTCCTAAATTATTTAGATCTTCGCACAACAGGTTTCTGTTAAATAATCTAGTATATCAAAATCATAATTTGTTATTTTTTGTGTAGCTACCCGTGGGTGTTTTTCCTTCATTTTTGAGTAACAGCGTTATAAAAAAATTAATTATTCAAACTAATTACGGTATACCATCATGGATTTTACTATAGCTATACATGGAAACAGTATTAAAATAAAAAATTGAATGACTCTTTTTATAATTTTGATACAAGCTACTAAAATAATTATATTATGGGCAATTTTGTAACCGTTGACGAATGGTTTTTAATAAATTAATTTGAAGCATATGGTAATAAAAACTATGAGTTACTGTACAAGTAAAGCTATAAATTTCCGTAAAATAGCTATTTTTGCAACAAAAGCTAACCAAACATACTTTATATAATGTGAAGCAATTCATTAATAAATAAAAAAAGCTAGTTTCAGCATTCAATATGATGTTGAATTAGACATAAAGTATAAGTCCTCCTTCGATACTTGTGGCCCTGGTAAGGTTGACATCTATGCGATTTATCTTTCTATAATAGTTCAAACAACTTGAATTCGCCTGACATTCATAACGGCCGTTTTTAAATAAAGGAGGATGAAGGCGACACATCCTCTCATAAATCATTATAAGTGATTATGTGCCCATCACAATTTCTCATTAGTCACAGCTCGACATTTTTAAGCTTAACGTTTTTTAAATTTTTATGGTGTTTTTGTAAAAGAAAGGGTCGACGTTTCTAAGAATAATAATTTTTATAAAGAACAAATAAGTTACAAACTATATAATGATAGGCGCACTACGAAATCATGCATTCTAGTAAAAAAGTTAAAAATGTCAATAAGAAAAATAAAACAGTTATTTAAAAAAATGTCTCAACTTTATTTTACTTATAAATCACTCAACAATTGAAAGGAAAATTTTTTTTCTTAAAAAAAAAAGAAATCGAAATTCATTTTCAAATTAATTTAGATTTCTTGCATATTCAAAATTCGATAAATATAAAATTAAAAAACTATAAACATGTTACGACTAGTACAGTAAAATAGTATTTGCAATGTTATGTAAGGCGAGTGTACTATATTATGCACAATCAGCCAACGCAACTTTATTTACAAAAACACCATAACAATTTTAAAAAACGTTAAGCTTAAAAATGTCGAGCTGTGACTAATGAGAAATTGTGATGGGCACATAATCACTTATAATGATTTATGAGAGGATGTGTCGCCTTCATCCTCCTTTATTTAAAAACGGCCGTTATGAATGTCAGGCGAATTCAAGTTGTTTGAACTATTATAGAAAGATAAATCGCATAGATGTCAACCTTACCACAGGGCCACAAGTATCGAAAGAGGACTTATACTTTATGTCTAATTCAACATCATATTGAATGCTGAAACTAGCTTTTTTTATTTATTAATGAATTGCTTCACATTATATAAAGTATGTTTGGTTAGCTTTTGTTGCAAAAATAGCTATTTTACGGAAATTCATAGCTTTACTTATACAGTAACTCCAAGTTTTTATTACCATATGCTTCAAATTAATTTATTAAAAACCATTCGTCAACGGTTACAAAATTGCCCATAATATAATTATTTTAGTAGCTTGTATCAAAATTATAAAAAGAGTCATTTAATTTTTTATTTTAATACTGTTTCCATGTATAGCTATAGTAAAATCCATGATGGTATACCGTAATTAGTTTGAATAATTAATTTTTTTATAACGCTGTTACTCAAAAATGAAGGAAAAACACCCACGGGTAGCTACACAAAAAATAACAAATTATGATTTTGATATACTAGATTATTTAACAGAAACCTGTTGTGCGAAGATCTAAATAATTTAGGAATTTAACTGCAATATATATATATATTCAATTCAATATATTATAATCAGATATACTCGTATAATAAATTATACAATAGATAAATGCATAATAAGATTGTAGAAGGTTTATTTAAGAGAGTGTGTAATTTATTTGGATTCACCTATCGGACCGTTCAGTCAATAAAATAATACTATTTAGATAGTACAATCAAAATGTTCTTTTTAATGAACCGGTATTCAATTAAATCCAAATATTTTGACAGCACACTAGCTGAACTATTTCGACTAAATAAAATAATAAGATTGAATATTCTAATCATTTTCTAATTATTTATAACCAAATTTTGCCACTTGGAGAAATTTCATTAAACGAATAACTTGGTAAAGAATAATAATATCCTCATTATCTAATAATAATTCAAAATTAATATATTTAATATTCTTTTCCTACTTAAAATTTTCTCTTGTAGTGTGTCATTCAATAATATGTATGTTTCACAAAAATTTTGAAAGCTGAGAAATATCACTGCAAATGACTGATAAAATTTGTAATTTAACATCACCGTTATTAGAGCTTAAAATAAAAAGGGAACTGACTATACTAATGTATGAGATTTACATAAAAAACTCCAATTTTAATGACCTTGATGCGATATGCGAAGTGTATATCTGATCATCAAATCGATAGATTGTTGCGCCGTCTAATAAGATAGTTGAAGATTTGAACTGCAATATATATATATAGATATATTCAATTCAATATATTATAATCAGATATATAATAAATTATACAATAGGTGAATACATAATAAGATAGTAGAAGGTTTATTTAAGATAGTGTGTAATTTATTTGGAATCACCTATCGGACCATTCAGTAAATAAAATAATACTATCAGCAATACGTACTATAAAGTCGGCATAAAGTAACTATAAAGTCGGTAAAAAGTACAAATCAAGATGGTTTTGAATATATTTGAGTCTGAGACGCGCGTAGAGCAGCGTTGCCACATTGCACCCCCTAACATCGTCCCATAGCTTGCACCGAAAGAAAAATTCCAATGTCGATTTTTTGTAGTATAATATAACTCTGAAACTCGACGATGAGTTGTATTTTGCAATTTCTCCCATAAAAATCACGTTATACGTTGAATTTTTCATCGGCGATAATTTAAAAACTAGATGGTGAAGAGATTCCAAACTTTGCACACACAGAAAAACTAGTTTTCCTTCAAGTTTCATCAAAATCTACTAAACTACAAATTTATCAATACCAAGCTTAGAAAATAATGCACAAGCGTTTCGTCTATTATCTAATCATTGGACTCATCAGCACTTAGCATGGTTATGAAAGAATTGTTACGATACCTGCTATTATGTCGCGCCGATTATATGTCCGCGTCTTGGCTTGACAACTCCACTGGTTGGTCCACTACTGTTCTCTTCGGCAGCTCCGTTTGAACGTACGTCCACTTTCTCTTTTTTCTTTCGGCCAAATTTTCCGCTTTGACTTTACGCCCTCTCACGTTTCGAATTTGAGGTCCTTTTGCTGAGGACTCACAGTGCGCGAATATTTGAATGTCAAAATTAGAGATTGACCGTCGTTAATAACATTTAGTATTGATTACAGTACATAAAGATATTTTAAGATTAAATAAGCATGGTCAGTCTATTTATAATGTTACATCATTAATTATTATGCAATATTATAATTATCCATAATATTTTCAAGCTACATAACTACCATATTTTGCTGATATTTTTACGAACTTTAAACATATATCTATGATAGTGCGTATGAGATTTGAAGAATATCTGCAGTAAAGAAAGAATTTTGCAAACATAACATTAGTTAAAAGACAGAGCCGTACGAATCAGCGTGATCTTGTTTTAGTGAATAGGTCGAATACTTTATTAGTAATAAGATTAACGAAGTATTAATGCTGTTATAGTTATTTTATGCATAGAAAATTGTAATTGTACGTTTTACATTACGGATTAACAGTTCAATACCACCGCTTGGAACTATACCTCAGTTAATTATTTGTGTGCCTTGGGTGAGCCAAGTGAGAATACGGCATGGGGAAGATGTTTGTAGCGCGGGATAGTATATCCTACGCTACAAACATCTTTTACAACGGGATAGTATATCCTACGTTACAAACATCTTTCTCACGCCGTATTCCTGCTTAGCTTGACCATGGCGCTTAAGAAATTTTATACCTTCGCGAAGATATATTCAATAGTTACGTGCAGGTGGCACTCAATAGGTAAATAGGTCGTATACGACGCAAATGCACACAGATTCTTTATAGTTTTCTTATCGATTTTTACAGTGTGTAATAAAATATTTAACGCATAAATATATTCTTAATTTATTAACTTTAAAGAATGTAAATGAGTAAAGATGCGTCTTGAGACGTAACAAACTTAATAATATAATTTATTAATAGAATTCATAAATTATTAATGTAATTTAGTAATCATTCTTACTAAAATTTGAAAATTTGAAAACACTTAAATGTTTCTAAACCTACGCAGACTTGCATAATGCCCATGTATTGTTGATAGTTCGAGTCGTGATACTATGCTTTTAGCTAACATTGACCCACGTGGTAGGCCGATATACCAAGAGACCGAAAGGCTGCCATACGGTTACATACAGCTCAGCAGCCATTCCCTCTACTACCTGCTCAACTGTATAGACTTTCATATAGCCGAGGAGCTTCACAACTTCGTAACTTGCAGAACTTCAAGTAAACAAAAGGATAAAAGTCATACTCTTTACTATGTAGCCACACAATTGGAAATTATAATTTGTACCGTTTGTGTCTTTGTTTTTAAACGCTAATTAGACGTCTAGGTCGTATGACGTTTATAAATACACCTGGGAAAGTTTAAGTTCGAATGAGAAACTATTTATTTACTTTCTCCTAAAAATGCATTATTTACAGCACCTCCAAAATAAACGTAATTACATGAAGAATTTTCTAATTGATTAGTTTTATCTAAACATAAAGTAGATTATATATTGTTAAAAATTTTATTTAAAGATTACGACAAATATTTTAAGATAATGTTTTATTCGTCGGCGCAAATCTGCTTTTTGCGCAACAAGCATACACAGAATAGACGTATCTTTCTTACAACTTAGTCAGAGACGTGCAGACTATCGTGACTGCACGTCCTCGTGAGAATTATTTTTATTTTGAACTATTTAACGTTAAATAAAAGTACTCAATTGCATATACTTTATAAATTGTGCTAAAAGTGCTTTCTTCTTTTGTTTACAGTAATAGTTTCAATGATACGGTGCTCTACAGTTGCACTTCTTGTAGTGGAGAAGAATAATTATGAATAAAGATTCCGAAATTAAAGTGAGTCGTGATTGATTCGCACTTTTATATATTTAAATCGTTATCGAGTTGAAATTAATCGATCTACATATCTGGGGGAAGTTTCCAAAAGCAGTATTCATCATTATTGTACTCTACTTTTTTATCAAATTTAGTCACGCTACAATAAAAGGTAAATAAATTAATAATTAATGCAATACAAATAATTATATAGCGTGAATATCACTTTACAGGAACAGCTGCACTATTTTTAGTCGATGTACTAGACTACACGAATATAGACGCAACGGTTTTTTTTCACACATATCTTTTATTCGTATGTGTGTTTTCCATTATAGGTGGAATCATAGCTGATTCACTTTTCGGGACATTTAAAAGTATTATAATTTATAGCATATTTTTCGCAGCTGGTCTACTTTTACTTTCTGTTGTTACTGTACCGTCCTTATCGTTATTCATCAAGTACGATAACTTTTCATCATATTCATAATAAACAAAATTCAAACAATTCGATAAATACATTTTTTTCTTTATTCCAGCGAGTTTACAATTTTAAGTTTTATTTTGATAGCATTTGGTTATGGAGCAGTCAAACCAATTGTTGTTGTTTTTGCTGGAGGCCAGTTCGTAATACCTCAGCAAAAGAAACAACTATCATTGTTATTCGTATTTTTGTGTGTGGCTGAAAATATCGGTGCTATCAGTGTATCTTTTGTTATACCTGTATTACGCAAAGATTTGACATGTTTCGATCAGCTCACCTGTTATTCCTTAGTATTTATTTTACCTGCTGTGATATTGATAATAGGAACGAGTTAGTAAAAAAATGTGTTTTTTGTATATTAAAAATGAACACTTAAGGATTTATTTAAATTTACTTTTTAGTAATGATTCTGATTACGAAGCGATCTTACAAGATACAAAAACCAGAACGTAATATCATAGTTGATGTTACTAAATGTGCTTATGTAAGTTATTCACGTGTATCACAATCCAAGGTAATATAAAAAACAATGTTATATGTTGCAGCACGCTTTTTATCAGAAACTCAAATCGAAAGAAAAACGTCATCACTGGTTGGATTACGCTGATGACAAATATGAACCGACATTAATTGAAGACATAAAGTCAATATCTAGCGTGCTCATACTACTTTCACCTTTGTTGATATTCTGGTCATTGCATTCTGCGCAAAGCTCTTTATGGATTTTTCAAACTACTAGGATGAACGGCGAAGTAGGAGGGTACCTCATAAAACCTGATCAAATTCAAATCATCTATCCAGCATTTATAATAATATTAGTCCCTTTATTTTATTCATACATTTATCCGTTTATGGAAAAGTATTTATATTTAAATACTCCTTTGAGGAAAATAACTTGTGGTTGTTTTATCGCAGCATTATCGTATTATGCAAGTGGAATTGTAGAGATGAATCTCGAGGTAAAACTTAAAATTACTGTTGTATAGTTTTTTGTAACTTTTTGAGCAAATAACTATAATTTTATTTTTTTATAGTACAATTATGCAAAAACTCCTGTAAAAGGTTTAGCACAAATGAGGATCTATAATACTCTTGATTGTAAAATACCAATAAAAATTAATACGGAAAAAAATTTCGTGATAAATGAACTTGACATTTGGCAAGACACTGACATTCGTGCTAATGGAATAGAGATTTTAAGTTATGAAATAGACTTGAGTGATTGCAGAGCTATCGAATCTTTGCCAAAAAAAAGAAAAGTGACCGGTAAATCAGTACCGACAAAATACATTTGTAAAATCATAACTACAATCAATTTTGTGAGTGCTTTTTTTAGGAAATCTTCAAGTCATTGAAAGCCAAGCCATATCATGGACTATAAATGACGATGGATTCAATTGCAAGTTTATCGACCACGTAGATAAATCTCATTCTGGCAATCCAATCGTGCGCACATTGATTTATACTAATGATAATTATTGCGGAAGTCGGCTTGATCTAAAAATTATGCATAATAACAATCTCTTTGAAAGCTTTGTGTTCCCGAAGCAGAAATTTATTAAATCTGATTTCAAGGAAGTTCTTCACAACAAATATGATTTATTTTTAAATAACCGACTTGTAGAATCAAATGTTCCTCTAAAACTTGGTGGAGTTTACACTATTCTAGTTCATGTTTCGAATTCAGCAGTGATTGCCCATACAGTGACGGTGACGCAACCCAATTCTTTGCATATATTGTGGGTGTTACCTCAACAAATTTTTCTGGCTGCTGCCGAAATTATGGTCAACGTTTTAGTAATGGAATTTACTTATTCTCAAGCACCTGCAAGTATGAAAGCAATTTTACAATCTTACTGGATTTTCGTGTCATTTTTTGGTAATGTTCTAATCATAGTTGTTAGCAAGACACGAATTTTCGAACGAAAGGTGAGCACTAATAATAGCAGTAAAAGTTTTTATAAAATTTTAAGAACGAAGAATACCTGTATTACTATAGCAATTTTATTTTCTAGATGCACGAATTATTTTTCTATGCCATTTTTATGACTACAAGTGGGATTGTATTTGGAATATTAGCTATATTTTACAAATATAGATATTTCTCTGACCACAAACTTCAGGATAATATTTCAAAAAACAGTGAGAGATCAGTAACTGGTAGTCTATCATTAAAATTTGATAAATAAGATAAAGTTTCTAAGAAAGTTTATTGGGTTATTAGGTGCATTGATAACCGTTTAAAAAACATTAAATTAGATCTAGGTAACATTTGATTTTATTGTGATTGATTGTATAGAAGATTTTAGAGTCTTATTTCAAAATATTTTTTTACTATCATATTTGTTAAGCACTGACTTATGTAAACAATTTATGCAATGATAGTTTTAAGATTTTTGTTTATTATTTTTTATTAGCCGGATATCATACTGGATAATGATTAAGATTTATATATTCGACAATAATAAGAACAATATGCCAAATATTTTACTATTAAATAAATCAGTAGCCAAAGTAACGGTTGCATTTACTTCTTGTTATTTTTTTCAATAATATTCAAATACTTAGATATTGAATAATATTATGTAATGGATAGAATAATTTTTCGAATAGCATATCTTAAAAGTAGTGAATAACGTTCCCCGCTTAATACCTAAAAAAATAAACAAAAATATCTTGCATCGTTACTAAGAATTTACCAGGCATCAATTCCTTATAATTGTGATAATGGAAAGAATCAAACATATATTTTTAATGTTTTTTGTAACATTTAAAAATTATGGAGGTTTATACGTAATTTAATTAAAAAATCCAGCATAGCTGATTGAAGTACATTCGTGAAATACTGCAATAGACTATATACATTAAACTTTCTAATTAGACATTAAGGTAGCTTAACATTTATTTTAAAAGTTAAACATGTTTATTGATATTTAATATATAAAATTTAGGATTTGAAAATATCGGATTTGAAAAATACAGAAGGCCTTTTCGCCTGGAAATTATGGGAAGAATTTAACAGATACAAGACATCATCGTAGGCGATCTAGAAATATGTCTTAATAATTTGAAAAATCAAATCGTTTTCATCTAAAGGATATTGCTAAGGGTTGAACACTATGTCAACCAAGGATCAAATTTTCAAAATGTAATAAAAATCGCTAAACATGAACTGCCTAATATACCAGTTACTCTCAAATTGGACAAGTGATCATTTTCTATAAGAAATTTAATAAAATAGTCAAAGTTATTAAAAACACCGTAATTTTCACAAATAAATTCTTAGAGTGTATGCTGAGTAGGTAAATATCGAAAAGCAGCTATTTTCTAATAAATCGTTATAAAAAAATAGCTTATTACTTTGCAAATAAAGTCTGAAATTTCTTTTCATAAATATCTCATTTACGCAAGGTTACGAAATGTAATGAATGTTTGATTATTTATTATTATGACTTTATATTTAGTTATATGAAGTTTGAATAAACAATTATTAATAAACATAATTTATTGATTTTATTAATCTTAAAAGTAAAAGCTACTCGTTATTTATAAACTTTGCAAATCTATAGTTTATCTATAATGATAAAGTTTTCCTTACTAAAACATTAAAATACTACCTGCACGTTTTCATGACATAGCATTTTAAAAATTAAGAAACTTTTATAAGACTGCTTTTCAAGCTATATGATTTGAAACTTTTTTTTCAATTGATCAAATTCATTGTCCAACAAAGATGTTGAATATACGTTATTAAATTTAATAACGAATTAATTTTCCAACAATATCTATGAATTTTACAATATCTATGAATGATCATCCTTCGTATTTTCATAAATCATAAAAAATACGAAACTTTTTACCTAATTTCTTTGATATTCCGAGAAATCATACTCGTTTTCAAACATTATACACTGCTAGAACTCTGCAAATGTTTCCACTATCTTTATCCCTTACTTTCGACTGACTAAAAATTATCATTTATCAATCGATGACGAAATTTTTTTAGTGACGAAAAAAGTAAAGTATTGTATTGATTTTCTGTAAAAAATTCTATTATAAATCAAATTCTTCTGGGTGTAGTATTCGTTATTAAGGAAATGAATCCCAGAGAAGAAAAAACGTTTTTTTTGCATCGTCTTCGCGTTGGCTGCTTCACGTGCTATGGACTTTCCAAAATCATAGCACACGAGACAACTAAGTACGCAATCTACTATTTCCATACTCGGACGAACTATTGTATCACAATGACGAGGTACGCGAAGCTCGCATTATCGACTCCTATATGTCAGAGAGTGCGAGGAGGAGGCAGAGGCAGCAGCGAAAGGGGGGAACTCGAACTCGCGAGCACCGCACGCACTGCTGGTCGGCGCGCGCATGTATATGAGCGTGGGCCTGGCCAAGCACGCTCATGGTTCCCTGATTGTGCGTGCGGTTATTCTGTGAAAAAAAATCGCCGAGAGGGAGGAGCGTGTTGGGTTGTTATTATTACATAGCAGCAGTCAACTCGACGGAGAGAGAAAGCTCGTATACCCACAATGGCATACACAGAGAAGAGAGAGAAAGAGAGAGAGAGAGAGCGAAACAGTGGCACGGGCATTGAAATTGAGGAGGGCCAACCGATATGCGAGTCTATCGGGAACATGATACCCTACTACCGATCACTTCTGCAAATCTTCCAAGTGTCTTTGACGCGAAGGTGATGCCCTTTGATCAATCGTCCGTTTCCGATGTTCCAACATAATGCTCGCTCGAGCGTCCTTCCAAATTATTGAGCAATGTTTTTTGTTCCTCCGTTTTGGTTGCATCGATTGGGAGCCTATAAAAACGATGCGTGCAAACCCCTCGCGGACTTTTTGTATACATACATTGCAAGCATATTGTATGCGCGGTCGTGGGAATCGATAATAATATTCCTTGATATCCGAAATGTTTGAAACATTCGTTATGTGTTAAGCGCGGTTTCGAGCTCAAATATGGCATTATACAATTGGTTTTTTCTAGATCTTCCGATATTATAACTAAAATATATGGATCTGAATTTATGTCCTCTAAAGTCGTAAATTGACCCACGGTATACAAATTTCAAATTTTTCTTTCTTGACATATGTATATTCAGATTTTAACTTACTTCACATCCGTGAATAGAAAATACCACGTCGTACTGCATCACTAAATGTATTTAAAAAAATCTAATTAATAAATCATCTTTCAGATATTATCTAGGCGAAAGAAACGTATACCATTTTTCATTTTCTTGAAAGATTTCGGAATAAGTATTTGGATTTCAGTTGCATTTTGTACACATAACATTTCTCTACAGTGTCACCGGCGTACATACGTAAATCTTGGTAATAATGTAGATAACGTCGACACTCTCTCGAATGAGATAAACTATATGCGAATGCTTATAGCTATCGTTGAACTGAAATCAACAATCATTTATGACTCAGACAAAAGTAAAATGAAATTACGATGAAAATTTGTATGCAACCTTTCCTCATCGATTTCTTCACTCAATTCAGTGATCTACTAAAACTTGGCTTACTTTTTAGTAAAAACTACAATACTTATATAATAACATACTGGCAATATTTTGGTTGATTTATAATCCAGACCTTAGGATTTGTAAACAATTATCAATAAATAATATTCGAATCATATAGCCTTTTATTCTATTCCACTTTTGGCAATAAACCTGTTTTTGCAAGACCTTTCCTGACCTGAAAAGAGATTGCCGGTTGGCCGTGGAACCAACAACATTGCTGGATTGAAAAAAAGGCAGAGAAACCGCAGAAATATTTCTGGAAGCTAAATAGGAACCTTTTCGGCGATATAGTACCCTGGTAAAGTTGACATCCAAGCGATTTGTCTTTTCCACACCTCCCGCTCCTCGTTGGAGAGCAATTGCCTTTACGAGGCAGCTTTGTGTTCGTTCCTCCAATGGCGTTTGAGAGTCGGCCGGCGTGTAGGCACCGTTACAGTCCTGTTTACGACACCATCAGGGAGCGTTGCACCATGGAGACTGTATACAGTCTCTGTGTGTTGCACCCACGGACTACATTTACACAGCCGACCCGTGATCCTCCATGGTTTCCTGGTTTCTCACGGATGACAGTTACGAAAAAAGAACGAAATCTTTTAGCTTGCTCGTCATTTTCATCTTCAGACTAATTTTACATCAGACCTTCTTGTAAAACCCTCAATTTTTCGTCTTAGCGCTTGACAAATTTTCTGTGCTTTACCAAAGAATAGTTTCCTGATTCATTTATGTATATATGGCTAATTTGCAATAATGTGTACAGTAGTTAATCACTTCTAATACTTATTTGAATTTATTGCAATAAATATTATTTCTCACTGTCTATATCCATAATTGTTTTTTTTATTGAAAAAAATCTATTGCTCCTATTACTCTGATAAATAAGATGATTTTAACAGGTCACTGTAGATTATGGTCCTATACAAATTCGTGATGTTAACAAAGGACAAAGAAAGGCAGTCGTCAGCTGCACGTAGAATGGCACGAGGAAGCCACAGCGAACATTTGAGACGAATGCTTAGCGCAGGTAAATCACCGACGATCGAGTAAAATACATAGGGCTCCGGTTCGCACGCACACGAAAGGCGCAGTACACCACTTACACGTACATGAACATCATCCTTTTTTTTCTAACCATCATCGTCCTTCGACCTGTAAGAGAGAGAGAGAGAGAGAGAAAGAGAGAGAAGGATATCCTCCGCGAGCTCATGCTCGCCTAATTACGGCAGCCCTGAGGCAGATTAGTATGCAGCCGCTTGTGGTGCGATAATGATCGGGTGGGCGCGTCTCTCTCTCTCTCTCTCTTTCTCTTTCTCGCTCGCTCAGTGGGTTATTCACAAAGGAGAGAAGTGCAATAAAGCCGAGCGAGAGAGAGAACGAAAACGATACGCTCCTCCGCCGCGACTGGTTTTAAAGATAAACGTGCCCGACAGGAGACCATGAATAGGCGGAAGGGCTCTCCGCTAGGCTTGAAGCCTACGGTGCATAGAAAGGACGATGTAAGGCTCCACTTATATGGGCTGTCGTAGGGCTCCTTTTCATTTAGATACACTCTACCGACCACGAGTATTGCAGGAAATATCGTTTTTGCAAAGTTGAGGTAACTCATTTTTCGATTATTCGCTTATTTTTAAAGTTATTTCTTAACAATCCCACCTGTGTGGAAGCAATTTAATCACATATTTTTAAAAATCGTTTATGCAGTAGCACGTATTATTTTGTGGGCTTCAAAAGTATGGCATCAATTCAAATCGATATTCAATAACTAGCCAATATTCAAAATATGTTGTTATGAAAATTACATAAAAAAAAAATAAATAATATGGTGAATATTATTGGACTTTAATACCAGAAGAAAGAAGCTCGCCTTTGGTTTCTGCCGCAAATCTCTCGTTTCATAAATAAATTTGTGTATGTATAATAACTTCGCACATACGTTACTGTACTATTATATCATTTCCTACCAATCTAATATACAAAAAAACTAAGCAATGGTAAATAAAATAGAGTACTCTGCTTTTATTAACACTTACAAAATAAGTTTTTACGAATTACGATTTAACCAATGTACAAATCCTGTTTTCCTGATAGTTATGCGGACTAGTGTCTCCCTTGACGTAATCGCCGTACCACCTAACCACACACGTTTATATATATATATATATATATATATATATCTCTTATGAATTCAAAAGCATACAATAATTTGCCAAAAAATTAACTTTTATGATTTTTGACGTAATCAAAAATTTTATAAATTTACCTTCTGATTTTGCATCATTGAAATTATTCCGATGTCTCCAAACGTTTCTTATAAAAATTAATAATTGTAATATTTTGCTTGCTTACTTGAGATGGAATTGGCTGTATACATATCGCTGTATATATATTTATTGTGTATGCCTCTCTCTGTGTGTGTGTGTGTGTGTGTGTGTATATATATATATATATATATTTATATGTAATATATATATATATATATATATATATATATATATATATATATATATATATATATATATATATATATATATATATATATATATATATATATATATATATAGAAAAAAATAAATGAGTTGCATTTTTATCAAATAGAGTTATTTTTATTTATTATTCAATTATTTCAGAGTAATATAGCAGAGGAAATATCCTGTAGGTTGGTCTAAAGAATAACAAAAACAATTAAAACCAAAACTTAAACTTGAAATTAATTAAAAAGAATATTTTGTATTTTTCTCATCTTCTTTATCAGGTTGTATTAAGCATATGCCTACTTATTCTAAAATATCGTATATTAACCATCCTATCTTGTGTATAAATAAACCTTTGATTGTGGTCGAGTTTTGTCGAACAAGTTAGCCTGTATAAGTTACTCTGTAGTACGGGAACATTTTTTGGTGTTATAAAGTTGAGTTTCATTTGTAAGAGGATGAGAAGACTGTGTCATCAACAACTATTAGATCTTTGTGTTTTAGTTGTAATTTCTTTCGTGCCTATATCAAAATATAGTATAGTGTTCTGTTATTGCCCAAATAGTTGATGTCAGGTGCAAACTCTACATTAGATATTTTTGCTTTCTATGATATTCTTTTCAACTATTTTGTCTAGTTTGTAAAGGAGTCTTTATATTTTGTATTGATGCAAATTCTGACTAAGAATGCGAGGCTTTTATAAATTTCATTTGTTTAGTGCCCTTGTGATATGGCATAATGTTGCAGTGCTGTTTTTTCTTGGTGTTGTTGCTTTGTTGTAATATAATAGAAACGCTTTTCCTATTAAGGTTATATTGTTCAATGCATCAGTGGCTTTTGCTTGCATTTTGTTGCAATTGTACGAAATTAATCTTGTGTGAAATCTCTTATGATATAAGTTACAGTTCCCTGTTGTACATATATGTAGATTCTGATATCTAACAATATTTTGTCTGGGAAATCCCCATGGACTTATAATGAAGTACATGTATTTCCATTAAAATAATGATCTAGCAACTGTTTAATTTATTTACATTCTAATTTATCTTTTAGAGTATTCGTAATATTTATGGATTTTTTTGATCTATTGAACAATTTTTTTCTGTTTTCAACCTTAAGTTAGTTTCCTAATTTCTTAAAGTATTTAATTGTCCTTATATATTTATTGTTTATGCTTACATGCTTTATTCTTTTTGGAATTGGTATGTCATAGAATCTTGTGTTTTTGTTTTTATGTTTAGGATATGTTTAGGACATGTAGTTTAGGATAATTTTTGTATTTTTAGGATATTGTATGGTTAGGATAATTTTTCGTAGTGGTATAGTAGTTCTTCTAAAAAAAATTGTTCTGAGCAGTAGTGAAAGAAAAAACAATCTTTGTGTAACGTATTTTGATTATAATGTCGTACCAACATCTTCCGTAAACATGAAAAGCTAAATATACTACTTTGGAATCTTCGTTTCAAGTATATCCAAATTTCGAAAATGAAATGAATGTCAACACTGTTAGCCATTTGACTAACCGGCCTAAGATGTTTTATTTATTGAGCATATTAAAGGATACCAAAATTTATTTCAAAAGCACAATAGTACATTACGATACAAGTGCAGGAAAGTAGATTCTTGTCTCGTGTGGCGTTTACGCCCGAGCGAAGCGAGTATTTTTTTATACGACGTGTGGAAAGTGCGATTTTCAACGTACGTTTTTTGCCGAGCGTGCGGGAAAAGCGCACTTTCGGCACGGAGTGTCGAAAAATATGTTTATAATGTTTTTTTTAGCATAGAAACCTATTGGTGTTCTGGTTGAACCTACATTACAAACGCTAGAAATAACAAACTACAAATTTAGCTATACCCAGATTTGAAGGTTAATTAAATTCAAGTCGTCACTTACGTTATACATAGATACAAACAAGATAATTAATCTCAGTGCTCAATAAGAAATCTTAAATTTAAGTACAAATTAGATACTTTCAGCCCAAACTCCAACTGATTAAACGCAAATAAGAAATAATAAAATATTTTTTTCAATAAAACTGGGGGTTTTGTACAAACAAACCATCCACCAGTGGTTGGACAGGTAATTTTTTTATATAATATTGGTCACACATTCAGTATTTGAGTCGAGCTCGAGCGCTATTAGTGAGCAGACGTGTTTATATTTCGCTCCGTAACATATCGTTGCTCCGAGAGTATATTTGCGTTGGTTTTCGAATCTCGTATTTTCAACGCGTGGGCCCAGGCCCGCGTGTAACTTTTGGCACCGGCTGCAGTTATAATGACTGCGGGCGAACCGGGGGAGTTGTCCTCAGAGATTTCTGAGGACAATTATGATCCCGAAATGCTTAAAAAAAACACCCAGATAACTACAGAAATTCCAATATTTAACCTTGAAGATTTAGATTGTGATGCAAACAGTTTTGCAGACCAAACAAAAAAAGAAAAATGTTACACACGCGATCAAGCGATCATCATGACGTGTGTCGAAGATCTGACTATCGAAGATTACACAGTTGCAATTGGAAAAATAGTTAAACCCGAAAACGTGGCCTGTTCCTCTATAGTGTCTAAAGGGCGAGTGGAAATACACCTCGTCAGCAAAGAATTAGTCGATAGTTTCACTAATGAATATCAATCTGTAATTATAAAAGATAAAACGGTGTTTATTAGACCATTAGTTTCGAGGTTTAAAAGAGTCATCTTCTCTAATGTATCGCCGGAAATAAGAAATCAATACCTGGAACAAATTATCGATCAAGCAAAAGTAACCAGGAATCAAGGTAAATATTGGAGAACCCGGCTATGAACACGTTCAAAGCCACCGTCGCCAAGTTTATGTGAAAGAGGAAGATTTAGAAAAAATTCCGCCCAAATTCATATTGGCACGCGGCAAAGCCAAATACGTAATTTTCGCTGGGCCTGAAAATATGCGCTGCTACAAGTACCATGAAGACGGTCATAAGGCCATTAATTGTACTTTCTCCGATCCTAATATAGTTACAAATCCCGAGCTTCAAAGTAAACAAACCATGCCACCTGACCTTGAAACGCTCGAGCCTGCTGCGCAGACTGCTTTCAAAAGACCAGCTAGCATTTCGACACAGTCGTCGTCGGATAGTGTAAACAAAGCAAAGTCAAGCACCAAAGGTATTACAGCTAGTACACGAAGTAAACACATCACCAAGACACAGAAATTAAACAATTCAGAAGAAAGCTTCGAAGCTAAAATGGCTAATATTGATGAAGCATTCAAACCATGTAAAGCTGCCTCTACCGAAGTAAACAATGTACCCTGTAGTTTCGAAGCGTTCGTTCAGTTCTATAATAGTTATTTACGTACCTCGGGCTGGATCACGTCGTATTACGTCGAGGGACTTTTTGGGAAGGAGAGGGGGGCAGTGGAGCGTCCGAGGCCGCGCAGCCGTTATAAAATAAAATACAAAACATATATTATAACATCCATGTACAAAAACAACTTATGTATTCCAACCTTTTTGTAAATAAATAGCAGATATAAGACTCTCATGGGTCTTGAAATGCTTAAATAAAAAAAAAAAAAAAAAACATTCAGTATTTTCTAAATCTAATTGCACAAAATTTTGAAAATCTGAAATCTTCCAACTCATTCCCCGTATGCATATTTAATGATATTTTTTAGTCTGCTCAAATAGTAATTAAATATTTATTCAGATATACCTAATCCTGATCTTCTGCACTGTAAGATTTCATAAGAAATTTTTTGAGAGGAAAGATTTCATCACCAAAAAATATAAAGGGCATCGCTTCACCAGAACCTAGCAACTGGCGAGGTTTAGAAATATTTCTTTTTTTACTTTTGTTATAGAATAAAGATTAAAATAATAAAGTGCACTAGAGTACTATAAGAGCTTGTAAAAATACTCCGTGCGCAAAGTGCGTCTTTCCCGCACGCTCGGCAGAAAACGTGCGTTGAAAATCGCACTTACCACACGTCGTATAAAAAAATATGGTACGGCACATGTGCGGGAAAATGTTCTCTTCTCGAGTACCTTTCCACCCTCGCTTCGCTTGGGCGTAATCGCCATACGAGACAATATCTGCTTTCCCGCACTTGTATCGTAATATACTGTTATTTATATATGTCCTACCATGATCACCGAAATTGAACCATGTAAACTTTTTGTAGGCGTTGCAAATAAAAACAAACTATTGAACTTTTTGAAGTTAAAAAACAAGCTTTCTCCATTGGGTAGTTTTTTAATACGAAAATTTCTCCCAACAAAAAAAAAATTAGGAAAATTTAATTTGCTTCCAAATTGATTAGCGATTTGAATTCATTTGTTCTTATCTGGAAATTTGACATATTCGGCTAAGAGATACTAGGATAGAACTTTGCATACATCATGATTAATTTAATAAAAAGTAGACTTTCCAATTCTGAATATAAGTGATACTATTTTGTAGCTTCCTCCATGTTTTAAATAACAGCATTATTATTTTAAAATGACTATTGAATTGACTTATTGAATAATGTATCACTTTCTTGCATCAAATTATGTTAATAATTACTAAATAGTAGCAGTAAAACAAATTTCTGCTGATATGGGCTTTCTCCTACAATACAATTTAAATTATTTTAGGTTTTATAGTTTCAAAAAATCTTTTGTAATCGTCAATATTCACTCTAATGGATTTCTTAAACTCTCTATATACGTATGTATTTCTTATTTGTAGATAAAGGTGAGGTTTCACCAATCATCATCTTAGTAATTTTTTCTTCTGCATAACCTAGTTTATTACTAATACAAGCTTTCGTAATTATTGATTATTTTTAATTATAGTTAAATGCTGCTTCAACTTAATTCATGTTCAAAATATAAATAATAGAAATGATGATTATTAAGTAATAATCGGGAAAAAGTAATAAAAATAAAGTATACACGAAAAAGGAAGTCAACTATAAAAAAAATAGAGAAAGTGATAATAGAAATGAAAAAGTTAATGTTTACCTTCTTTATAAACAGCGTAGTATATACTAAGAACTGTTGCCAATGTTGTCAGATTATTTTTAATCGTCGCTAGTCCAGAATTAACAGAGCAGAAAAGAGAACTGCAACAAAATACCGCGTGGTTTTCGGATTCTCGGATCTTATTTGGAGAGAGCCTTAAAAGGTCGAGCCGATCTCTCAACTAACTAAGTAGGAACCCACCGTAGTCCCTTAAGTGAGTCTTGTTGACCACGTGGAGAGCTAAAGCTCCGAACTACTATTAGGAGAACATTACACTCGCAGAGCATGAATTTCTCCAATATCATATATTCAATGTAGAAATCGTATTAGTACATAATTCTTGAGATTTTTTTAGTATTAAAAATTTGCAACTTTATTATTAAAATTTGTATCGTTGAAAGTATTTCCTTAACATTAATGTTTTTGTAATAATTATTTCTTAAACTTGACGATTGAAATAGAATCGTCATTTGCCTCCGAAATATTTTTCCAATTATTGTTGAAAACGGTTATAAATAGATAAGATTTCTCAATGGTGCAAATTTAAATGATAACATTAAACATTTTCAGTGATGAAGAAGGTTGCAAAATCTTATTTGTTAATAGGCTATCGTATTCTGGAATTTGTAGAATTTTGAGAATAAATTAATTTAGATGAATACTATCGAAGTTGATATCTGATTAGTGTAAAGTAAGTCCTGTAATAAGGCGAATTATAATTTTTTCAATATTACATTCTTCTGATGAGAAACAGGTAAAGCATAAAACAGACACTTAGCGTCCATCTTCGTTTGTATACGAGCGATTCTTTTCGAAGCGTTGGTAAGATAGAACTCTAATATTAAGACGTTAACACATTTGGGAAAATCATGCTCCATGAGTCTAATGTTTTCCTGGTGACAATTCTCAAAATATTCGACACTTGTCAGTCGTAGTATTTAGAAATATTGAAGAACCACAGGGCTGCTTTCCCCCTCATTTGTGAATAGCTCTCGGAAAGAGCGATTGTCTCCGAAGCACAGGAGTTTCGCTCTTGATCTGGTGTGCTAGTAGTCAGGCTGGCAGAAAAAGACAGCTGGTAGCTACATAA
The DNA here is from genome assembly GCF_024137745.1 of Phymastichus coffea. NCBI lineage: Eukaryota > Metazoa > Arthropoda > Insecta > Hymenoptera > Eulophidae > Phymastichus > Phymastichus coffea. The sequence goes on from NW_026706911.1 coordinate 373,277, forward strand.
ATGCGCATTGAGAAACGTAGAGGACATTTTAAATTTTATTGATTCAAAGTTACTGCAAGCGTCAATATTATGTTTCCCAATAAAATAATAATGTGCTGATATGAAAAGCCTATCTTACACCAATAGAAGCAATATATTGGTGATACGTGCCATACCGAGAAAAGAAATACGGAAACATCACAGATGTAAATGTCTGTTTATAATAGTGCAATTTAAAAAATAAAGTTACAAATTGTTGGTTCTGAAAAGTGCTGTAAAATTTGAATGTTTTAAATATTACAATGTTTGAAGAAAATGAAATTTTTGATAAATAACAAGTTGTCATGTTTTAAAATAAATATCTATAACGCTGCTATAATTTGTCATAGTACACATTTCGTATATTTGAAGATTTCGTAGTAGTATTTTATTATATTTTAATATCTCATTTAGTTGTGCCGTGTTTTCAAATTTTACAAAATTTTTCGGAAAAACTTTCAGAAATTTTTTTTTTTTAAGCAAGGTACGCACTACGTGATTTTGCTTACTGTGTGATATTTCGCAGTGGGTGGTTTATCTACTGTTTACTCCCCGTGATGCATATATTCGTTTTACGCACACCTCTGTAAATGGGTGATACTGCGATCTCGGCAAGTGATACAAAATTGCATTAACTGTTTGAAGTGATGTGCCTCGTGTATACGTGATGCGCTGTTTTACCGCTCGAATCGTCTAGCGAGAGCAAATAATACGCGAGGCCCTTTACACTCTAGGGGTGTTTTCGGGAATGAGTTTCAGGATACTGGCCAGTAACGATCTGGCAACAGCGTGCTGAACTTCATTTCCGAAAACAACCTATAGGCTTTAAGCTGTCCATGCGCCGCACGGTTCTGTACTCCCTGCTATAGGACGGCACAAAATCACTATTTTATGCGCCATATGCGGATATAGTACATTATACCCCAAGGGAGCACAATGCGTCGTTTATATACTATACTCCCGTCGTGCATATATACGATTATTCTTTACAGCCTCATAAAGGGGTAATGCTGCGTCCTCAGTGCGGCGCACATACACGATGCACTTTACTCTTAAGCTGTCGGTGCGGTTCTGTGCTCTCTGCTAGGAAGACCTACAGTCACCACTTTACGCACAGCGTGCGAAAAACGAACTAACAAGGGATATTACAAGACTGTTGAAGGTAACACTTGTTAAAATAAACTTTCTCTCTGTACACATCGATGAATATTTCATCGATTAATATTTATAATTAAAGCCGTGGCGATTTTATAAAAGAAAATCATATCTTCGGTTTAGTTGTAGTTAGGAAGTTATTTTTGTTGATGTAAATTTGTCTAAAAATTGCAGCATTACAACGGTAATGATTAGAAATAAAAGTTGATTATACAGCATAAGATATCTCATTTTTTTATAGTTAACAGTAATTAACAGCGTTTATAGTTTATCTCAATGATTTTTTGCAATAATTAAAAAGCATTTGTCGAATATTAACGTACAACGAGCCATTTTGTAGATAATTAGATAATAATTTTAGAGCTGAAAAATGGTAATAATTACGTGGCCTCGCATATGAAAGTACACTATAGAAAAAGGGAAGAACCTTTTTTTTAACGTATCTTTCGGCTGTTATGTTAACAGCCTTTTTTGGCGGACGAACTACATCCCCGTTCAGCACCACGTTATGTACCTTATCCCAAGGGCTTATACCAGGTTGTAGGGTTACAATTATTGTTTGTGACAGTCCGATATTGGCTTGACTATATTAACTAACACCAGTCGCTTTCGCAGAGGATTAAAGCATAAAGCAGGGAGAATGAGAATTCTCGGCATTGCGAGTGAGGTATTGGTTTTACAACTCGTTAAAGTTTTTGCTCCAGCATACGCACTCTGGAAGCGAAGTCGCCCAGGATCCAGCAAGCGGCGGCGTCAGGTAAAGTCGTAAAGCAGCAGGAGCATTGGCTTTTACGAGCATTTGATGGCATACTGGCATCAAGGCGGGCCAGAGTGTGCAGAGTATTTTCGTCCCTAAAGGGCACACGCCTACGCACTTTTACTAGGGAATCATGAGGGCCGAATTGGTCCTCCGAGTTTGAGAGCAGCCCTTCGTCCAAAGGACCCTTCTTCGGCATTCTCCCCCTTTCTTTTTCATGAGCGCAAAGAAACCCGCATCCTTCTTTTTTCTTTCCTTTGGCTCCCCTCGCAGTTTGTACCTCATACCTCGAGACTCCCTTATCAAAGGAAGGAGAGAGAGAAGGAGAGAGAGAATGAAAGGAGGGGGGCCCATACGAGAACCCGAGATCAGTGACTGCTCACCACGGGAGAAAAGGATGAAATGTATGAAATGATTGTAAATGGGCTGCGAACATTGCATTCATACCTACACCAGCAGCAGGCTGGAAGGTTACAGCTTTGAGGAGGAGAATAGAGAGGGGATGTTACCAAGGGCAGGGAGAAGTGAAAGTCAAATTGAAGACTCCAGTTAACAGGATAGCAGGAGGTGCTCAGGCGTGATTTATTTTTTTACTTTGTTTTTTATGCTCATAACGGTTTTCGAGCGTACACACGTGCACAGTAAGCAGAAGGAGAAGCTTCGTTTGCGCTGACCCTTTTTGCGCGCAAGTTGCACTCTCGCAGGCCGATGCACTGGGCAAGGCCACAGCGAAAGTTCATCGCACGGAAAGGAATTGAATCCAAACTCTTACCAACGTGAGAACAAATTCATTCCAATTTGCATCGTTTCTATTAATCTAATTTCGAAGCAAACGCATTTCTAAGTCGTATTCCAAATAAAGAAAGAAAAATCTTGCCCTATTTCTAATAAAACAGCTGTACCATCGTAGTTGATCAATCAATGCAAGGAACCATTCATATAATATTATTAACGTTATTCACTCCTAAAGTATTATAACAATGATCTTACATTGAAGACTATGAAATTTATAATTTAAGTAAACAAAACTTGCCACAACTGTTAGCGTTTTATTGCAAGGAAAGATCAATGCACTTCAAATTTTCGTTTGAACTCAGTGATTCCTTAAATAGATCCCAGAATGAACAATATATGCCAGATTATTATGAAGATTGTTTTGATAATTTCAGTAAGTTCAATCTCATTTTCTCTTTCTTTATAAAGTTTGCTCAATATAAGAGATCTTTCGACATTATCGTTTTTACCTTGTTAACCACTTGTGATTGTAATCATACAAGTTCTAATTTTTTAAGTTTATAATAGAAAAAAATTATATGCTTAGATTACCGCCTTCGAGATATTGTTATTGTTACTTCAAGAACTACATTCATGTGAAAGGCTGGAGTGGTACACTAGGTATTAGTACGCATAGCTCGTAGACTTAATTCCACTGCCACTTTGGAATGGTATCTATTCCAAAAACGTGTAACTTAATCATTTTTATGGCCATGAATTGGTAAAAATTTACAAATCTAACAAAAATAAATGAGATATATTTGCGAATAATAATTAATGGCTATACTTAAACATCAAGAACCATGATGGTCTACGTGGATTCTTTTTTATTTTTTGTAGTCTGTGTTGCTACAACCATTAGGCTAATTACCCAAGTAATGCAATTTAATATTATATTAAAGTAATGAAATTTAAGATTATATTAAAGAATAACGCGACAAAAAAAAATATTATATCTTTAAGTATTAATCCAAAATGTTCTAAATTGCCAACAAGCAGTAAGAATTGAAACTTCGTTATTAAATATATGTGATATAGAACATATGTTCCATCAGCTCGTGTTCTACAAGCATTTCTGAGTGTTCGCTCTTTACATGATCAGAATGATTCACTGCTAACAATAATAAAAATAAGTGCTAATAATAAGAATAATAATTCTTGATTATTTCCGTCCTGAATAATTATCGAAGAGAAGGAATGTTTATTTGTGCACGTCCTATCATAAATATGCTACTCCTATAAAATTGTATTACAATGAGTTACCTAGATCAATGTCCATTTTAGGTGGTTACGCAAAAAAAATTTCGGCATAATTAGTTTTTGCAACATTTCCTTGATTCAAAATATGAAGGTTGTTACAAAATTAGCAATCCTTACTTTCTAGGATATAATCAATTTTCCAACTCTATTTTTTAAATTTATTTTGTTGAGAACACTCAATTACCACTAACTATTTATTTCTTGTAATAATTGAAAGATAAAGTTTCTATATTGATTACGTAATGTCGAGTATTCGTACTCCATTAAATTTATTAAAAATTATTAAAACATTAGTAATAATTATTAAAAATGGCTAAATCTTCTCGACGGTGTCAATGGAAGCGAAAAGTTGTAAATTTTTTGTTGCATTGAAAATTGCAAAAGGTAATTTTTTAGCGAGTTATCGTGTTATAAAGTCTGTGAAATAAGTCTGAAAGTAAGCGTCGCTTGTTCGGTGCTCCGACGGTCCCACGAAGAGATAACTTCTCCACCAACCTACCAGGAGAACAAGATCGATCAGTTAGTTCAATCGGCATTCTTACTTATTTCATAATTTAGTACAGGTAGGCAGCTTTTATATAGTTTATGTTGTTTCAAGAGTGTATATTAGACGACGTTATTCGCCGATAGAGCATGATACAATAGTAAAATTACGAACAAGTGATAGCTACAGTCTAGTATTTTTTTTTTAATTTAAAAAATTTTCAAATGAGACACTTTGCTAAAAAAACTAATTTAAAAAATTTTTTTGTACAACTTCATTCGGATTCGCACCTATGAGAAAATTCAATTATTTCCAAGCATTTTGAATAGTAATTTTAAAACACTATGAAAGTGAACGGAACTGATTTCGACAAATTAAACCTAGAAATTATATTTTTTAATAAAGTATTGTTAGTAAATGATTACAACTAATATGATTTAATAGTAGCGTAAATTGAAACAATTTAGTTGCAAATCTGTGGTGGTAAAAAAACCGTTATTTATCGATTGGTTGCTTTTTGAAATTTGTAAAATGTAGTAATTAAGTTATAAATTTGTCAAGTAGATGCGCAACAAATAAATTTAATCATCCACCTATTTAAGACGGAAAAAGAATGAATATTGTTCTTAAATTCTAAATGTCAAATGTAGTTGAAAATTGTTCTATTACTTGCCGGAGTATTATCAGTTTTATTTAACTGAAATTTGTGGCTATTGAATTTTGAAATATATTTCAGAACGTTCAGGTATATACAACGGATGATTGAACTAGTGATGAATAATAATATAAGGTACTAGCCATCTAACTGTGTCTTTTCAGCATTTAAAAATTGAAGGGTGCTACTGTCACTATAACAATATATTTTTTCAACGTGATTTCTTGATATATATAATATGCAAGAATAATGACATGGGTATGTTTGATTTGTTTATGAATGATACTAAAATTGCAGTGGCAATATTCTCATATTACAAAAATGAAAATAAAGCAACAGGTCGTAACTGAAATGAAACGAAAAATGGAATAATCAAAAGATCCAGTAGTTATGATAAAATAAAAAGGCGAGAGCTGTCAGTAAAATGTACGAAGAAGAAAAAAGAAAACATCTCTGACAGATGGGCCGTAGAGATGAATGTCAATGGCGCGAACACGCGTGCGCATTAAAAGCGAGCGAGAGTCCTCGAAGCGCCTTATAACGTGCGCGCGATCTTTGTTTTCCGACAATGCTATTGCCTGTGGCGTATAGCCGAGAGCTCGGGAGTCGAGCTCTCCTTAGGGTGGTCGCGCACGCACCATCCATTCCATCTGCGCACGCATAAAATTGCCGACTCGCCTTGTCCCTAAAACCACTTGCTTGCCCAGCATAAAGTCCTGGCAGCGTTGCCCTTATTGGCAAGCTTGCGAAGGGCGATGGTTGCCGTCCTACAGGCGCCCGACAGCCATATTACCTCAGCCGTCGTGACGTGTCGTTTCGTGACCCAGCGGCTCCACAAGTACGAATAAGCAGACCTAGCGAGAAGGAGGAGTAGGGCGAATAGATCTATTGGGAGAACATGCTCGATTAAGAGCTTAGCTTTTCCGGGATTTCCTTTGAACTTATAGGTCAAACACTAGCTTTACGAGTGTAGCAAATTATCAGTAACGCTATCCCATTCGACTAAACCATTTTTCTTCTTGTTAAATATCAAACTCTCTTATCGCAAAGGTCAACTGTGCATTCGAGCTTCTACGGTGATTCTGAAAAGTAAACGTACGTAATAAAATGACCTTTTCTGAAGCATGATCCCCAACTCACACTTAGTGCAATGTTTTTAAAGCTCGCATTTTCGATGCCGATATGTATTCAAGTAGGTATGTTTTAACGTCATAAAACCTCACAATTTTATCTACAGTTGATATGTGTATCACCAATTCTATACAGAAACATCTAACATCCACGCAAATTTGTGCATCGATTCGCTAGAACGTACGATTATAGCTTTATTAGCTTCAGAACTCACGACGACTCTTCAAAATAAGCACAAACTTTCAATCAATCATTAACGACAAAATCAAATACTCTCGGTACCTTCTAATGGGGCATTCGTATTTTACAAGATTGCGCAGAGCCTCCCGATACGTGCCATGCAATATGCACGAAAGGATGCACCGGCGTATTCAATGCTGCCAGCGTTGGTTTCACGAGGCTGCTCCACGAGTTCTCCTCGTTCTTTTCTCTCTCTCGCGGGCTCTTGGTTACATGCGCGCAAAATACCGACAGGGGCGTGGAAACTCGGTGTGACCTGAGTATCCACGGAGATGGGCTCACGCACGTGCGTGAGATGACGTTCCAGCAACTGTATGCTCGCCTGATGAAAAAAAGCAAATTTATTTTGTACCTTTTTCTTCCATTTTTCTCTTTTCAGCGATTTTTTTTCCTTTCTCTTCTTCTGAATACACGAAATACGCACTCGAGTTAAGAAGAAAAAAATTCGAGCTGTGCCAGAACGCAAGTATAGCATTGAAAGGTGTTGGGTTTATTATGTAAATAACACATTAACGTAAGGTTTACGGACGAACATGTTAGTCTGGTGATCAGGATTTTATAAAAAAAGAATACAAGGTTTGAGATTCTTATTACAGTTGTAAAATACTGCTCAATGATTCCGCAGTTGTATTGTAAAGTTATAATGAGATGACAATATAAGGTTATTTGATAATATAGATGAAAATTCTTAACAAGAACAATCCGATTTACGTCATACTAATAGAACTAAATATTAATATCAGCTTCAATTGAAATATTATTTATAATTCATACGAATACTCATTGTGTATTAGGCACTCGAATTAGTATATACAATTGGAAACGAAATTCGATATACTGAACAAGTTTGTCAAAAAATATAATATTTGACACTATTCGTATTATAAGACAGGAAAATAGACAGGATAATGTTCTAGCAATAAAGAGCTCATAGATAATACGGTCGTAACATATAAAAATGAAATGATGATAGTAAAAGTAAAATCATACGTTGCATTTTTACCTACTGTGTACTACATTGACAATTTAAGCTTTAAATCTGGATTGATGCCGTTCAATCTATCCATAAGAGAGAACTAGAACTTAGAGCGCGACCATATCGACTCTTGGTGGTGGCCACATTGGGTAAGACTCATTATTTCTGTATTATATTACGATTTCTGTACCGTACGTATACATAGCAACATTTCACAAGAAAAATGCGACTTCGTTTTAAGATGTGAAATACCGCAACCCTAATAACGATATCGACATCTAAATAACGACTAAATGTTTTGAGGAAAATAATAGTTGATCAGCTTGGCAACAACAAAATATTGGATTAATTAGAAAACTTTGATATAGTTGTTGATACACCTTTTCCATCTGGTTGAGGACTGTAAATCAGGAATGACATATGATAAAATGTGGAGCATGTAAACAGAAGTGAGCGATGAAAATGTGATACAGGATAATGACCGGAACAGTGAAAAGCGACGTTGAAGAAGCAGTAAATGTCGACGTCTACAAGAAGAAAACTATGGATAGGCGGGCGCGTATACCTGCACCCGGTGCAGCAGGAGCGGTAAATCAGGGTCTGCCGGCGAGAAAAAGACGCCCCGGGGGCATGTAAATGAATGGGGATTTGATAGGGCGCCGTAACAGGCGAGCACGCGTCCACAAGAGGAGTCCGAGGGTCTTCGCGCGAGCGCGCGCCAGTCCCAATCTTCATGGGTACTTGGCGCGCCGGCGATACTCTCTGGACTATCCCCGAAGGGGACAGCCGACAGCCCAACCCCAACCCCTCCCGGGCCGCCGTGGTGGCGGTGGCGCATCTCGGCGCCGCGCCGGAACGTAGCCGCGAGGGGAACACGGGCGCCGAGGGTGGACCGTAATATGTAGCACTTTGCGCTATCTACATAGCCGAGAAGCCCATAAAGATATGCACGAGCGCTGATCGAAGCAACACATGTAACAAGCGGCCTATCCAGCGGTTAGAAGGCGCTAGGAGCGAGCGCGCGTATCGGGTTCTCGGGGTGCTATCGGCGGACACGCGTCTTGGGGATGACGCGCGGCGAATCTCGGGGGTGCCGCGTATTAGGCTCGCATAGACCCAGCAGAGTTAGCGCTCGCACTCGCGTAGGGGGGTTGCTCTCCACCGAAAATCGACGGGGGATGCGTGTGTGAGCGCGCGTTGCTCCGCCGCGAGGCTTTTATTCCCGGCGGGGATCGATACGCCGCCTGTGTATACACGATTCACGCTTCCTGCTCTATTGTGACCGGAGACGCGGACGCATCGATCGAGGGTCCCGCAGGACGAGCATCGCTTTCGATGCCGGTACCCCCGGCCTCGTTTTTTCCTTTTTTTTTTTCTTTCTCTTTCCGTCTCGAAAATCTCGTGGTTGCACGCCAGAAGCCGCTCCGCGAGCTTTCCTTAGGCAGCTGCACGCCAGCTCGAACACTATCTCCCTCGCAGCTAGTCGCCGCGGCGAAGGTCCATTGCCGTAGGAAATGAGTCTTCGTGCTCCAGCGGCTATCCGGACCGACATACAGCAGGGGAAAATAAATATTGAAGAAGTCGTTTGAAAATGTTTCGGCTGGAAAGATTCGCAGGACCTCGAGGAGGTTCCACAATTTTCGCGAGCGTCGAATAGTCGGTTCAACCGATGACGGTGCCGTTCACATACTACGCCGCCGGTCTTTTTCTACGCATACGCAACTGCTGGCGGTAAAACAAATATCCCTTTCACTTTACAGTCACAGAACTTTTGCGTGGACTTTCCAAATCAAATTATAAAAGCTCTATGAAAAGTTTGACGGGACATGTTATTTGTTATTAACAAATATGCAGATAAAAACGGTATAAATAAATTATTAATTATATCGTGATCTTGACACTACTAAGGCAACCAATGACAATCATATAGCTTGTGTGAAGTAGGTATTTAAATATTTCTAATTATATGCTAGGATAAATGATCTATAACGTTGTTGATTTTTATTTCACTAATATAACATAAATACCGTTGTCATAATTAATTACACCCTTTTTGTGTTTCAAATATTGTATAATTAGAGCTTTACAGAATACCAGCATCTCGATCTAAGTTTAGCTGAAAACAAAATTAATACAGTATACACTGGTAATCCTCTGACAATCTACAATGCTAGGATCGTTGATATTCTATACCAATATACTTTGAATATTTATGTGCAATAACTTGAAATTATTTTACAATATCTTACACACGACTTCCATCATATTGCTACAAGCCTATGAATATTTTGTTGATCGAAATAGATGTTTCAGTTGTAAGACAATTGCCTCTCTACAGGTTTCCAGTTTGGAAACAAAGCGACTCTGCGTTAGCGCTCTCCCACAATTACAGCGTCATGAAGCAGCTGCGCGCTTACCATTCCGGGACTCTGGGGCAAAGTCCGGTTTTGCTCGAAGTAGCTTCAAGTATTAGGAAATGATAATAGAAAAATAAGTGAAGTTACGGAACTTATTATAATCGAAAAAACTTGCTTACTCTAAAAATCCTTTATTTGCATCTTCAATATTTACACATAGTCTGCATATTCGACGTTATCTATCGTAATCCTTTTTGTAATATACGTAATTTCATTTTTGAGCACCTGTCACAGTATAATTTTCCAATTAATGTTTGTAATGATAATAACTAATAATAATAGTGTATAATCAATTGCATAATCAATTAAAAAGTAATGGATAAATAATGCCGTGCCAAGTCTTAAGAAGAATGATACTTTACTTTTCAAATACTGAATGGTTCCATACTTTTCACTAACGCGTGGGCTTATTCACACAAGTATATATATACGGACAAGCTACAGTGTAATTATTCAAGTGCTCGTATTCTCAAACGTCAGTATAATCCGGTTTTGCTCCAAGAGGCGACGAGCATTAGGACGTAATAACAGAAAAAGAATCGTACGACAAAATATAATGTAGCTATTAACGCAATGATCCGTTGAACATAAATTGAAGTTTCCTACAGTTTTTTCTCAACTTTTTAAATAATTTTCAAAAACTGAATGCTTGTTATTCTCATAAAAATTCAAATATATTTATTTATATTTATTCAACCAATACCTATTTTTTAACATAAATTTCCTTCCCTTATTTAAAGGCTGCTCTGTTTAAAAAATAAAACTGTATTAAAGAGCATTAGTAATATACCGAGACATCCTGCAAAACTTTGCCATCGTAAATCTCAATTCATCGAATTTGCGATAATTTATCATAATTCACCAACTGCTAAATTGTAACTGAAACACTTTTGCGAGACCTTTCTGTACAAGTCATTTTTTCTCGATAATCGAAAGTTAAATATATGCGAGCTTTCATATTTATAGATACTCGACAAAGTACTCCTACCTAATTTTGATTGGTTCACACATTATACACAAGAGTAAATAAAAAAGAACAATTATTAAAAAAGGCATCTTATTTTGAAGAACAATCGCCTTTTTATTCTTACATCGTTTATCAATAAAACTACAAAACTGTACATTTTATAGGGCATTAATGAATAAAATTAATAATAAAAGAATGTTATATTTTTATGAAAGATACTTAAGTTAAGATTTTTAGAAAAACATAAAATTGCTATTCAATCGGTAGTAATCTTAAAATTAAAATAACCATTCCTTTAATTTTTTTTAACAGTATTCGTCGTTATACTCAATGTGAAAATCCCATGATAATAGAACTCAATTCTTTAGTAGTAGTCCAGGTGATTTTCGAGCTGCGTATTGAATGCGTCGACCCGTCATTTAGCTCCTTTCTTGTCATTATCCCCTAATGTTAGACGCTACTTCGAACGAAATCGGACGGCGTTCCACATTTCATTGTAACGTACTCATATAGCAGCGTACTGTTCTAGCAGCTAGGACTACAGTGTAGCGTGGCAGAGTTGTACAACTATAAAAACAGCCACTATGTTACTGAAAATTTCGAATAAAAAAAATAGTCTGAATAAATATTTATGCTGCTTTTCATCAATCAAATCAATTTATGTTATTTGCACATCTCCAATATGAATTTTTTTTTTCAGTCAGTAATATTAACAATCATTATGAAAAGTGTATGTAATCACTATATGTTAAGGCTAAAAGTTTGCGGGTGGCGAGTAAAAAAACTAATCATTGATTCAATAACTAATTATAAGAAAATTAAATATATTAGTCTTAATTACTTGCTAAAAAGTATTATCAGAATGGATAAGTGTTTGCGTTAACAGCTTATGTATTTATTGCAGTATATTACTGGTACAAAAAACAATGAGTTACAGTTCAATATATTGAATCATATATTATGTGAACAAAGAGATCAGAACACTTCAGAAAAGAAAATTCTTCTCCATACTACTCCTTTTCTTTCATTCTTTCCTGATAGTTTAGAGAATTTTGAGAACCGTTGGCATTTCCAAATAACAAGTCTTACTTCGAGTCTGAGTATAGATGTCGCTGATTTCACGTAATTCTTAAAAACTATTTAAAATTTATAAACTTCATGAATATAAAAATAGATTGCACGTCAAATTGAATTTCAGTTGAACGTCGAATTTTTGCAGAAATGATGATTTAAAATGACACAGACATTCAATGTTAATAAATCTTTGGAATTGGAAGTTTTTAATTGATCAATGTGGTCAAAAACTATAAATAAATTAATCTCGTACGTGTTACGTTGGAAATTATTTTTTCTTCACAGAAAATTTAGAAAATAAACTTTCACAATGAAATATCGCAGTTGCAAAATTTATATTTAAAACAAATCTCAATTTTTCAAAAATTATTATTGTTTTTATAACACTCTTTTGCAAAACATTACGTCATTTTTATTATAAAAATTGCAACTACTATAATAATTTTTAAAAAAATATAAGATAACATTCAAACTTGATAAAATTACAACGCAACAGCCACAACGCAAGTTGAGGTGAATCGACCATCTGTAACGTCGTTTCTGGAGAAGTGACCAGCTGTGCTAGTATATCAGTAGTGTACATAATATTTAGCTACCTAATAATATAATTATTGCTACTTTCATAATTGGAAAAATATACAAAGCATGATTATAAATGATTGTTAATTTAACAAATAACTGGTCTATATGCGTATGTATTAGAAGAACGATAATGGAAAAAAAATTATTATAAATTTTTTACTATTTATATTACCATTTTCGTCTAGAAAATAACTGTTATTAGTGATATATTCTAAAGTTATAATTTTTTATAATTAAAATCTTTATTAATAAATTTTTTAAGTGTGATTTATATGTTTCATTATTTTAAATTTATCAAAGGCAAAAATTCGATTATCGAAAATAATTGATCTTCTAGCTCATTTTCGTTATTGGCTCAAAAAATAGTGGTTACATCGTCTACGTTGAGAATGAACTTATAAAGTCAGACGTATTATTTTTAGTTCAGACACATAGAAATTAGAGTTTATTGTATCGAATCTACACTACAGCTGCGTCGTTGTTCCAATAATGCGTATTATACACCAAGTAGGAATTCCGGCACTCTGTCCGGTTCTTCTTACAGAAGCGTCGAGTATTAGGAGTACATGACAATAGCGTAGCTAGACCAAAGGAAATTACTTCAAGTTCGACGAGTGCATATATAGTAATATTTTGTGTGTACACATTTTAAATCGTGAAAAAGTTGACTTCTCGTAAATATTATCGATTCACGCAAATGTCACGTCAATTGCTAAATAGAAGTTTTGATTTCACTCATGAAAAATATTGAGAATACAAATATTTATTACGGCGGTTTTTATAAAAAATTTAAGTTTCGTTGACTTTTTAATTACATTTTTTATAAAGAAGCATAAATTTGCAAATAAAATTCTACGGATTTATTACAATTTTATGAAAAAGTGCACGTAGAAAATTTGTAGTATGAGTCAATTGCTAACAGGGATGTCGCGGAAGTTGCGAATAAGCAATATAATTTCAACGAATAATAGACTACTTAAATTAAATACCTGATTAATATAGCAGTAATGTATAATTGCAATCTTTCTTAAATCTTACTGCATAATTGTTATGCGAAAATTAGTTATTTAATGCAAATTTTGGTCGAGTTGCATCGAGAATCAATGGATTTAAAAATTGCTCATTAAATAGTAAAAATATTTTGCTTTTGTTTATTGAATACATAGTCTTATGAACAATTTTTAATTTGAATACAGACGCAGAGCCTATCAATTCACAAAAGATAATAATTTTTACTTTGCGAAAATCATACTGCTACTGCCTGATCGCAAAAAATACAATTAACTTTACTAAAAAGCTACAAAACTACGCAAAGGATCTAGAACTTCACGAAGATCCTCAGTTTGAAGTTAAGCCCAGCTCTCGGATATTTATGTTTCCCTAAGAAAATTTGAGTAGCTTCGTAAAATGTAGTTTCACATAATTGCAGACTACCTCACCGTCAGGTATGAAAAGGAAAAAAAACTACTTCTGGAAGGCTTTACTTTCCTGGTATGTGACAGATGAACGAGCATCATCTGTTTTACAAACGAACTTGTATCGGCCATAAGCGCACTCGTTAAAAGAATTCTACAATGTTTCTTTATTTTCGCTTGGTTTCTAATGTCGAATTACGAATCCACGCATTTCGATTGTTCGCTACACTCGCAATAATTCGTTTCGGAATGCACGCAAAGAATGTGCGTAAATTTTCGCGAAAGAAACTTGCCAAATTGTCAAGGAAAACTAACGGTGTGTGATATTTTCCTAATATCCCAAGGTTTTCCGAAATCATTCATAGTTCTTTCTGCTCCTGATCGCTGTCAGCGAATTCCGTTTGTTTGTGAAAGTGCACCTTGTGGTTTTGAAAAATTTTCGAGTTTTGTACCAAAACAGCTCTAAAGCTCAGATGGCCTCTTAATCGAAGACAGACATTGTCATAAAAAGAGACGATAAGTTGAGTGCTCCAAGGTCGGCATCAGTTTTTATCAGCTTGTCAATTCTTCGTTTACATAGACCTAAACGTATTTTCAAGGCTTGTACACTGTATTTGATTTGTAGTTTTCCGCATAACTAGCTATAATAGCTCATCCCTCTGATGATTCCCTAGTAAGTGGTCGTCGAATGAGCACAACAATACCATATATATATATATATATAATTGACGAGTTCGTAAGTTTTGTTCCGCCGACTAACCACACAATGCTTGTTTCCTGAGAAACAGCTAACACGAAAATCAGCTGATCTCTGCCAGACCGACACATGACAAAAGAATCAGTACGGGCGTCTACTAGAATCTTCTCTTACAATCTTACAATCCACCCTGTCCAGCTGAAGACTCGAAAACCAAATATCATTTGTTTGATATTTTTAACAATCACTCTACTGATAAACAGAGCATATTTGTCTAAGTCATAAAGACTATATGTGTGAGTATCGTTTTCTAATAAAATAATAAAATGAAACATTGAGTAATTTGACAATAATCATTCCTAGACATAGAGCATTCTTCTTACCTGATAAGCTGCAAGAAAATACAGATAACTGTTTGATCTCTGGCGTTAAAAATAAAAATCAATCGAACTCCAGTTACGATAGGATAGAACAACTATCCAATGTCGTTAAGAGCGCGAACTGAAAATATCGGTAGGAATTTCCAGAAAAGTGCATGCAACTGGAATACCCTCTTCTAATTCATAAATTCCTAATTAGGGTCGGAACGTAGACGTCAGAAAAACGTTTCCTTTTTAGATCTGGTTAGCTGAGGTCCGTTGCAGCTGCTAACACTACCAGCTGCCGCAGATTCTTTCCTGTCAAAAAACTACTCGAGAATCAACTGGCTCTTTAACTTTATGATGCTGACACATCCAGTTGACGGGGGCGATGAACAATTTCTTGTGCACACTGCATACATTCAACGCGCTATGAAAATTTCGCGCCTAATAAAATGCGTTCAGCCGCCGGATAATAGGAAATTTCTGAAATAATTCACAGGTCAAAACAATAGGCTTTGGACTCTGATAATGAATTTCCTTACGGCGAGTTTTCTAATTTTCTCGGCTTCGCAACTGTCGGAGTTTGTTTGAAACTATTCCCAAGTCCTTCTGTAGCACTGGCTTGGCGCTTTTCTAGGATGAAAACGTGCATAGTTCCTATCAGGCATAACTTCCTAATTAGGATATTCAGTTGAACGTCGGGAAAACGTTTTCTACGTCGTACATTATCTCCCGCACCAATTTTCATGAAATATACCAGCTACCTATTATTCTTTCCTGACGGTCAACCTTGCGAAAAACAGCTGATTCCTGATGTGCCGACTAATCATATCTGTTATACAGGGTCGAGCATGTTGCCTATAAGTTGCCGCGCAACTTAACGATTGTTGGATAACAAAATTTCGGTGAGTGTGAAGGTTTGGAACTTCCAACGAGAAATTGACGTTTCCAGTAGCGAAGCATAGTAATTTTCGACAGTCGAAACGTAATATTTATCTATTAGATTGAAATAAGTAGAAGAAAAAAATGTTGCTAGAATAACGTTTTAGAATATAAAGAACAACGGGTAACTTTTACCATATATATTTAGAAAAGCCAGCGCAGTTATCCTCTAACTTTCGATTGAAGCATACCCTTAACATGGGCGCGTCTTACCGATAACTAAATCGATAAAGCAGATTTCTTATAAATTATTGTATTTGTTATTATTGAAATTGAAGGGTTTGTAATAAACTAGAGAGTAGGTATAACGTAAATTGAAAGTATATTTAGTTTTGTCGATAGTGAATGGCAGAAATCGGTTACTCGTATGCGGCAGTCGATGTCCGAGGATCTTGAAAACTACACTTTTTACGGAAAGCTGGTTTGAAAATTAAAGTGATATTGTGCAAATTCTTCATTACTATTGTTAATGTCACCATTCGCATAACGTATATCTATTCCGAAGAATGATTGTCAATTCATTCAGAATCATAGTACTCCAGGTCATTCATCAAAACTTTCCCACCGATAGACTCGATTGAGTCGAGTCGAAACAGCTGATTACCAAATAACAATCTATTTTGAACGTCATACGTTATTGCGCGTGGACGTATCGTTAAATAAAAGGCATTTCCCAAGGGCCTAGTCACTGAAAAAACAATGTCGATTTTCTCCCGCGGCGCGTCTTCCGTCGAGACACTTAAAAATAATCTAGCGCGACCGAAAGAAATGGCACGCGCACGCGGGTAGACAAATGGGAGTTTAACCATCAGGAGTACAACTCGGCGGCAGTAGAAAAATTGGAAAGCTCGATAAGCATCGACCTCGGGCTCGAGCGTTGCACGTCAGATGCCCCCGTTCTCTGTCCGCGACGAATGATCGTCATCACCGGATTGTGAGAACAACAGGGCTCATCTGGTCGTCTTCTAGCGGCTTCTGGGAAAAGCGGATAACGAGCGGCTCCCTTTGAAGCGCGACGCCTCGCTGGAAACGATTAATTATTTCACTGATGCGTCGGGCTTATCTCGATCGTCGCTCTACGCGAGCGAGAGGGAGAGAGAGAATTGGCATCGAAAAAACCGACGCGACGAAAAAGATAAAGTGCGGTTGGAGAGTCCAGACTGTGTTATACGTACTCGTCCTGATAGTCGCCGGCTGGCACTCGTTGCGCGCGTAAGCTGCAAGTTGAGCGCGCGCCTTGAACTGGCGAATACGCGCCGCAGCGGCGTGCGCGCCAACGTGTACTCGTATTGTTATACGCCTCTCGCTTATTGCACGACCGCCCGAAAAAGCGCCGAAGATTACAGTCACACCGCGGCAGAGGAATCTCGACGCCGCGCGATAACGGCGTAAAGCTCGCGGATCACGTGGGCTTACAAGCTGCCCGAGGGGGCGCGCAATTGCAAAAGCGCCTGCCGATTTTTCCTCTACGCGCGACGCCACGCGAGCCGACGACGGCGACGACGACGCGGCTCTTGCGTCAATCGATTTTTCACTCGAGCGCGCTACCACGACCACACGCTTGATACGCCTCGGACGGGTCGGCCGACGCGCGGTGACCTTTTAATTTCGAATCGTCGAGCCGAGACGACGGTTTGCTTAATCCCTCGACTGACTGCAGCAGGACTCTTCCAGCGTGTTTTAGTTTCTCACGAGCGCTCCTACCGCGCAACATCCCGTAACAGTGCACATTCTTTTTTTAAGAATGAAGCCTTTGGTGACATCGAGTGCAATTTTGCTGTTATTTATATGCTTAACGCATCCGTCGGACGGTAGGTTTACTAAACGCCGGCATTCGGTATTTGTTACCACAACGCAGGCTTCCGAAGAAATGGACGGCACGTTCGAGTATGATGAAGGTACGCTACTTTGTTTTAGGATACATTCAATGTTAATCAATTGAATTACACATGTTGCTGTATTATCAAAACAAGTCAATTACGTTTTTGCGAAGTATTGATAGAAGGAAGGTTTGGTTGGATCAGCTATTTCAGCATTTTTGCTCAAGTCTGAGCTTCTATTCTAACATCTAATAAAAAATTACTAATTTTTTTAACATACTCAATATACGAATTTTTTTATATACTATAACAAAGAGATTTAATTCTAGTAAATAGAATATTTTTTCATTTGATATATTATTGTGTGCTGTAAGCGACATTTCTTGCTTTACAATAGTTATTATGTTAATAAGTTATTCATAAATAGAAAATGGATGAAATGACCTACATTTTCAATATATTTTGCAATAAGCTGTGTTAAAATTTTGTTCGAATGATATATTTAGTAAAATTGAATATGAGTTTTCGAATAATGTCTCTTGATTATGAACAGTGTTATTGAAATAGTGAGGAAAATTGAAACCGACAAAAAGCATTGCCCAATCAGACAAGTGAATATTTCTGAAAGGTGAAAAACGTAGCAAAGCATATTTTGGTAATAGATATGCAGTTAGATTGACTCGACGTTGTTCTGTATTGACTGAAATTGCAATTGAAAAAATGCAAACGAGACGAAAGATTTGTAAATTGAGAAAGATATCCGTGCTAGTGATGTATGCGTTGAAAGGGAACCGAACGAAATCGTGGATCGCACATATGCGAGAGATAATTTTTATTATTCTTTCATTGAAATTGAAATTTAAATGCGCAGATTTTTCCAAGACTATCTCGCTGCAAGTCGGCGTTCTAAAGTAAAAGAAATGTAAATACTCGAGCGAGCGAGTACAAAATCAAACTGATAACGTTACATTGCAAGGATAAGTTTTTAATTATGCTCTACTATGAGATCAATACTACGTCAATGAGTTACATCGATAAAAACACGCGGTAATCGAACCTCGCTACATTGTAGCCAGTGAATCAAAGCAGACTCGAATCGCATAGACATAATAATGGCACGTCCGCGCATTCAAGGAACTGCGATAACTCAGGGCCGCTTATAAGAAACAAATAGATATCTCAAGGCGCCGGTGATAACCCCACGATCGAGAGATGCCGGTGACAAAAACAAAGACGGAAAAAGAAAAAAATAAAACTGACCGACACCACGTGCGCGTCGCGAAGAGCTGTAGTCGAGATTTAAAATTGCTCGGTGTGCAGGTGATAAGAGGTTATTGCACCGCGACGGTCGGATTTTCGATTCATAACACTTCCCATGTACTACAACTCTGATTTTCATTTTTATAAAGTTTTCCGCCTCTCTAATCAATTAGTCTTATCACAATGAATGAGAAGGCTCTATTATGCGAATGCTATTATTAATGCAGCTGGCGATACGTAAACATTTTTACTCTCGGAATAGCCGAGTTATTTATCGAACGGCTCGGCGACTTTAACGCCTATTGGAAGTGGCATCAACAGGAAAAATCCGTGAAACGCGAATTGGCGAAATAACCGCGGACATCGAGTGTGTGCAAATATTCCTTTGGTTTCGCTATTGTTCACGCGGTTTACTCATACTTGAGAAAGCTTACGTAACGCGGGAGAGCAACGACGGCCGATTCGTAAGTTCGAACGGAGAAAATCATGGGTGAAAGTACGCCGTCCACGCAGTTGACAAGGTCGATAAGGTTGAGCGGGAAAACTTGCAATAACTTGTTTTTTCGCTGTCAAGTTATAAATAAGCGCGCACAAGCGCAGAACCAAGTAGAGTAAAAGCTCTACACTGGCGCATACGAGTTTCTTGCTATTTCGGATATGATTATCTTTGGGGGTCGGAGATTTGGAATGATGCCGCTTGAACTTTTCGCAGACAATTACGTCAATGGTCAATTTGTTAAAAGTCTGACTTGAGTGTGTGCGTGAGTTACATTATCGCGATAGATTTATTGCTGCGGCGATGCCTGCAGTTAAATAACAATTTGTTCGTCATAATTAGTGCCAATCTGCTGCAGCGCGGCATTGAGTGGCTATACGAACGCGTTAATCAGCGACGCAGTTAACGAAAGAAAAACATTATTGACGTTCACATTCACAATTAGTTATAAGAACGTTCGGTCGCGAGTGACAAACCATATTTTTTCTTTGTGAATACATGAAAAAATCCGCTTGTTTCGGCTGATAATTCTCTTATCTAATGGTACAGAAGAGATTAAAGGAGAACCGGACGTTACAGAGCCTAATCTCTCGTGCGCCTATCCACGAGCAACCCGATCGCCATACCCCCTTCGACGATAGCCATAGCGCAGGGTTTTTTTCTCAATATTTCTTCAATTGTATGTCTTGGTCACCGATTACCGATAAACGCTGCTACGATTATTCGCGACGCATGAATTCCAAGCAATCGGCTGTACGATTATCATTGAAATAAACATTGCTTTTAGAATGGTACATGTGGAGATGTTATCCTCCGTTCGGTTGCTTTTACATCGGAGCCCCATGGTCAGGCGGCAGTAGACCAGTATCTACATTTCCAGTACGGCCGGAAACTATCAGTCCACTATTTATGCTCTACACACGACATCTCGACCAACCGCGCGAACTGAGCATCGACAATTTTCGTTCGATTCGAGACTCGCCTCTAAAGAGGAATGCAAACCTTTACTTTATCATTCACGGCTATTTGGATAATGGAAATAAGACTTGGGTCTTGGTACGTAATGCTCATCATTGGAATGCGACAGCATCTTGACCAAACGCTCATTGCAGAGGACAATGCGAGAATTACTTTTGAGGGAAGATGCTAACGTTGTCGTGGTGAGTTGGATAGGTGGAGCCGGGCCACCGTACACTCAGGCAGTAGCTAACACAAGACTAGTTGGAGCTATGACTGGTCGTTTGGCATCACAGCTCATTCAAAAAGGAAACATTTCCCCGAATAGAATGCATTGCATTGGGCACAGCTTGGGCGCTCACACTTGCGGTTACGTCGGCTCTAATTTACGAGTTCAATATGGATATAAGCTTGGCCGAATAACAGGTATGCGCTTTTATTTTATTCTAATATTCCAGAAAAATATTTTCTTGCTATTTAATACGCAATAATTTATTATCATTTCGAACAAATTTCAAATATTTATTCATTTATAAATTTTGGGTAATCCACTGTAGATTCATTTATTCTGTAAATCCCAAAATTAACCAAAGACATACGCGTCATTTCAAAAAGTTGTGCGATGAATTTCTTTTTAGAGTGACCTTTTTGAGCTTCATTCAATATCATCTTTATTGAAGTATGTAATTTTTAATGAAACATAATGTATTACGTGATAATTTGATAATTTTCACAATTCAAATCAAGCCAATCACTGTACAATAATTACAAAAATGAAATTGGGAGATATAATACAATTATAAGATCGAACGATTGCAAAACTTTGCATTAACGAGGCACATTGTCTTGTCAATGCAATGCGAAAATTGTGCTGCTAACTTTTGCATAGACATCTCACGACCCACGATTAAGATTTTTATTGTGAATTATCCGATTGCAAAAGTCGACACGAGAGTACGTGAAATGGCCAAATGATAAACTCAATTTGTCAGGTATGCAGCAATTGTTTCTCAATCGGAGAATTTTCATGATTTTCCATTCACCAAATGTTGAGCAATGTAGTATACCAACAGCATGTACTTGTAACGCGTGAACGTTCATTTGCGTAAAACTGTTAAATTATGAACAATTTTCTCGAATGCCGAAAGTACAGATATAAGTTATGAAAAAGTTTTCACGAATACCGAAATAAAGTTTGAAAAACGATTTTTTATTTTGTGATCGCAGGCCCTCTTTAAAACTGACAATTTACGATTCGATAGCACAAATTGTGAAAATTAATATTTTACAAACAATCTCTCCGCACGGATGAACGAAATGAAATTTGTTAAGAAAAGCCGGGAAAATTTTCAACCGAAGTTTTCCAAGTAAAGTGGAAATACGGCGCGCGAATATCGAAAGTATAGCTAATCAATGGATTTGATTGGGTGGAGGAATACGCGAGTCGTTACGTAAGCTATCGATCTCATCGGGAACTACCAGGATAACAGAGTCGTACAGGGCGTCGAACTGCCGAGTCAATACGCGCCGATGCCTATATAGATATTGCGAAGCAGTTTGCGGCTTTTCATGGCGGTAGCCCCGGCATTCATGGCGCGTCCACTTTGCAATATCAAGATTGATGGGCATTTTGCTCTGCGGTATGCTAAGGCTTGCTGATGTTAGAATTGGGGCCAATTAACACTTATTTTTTAATACATATTTATTTTTTAAAACACTTTTTTTAATTCGTTTTAATTTTTCACGGCGTGAGAAAGAACGACTTTCGACTTGCGCAAACTATACGAAGTATGTCGGATAATCTTAACAAATTTTTTCTCTTATCCACTTTTTTTATATTCCTCTTATTGACGTGTGAATCTTCATTTACTGTGAGATGTTTTTTTCATTGCGCGAATGTGCATTTATTGCTTTACTATTTCTTGAATAATTTACAAGCTTTCGTACATGAAATCATGGATGAGA
Source organism: Phymastichus coffea (assembly GCF_024137745.1). Lineage (NCBI taxonomy): Eukaryota > Metazoa > Arthropoda > Insecta > Hymenoptera > Eulophidae > Phymastichus > Phymastichus coffea. The sequence continues at coordinate 395,681 of NW_026706911.1, forward strand.
TTCATTTTTGCAAGGAATATTAATTTTTTCATTTCTTTTCTATTTAGATTTCCTTAGGCGGTGATATTTCGATTACTTTGAAAGAAAAAGCCTGCATAACTGTAGCCGTACACGGCAAATATTATTGGTTATTTTTGACAAGATCAATATTATGTATTAATTATTACTATTCGTGCCTCCTGACTCTTTGAATATTAGAAACTGTGTTGAAAGTTGTGCTGTGATAAGGTTTCCTAGTGAAAGCTCATAAAAATCTTCATAATTTGTAAACGAACGCGAAGGAAAAAAAAATCGTAATTCCATGCGAGCAACGCGTCGAAAACAACGTCTCATTCTCGAAGGGGGCTGCTGACAGACAGTCTGCGGTTGAAAATACGAACGAATTGCCAACGAAAGGGACGGGAGTGAGCAGAAAGGGGTTTGTAGATTAAGTAATTCAACGCACTTCTTTTGGTTTAAAAATGATATTTATTAACACACTTGAACAGAATCTGCCTGTTTCCTACGCGCGTGACAAACAACAATTGACCGTCGGTCCGAGTCGAGTCGCTTATTTTTTACATCCTCCCTGCTTTCGCCCCCGCCGGGGCTGCATCGAGTCGTTAGCCTCATTGGGCCTGATCCATCGCGTTCGCATTGGCCACACCCTCCTTACGCTCGCTCTGTCTCGCTCACTCTTCCGCTCGGTTGGAACGAATTTTGCTGCCACACGTTTCATACCCAAAACATTCGAAAAAATTTGATGGCATGAACCAACTGATATGCCAACATCATCAGCGACTTCTCTGATTGTGATTCGGCGATCGTTCATAACCATTTCTTTCACTTTTTTCACGTTTTTATCGGTTGTTGATGTGCTTGGGCGTCCGGGTCGTTCGTCATCTTCAACGTTTTCATGGCCATCTTGGAAACGCTTATACCACTCATAAATCCTTGCTTTACTCATAGCAGACTCACTATATGCCTTTTTTAACATTTGACAAACTTTACTACACTTTATTTTATTTTTTACGCAAAATTTAATACAAATTCTTTGATCCATTTTTTTTCACAAACGAAAATCGCCGAGCTCGAAAAACACGTCTAACGTTAGCGGCTGCCACTTAAAAAGTAAGCAATGAATATTGCTGAAAATTTTATCGTACTTCAGGGGCATGTGTACCAACATAATAAAAAAAAATTTTATACAAGCGGACTCTCCAAACCCGCGAAATTTAAAAATTCTCTAAAAGTTACTTTTTGAACACACCTCGTAGTGCGGAGATTACTCGGCAAGATCGCTGAACTAGTGATGGACGATTTTAATCGATGTTTAATAATCGTCCGATTATTATCGTACATAATCGACTATCGAGTCGATTATTTGAGCCAACGATTAATCGTAGCTCGATTCATTTTGAACTCGTAATCGAAATCGAAGTAAAATTGCGCGTGTGCTACAAAAATTATTTTGAATTTTTTAGTTACGGAAAACTAGTCAATTAAATCCCAACCCACCCTGGTGCATTGAAAAATCAAAGATATTCAATTAATTATGTCTGATTATAATTTTGGTTTTATTTTTAATAGAATAAATTATTTGATCATTTCTATTTTAAAAAGTAGTAAGTAAAAAAAAATATTTATTATATTATAGTATTCTGAATATAATTTAACTGAATTTAATATACATACAGCTTCAACGATTTTTATTTTACTAATGAAATTTTTCAACGTCTAGGATGAGGATCAAATCACTGAAAACAATGAAAATATTAAAATATCTGGAAAAGACGATATTCACTAACAAAACTGAAAAACAAAAAGACAAAGATAAATCTCGATGGAAATTATGCAAAAACCTGTGATTGAGCTTATCACGTGTTGTAAATGATCATATTGGGATTATCAATTTGTGTATGTCACTTACGTTGTGCGCCTAGTCTTTTTCATTTTACTCAAACCCAAAAAATAAAAGTTCCATGAAAAAATTTATTGTAATTCATTGGGTCCATGATCAATTTCATTATTGTATAGTGGAACTTTGAAAATAATAATAGTTGGATTCGATAAATTTCGTTATTTAATAAACCGGTGTTATTTAATAAACATTTAATAAATAAATAATAATTATTAAAATGTTTCCGCCGATTAATCGATTATCCGATTGTTTTCGATTATTTGAGCTGATTAATCGATTAGTCGATTGGAATAGAGTTTGATAATCGATTGTGTTTGATCGATTACTTTTGTGATAATCGCCCATCACTACGCTGAACCACGCCCCGCGATCTCTCGCTGCCGCCCGAAGTCAGAATTGAAGTAAACAGCAGTAGTAAGAGAGCACAAGAGAACAAGAAGTGGCAGAAGAAAATGTCACGGAAGTCGTAAAGCTTAGAGGGCGTCTATCGATTCTACCGAGGGCCTCATCGCCCCCCGGCAGAAGCGCGCGCAAACAACGCGCTTGTGTATCCTCCGCGCCGATGTGGACCCCGTCCTATCCGTTGCCAAACACGACCGTGTTTTCCTCTGCTCGAGCTTTTAGCTCGTACCGCGTGTGCGTTGCCGCAAACCTTGCCTGATCATATCAATGCCGGGTATCTATATATTGCAAAATTCTTTTTCGCTTTTTAAACGAACCGTTCGTTAAAAAACGGCGTACGCGTCGATTCGTGAATATATCTATAAAAAGTACCACGTGGGTACGCCATCATTGCTCTATCTCATTGCGTACGCGTCACTATTTCTAGTCACTATTTCTAGCCAAAGATTTGTATGGAAATACGTTTGAAAACGGCCATTCCGTTTATATCTTCAAGGCCCGGGAACGTTTTGTTCAAACTTGGCTTCCCGCGCGTACACGTCATGGCCTTTCGCGCAGGTTCCTCGCGTGGATAAATAATATATGTTTGAATGTTCTAGAACTGGATAAGAAACTTTAGCGCGAGCGTAGCGGATGTTTGTTCGCTTTTTAATGTAGGCTCGTAAATATTTTGCGGAAAGCGATTGAGATGCATAATCTGTCAATTCATTAATCCATGGTAGACTATTCATTGACGTAAGTTTGTTTACGAGAACTGGAGTGATACAAGCAAATCTACGGAATTATGAGCGATAGTGTACCCTTATGAAAAAAAAGTCTCCAACGTATTTACCGTATGCAAAGTGTAATTAATGTACATAATAAATCAAGGCAGGCAGCCGCTGTGTTATATAAATATAATGAATTATTTTCAGGCAGTTAAAGTAATTTCATTCTATATAATAAGATAAACGAATAGTGTGATACTGTCGATAAAGTTTATCAGCTTCGTGATGTAATAATGTCTCATGAGCGAATAACAAATGGTGTTCGAAACTTGGTGTGCTCAAGTAAACTCAAAATTCAACGGAAAATAAATAAGTGGCTGTTTTTCTTTACTTCGATGAATCGTCAATGTTTCTCGCGTGTACACGAAATACGCGAAAGTTAGAAGCGAGATACATTTTTTTTTCTTCGGAAATCGTTAGCTCGCGCAGAGCAGTACATATGCAAAAAATATGAAATTACAACGAGAGCGTCGGGAAAGAAAATAAAATCGTCGCAACATCCGTCGTTTACTGGCTCGTAAAATTTGTACTCCTGAAACGTCCCTTCGTGTGTACAACGTTGCGCAAAATCGTGGGTATCCGTCGCGTTATTACCGAAAAGTGAGGTAATTCGTAAACCCAACCCCGACGTGGTATTACGAGCCGATAAAATTCATTTCCGGAAGGACATGCCAACTCTACGATAGCTTTTTTCATGAGATTTGGTCAATTGCACCTAATCGTACTATTAGCCGGTAAATAACAGCTTGGAAACATTGATTATTATAATAAGATAAATGCATTACGTATGCCAAGCGAATCCAGACCCTTTAATAGCATTTGCATACAATCGACTCAGCAGAAAATACAATTCGAGTGTTATTTGATAACATTAAATGTCTGACTGAAAGTACTTGAAAACTATAAACCAAAATTTCTAAAAATTGACAATTGAAATATATTACTCAGCGATAGCTTGAATTGTAGGTCTCGATCCAGCCGAGCCGCACTTTAGTAACACCAACCCAATGGTTCGTTTAGACCCGACTGACGCCGATTTCGTCACAGCGATACACACAGACTGCAATCCATTCATCAGCGGTGGTCTTGGAATTAGTCAATCCGTGGCACACATTGATTTTTATCCAAATGGAGGAAGAAATCAACCAGGATGTAACGAGGGTGTTTTCAACTCCATCACTTTGGAAAAAGGAAGTTTCTTCAGAGGTGAGCGTTGTTATTTTCAACTCAGTTGTGAAAAAGATCGTAACGAGTCAATCGATAAGTGTCGCGAAGTTGAGATTTTTGGCTGCGATTCACTTTGTACGAATGGTTCTGGAAAACCGATCTGACGCCGCATTCCGCAGCAGTAAACAGCGCGACAATGCATTGCAGGAATAAAGAGGTTCCTCGGTTGCAATCACATAAGGAGTTACGAGTACTTCATAGAAAGCATCAACACTCCGTGTCCGTTCGTGTCGGTGCCGTGCGCCTCGTGGGAGAAATTTCAGAACGGCAGCTGCTTCGACTGCCTCGAGCAGGATTGCCCAAGGTTTGGCTTTCAGGCCCAGCCAGGAAATCATCACGCTTCCGTCTACCTGATGACAGGAAAGGACAAGCCGTTTTGCAGTTAGTACACGCGCTATATATGCACTTTCACGGGTGTTATAATTAAACGTCGCGAAAGCCGCGCACCAGATTCGCTTTAATAACCGAGGAAATTGTGTTTTGCCGAGCTTAGCGTGTAATTGCATGTTTCCCGCGAGCACATCGTGAAACTTACGAGCGCCATCGGGTTTCCAATTACGTAAAAGGCTTTTCAATCGGAGTACGTATAACGAGAGGAAAGGGCTTTCCGCGTGGGAGAGACTTGCGCCAGCCGATTGCCACCGATTTTCTCGCGCGCACGTGGCGGACGACTTATGCACGCGCGTTCTTTCTCTTCGCAGAGGCACACTACCGCGTCACGATAAACATCTCCAAGACGAACGAGAGTGTCAGCTACGGCGGCGAGGTTGGCATTTTCGTGATACGTGTGTTCGGGCAGAACGGCAAGATCACTGACAGATTGGCGCTCAGCGAAAACTCCAAGTACTACGAACCCGGCACTCGACACACGGTTGTCGTTCCCGGCGACGTCGTCGGCAAAGTCGAAGCCGTTGAGATCACCTGGGATTATCAGACTTCTATGTTCAATCCACTCACTTGGAGACTGCTGCACAAGCCCAAAGCGTACATCGATTCGCTTACGATCAAGAGCTTAGAGTTTCACAATGAGTCAGTATAGCCTTTGGTTTTTATCGTACACCTTAATTATTTTCTAAGCTCATTTTATAAGAGGATTTTTATGACGTTTGTTTCAAAGCTTATTTTTAAATAATTATCGTTTCAAATAGACTTTATAACTCATTTCAGGATAACAGTGTGTCCCGGCAGCACGAAGACACTAGTGGCGAACGAGCCTCAAATGCTGAAAGTTGAAAATTGCCGGTACAGTGACCTGAATTTCATCTCGACGTGAGAACATTCGCATAGCCGAACCGTTCAAAAAAATTGACCCAAAGCATCGAATACAATGATTACTAAAAAAAGAAAACAAAAAAAAAAGTATGAGCGTACATAAAGCCAAAGTACAGAGTCGCTGCTTGGACTCAATTAGACGTACGTCCCAATGGCCTTAAAACGCAAGTATTGAGACTATAGCGGTGATTAAATTCGCCTCGAGTGATATGTGGTGCAATGCAAACTGCGAACTGGGCTAATTAAACTAGTACAGATGGCAATTAAACTTCTTTTCTTTTTTGCTTCGAATGGTACGTCAAGGAATTACTGAGAATGTGAAAAAAAAAACTAATCGATTGACGTTACAAAGACGTATTATAATAGTATAAATAATAAAGATATTCTGTCATTTTACAATCATATTTTTAAAGAGGTAACAAGAATTTTTTTATCGTTGTTACTTTTTGAGAGATCTCCAATAATAAGATGATTCGGAGGGTAAACAGAAAAATTCCGCGTGAATCTTTTAACAATCTGTGATAATAAAGCAAATGCGTACCTTAAGACGCGCTTCTCCCCATTTTCAAGTCACCAGCCAGTTGCAATCCATTGTAAAATGGCTGGATATCTTTTTAGGTCATTATTAAGAATCATCGTCTTAATAAATAGTAATTATACAAATATATTGCACTACCATTACCTTTGTACTTCATTCGCTACATAATATCCAACTGCACTCTCTCAGTTACTTATGCTTCCATTTTCACCTATATCAGCAATAATTGTCGCCATTTTGAGAATCATTAGTTCAGTTCAGCCATCGTGAATTATGCATCGAGTAAGAAAAATGTAACTGTGAACATGAATTCCAATGAGCGTCCTTTCACTGTCACGCGTTGACAAGCCGCTGCTGCTGCTTCTTCTCTTTCACCTTGGCACTAACTTTCATGCATTCGCACTGTTAATCATCGCGTGTGCATGTGTGTGTGTGTGTGTGTGTGTGCGCGCGCGCGCTTAATACGAACAAGAACGCACTTCACTTTCCGAAAATTCGTTTTTTTGAAAAAAGATAATCGACAATGCAAAATTAGTTAGAATATTTTATATTTAGAAAATACATTTTTTTTATTTCGATTCCATTTCCTTTTCTTTCGTTCATTACCATTTCCCTACGGAACTAGCAATAAAAAGATAAAGTGAATTAAGGAAAAATCTGTAGTAATATAAAATGATGTGTAATGTTAGTTATAATTAATTCGTGTAGTAGATATGAAATTTTCAAATTTAGCAATATCCAATTGAAGAGGATATAAAATTTTCAAAAAAGCTACAAGTTTTTTTGTATAATAATGTAACAATTTATATTTTGACTTCCGTTTATGAATCTTGTCAACACTTCAACGCTACTTTGTGAAAGCAATACATACTGTGGTTAGTGATAACTTTACTATGAGTATGATTCCAAATTGTCTGAAACAATTTGTATAAATCGTTTATTTTTTGTTATCGATTCCTAATGAATTTGTAAGATTTTAGTTTTTATGTAAGCACATTGCGTAAGGCTAAATAGTTTAAATCAGTTCAATGATATTAAAAAATTTATATGAATGTAATTGACAATATTATCTAGTGTTATAAGTAACCGATAAATTATAATGACAATAATACATAATTAATAAAATAATCTAACATAATAAAATATTTGCTGTTTTATTTTTAGTACTAAACAATCAAATAGTTTGTATAACTTCTGAAATGATATATAATGAAGCTTACAATCAATGTGTAATGCGTTCTCATGAAACTTGTCATAGGTTTTTATAACAGTATTATTTTATCACGAGTAATAAAACTTAGTCAGTGACAGAATCTTCAGCTTGTTTCGTTAATATTATCTTCTTGTAATTACAATTTTCAATAAAAACTTTGTTGTTTTCGTAAATACCAATTTCAATCCAATAACGAAATCATTCAAAATCTACACAAATATGGCAAAGTTTTTCAACGTAACCCAATGTAGCCAAAGTAAACCAACCGTTCAGCATTGTTTTGTGGCATCCAAAAGTATACAATAGTTAATGACTTCGTATACGCTTTTCAAAAGTAATTTCCAATTGGAAAGCGTCGTAAAAATTAAATCGACTGCTGTGCCACGTTTTACAAATCAGCCAGAAACGAGAGTTGCGTAACTTTGAATCACTTTTACATCGATTTCGAAAAAGTACGCAAAAATAGTAATTAAATTGCTCTCGTAAAAGTGTTTGACAATTTCTTTGGTATATGAATCTGATTGAAAACTCAAAGATAAATAATATACACCTTCTTGTCGGTCTACGTCTTGCCTTGTCTCTCAAGCTCACAGTTCGCGAAATAATAATGCTGCCCAAAAGTAAATGAGTCGTTGAAAAATTTACGTTATTTCAAGTCAAATAGTCATCAGTTTTACGTTTTCACTATTATAAAAAAAATAGTTTACAATACTTGAGAAAACTACTGCGTTCAATTATAAAAACCATACTGTCAAACTATTCAATAATTCACGTCTTATTGTGGCTAGCATGATTATTACTATTTTGGGAGGATGACTCGATGCGCCGTCTTTTGCTAAAGTTGGGTGATATTGGATCGGTTAAAGCACGCTTTTTAAGATTCGGCAGTGGCGCATATTTCCTAATCGCATGCGCTTTAAATAGCGTTTGTTGCCGTAGTTTTAACATTTTTTCTTCATCGCGACGTCTTTGTTCCTCCAACTCCTGTGGACGGATGACAAATGAGTAAAAATAAATGTAAGCATACTTGAATAATTTGACATACTGCACCAACCTTTTGTTTCTGTTTCTCATAAAATTTTTCTTTTTCTTTTCTCATTTCACTACGATATTGTTTAATCAGTGCCCTCTCGGCTGTCCGTAACTTTGGAGATTTGGCGCATTGTAACATTTTCAATTCTGAATGTTTAGTTTCGTGATGCAGGGATTTGTTTTCCTGTCATGGCAAAATGGAGATTTTTATTAACTAAGACTAAGATGGCTCGGAAAACCAATTAAAACTTTCAATTGTATTCATACTATTCATACAATGAGTGTTAGTATAATCAAATACTCAATTTTTTAATGTAAAACTGTGAAGATAAAATGAAAACCAGTTGAGATTTGCAAAGAAATTAATTGAAGACATTTACCGAATGGACGTTTGAACTTCCTGCGTCGTGTCCATCTTTAGTTGGATTTTTGGATGGTTTGGCTGCAGAGCTTGAGCTAACAACTTTTTTGGTAGGACATATTTTATACGTCTTAGGACTTTTATTTTTAGGAGATTTCTGAATCATAAAGAATTATTTTTTATATTAGCGGTAAAAATTCATTAAAAAAATTAGCCATGATACCTTTTTTGCATTAGCAACGGAAGACGCCGCTTTAGTTGAGCTAGCAGATTTTTTAGTTGCTACTTCAGGCCCAAATTTTTTCAAGACAATTTTATAAACTTTTGGACTTTTCTTTTTCGGAGAAATCTGAAAATAATTTAAAAAATAATTTTACTGAACTGTAATATTGATTTCCGACTACAACATACCCCTTTATTTTTTTTATTTTTATTCAATTGCTTTTTAAATTTTTCTTGAGCATCAATACTAGAGCTACTCTCACCCTCATCATTTTTTTTCATTGTGTTTGTGATCTTTTTCTGGAGCTGAAATATAAATAATATCTTATTATTAACGGAAATATCCGAGAAAACATCGAATTAAGACGAACTCACATATTCCTGAGCACTATCGTTATTATTATCACATAGCTCCATTCGGCCCAGCGTCCTTAAAAGATAAATGCGTAAGCATTAATAAGTGTACGAATAAAAATTGTCAATCGTCTACTGAAATAGCGTACGCACGTTAATACACTAGTGGAAATACTCAGCCGGTCGCTTTCTAAAGATTGCTTTCTACCTACAATGAAAAAAAAAGAAACATAATAACATGTCCGGATTAGCATTATACTTAGATTGATGGCCATTTTAATTGGCATTTAACTTGCTTTACGTAAATGTCTACGAAGTACATTTTACAATTTCAACCGAAACCTTCAGCAGAAATGTCAATGGGGACTTGAAATAAAGCTTCCATTGTTTTGCAATCGCTCGCGCGTCATCTCATGCGATCTTGTCAATGTGGTAAGCATCATTTAACCGACAAGTGGCACGGATGCACCACGCAATCGCACAACGTTTTGGAAAATCAACAACGTACTCCAAAACAAAAATTTGCACTACATCTACTAACCGTTTCTCAATTTCGAACGAGCGGGAAGAATCGGCGACTCGGCAAGCGACTCGTCGAGATGATTCTGGTCCAATTTAAAGGTTGGTCGCAGAGGTTGCAATTCACTACGATGCCGAGGTGTCGAGGCAAATCTCCCTGTCGATTGTTTCCACAAAGCACGATGCGAGCCGTTGGTACCCAGCGACAGCGGCGTCAGGACATTTCTAATATCGGGTAGTTGCTCCATTTCGATCGAGTGTGAAGACAGGGACCCGCCCGGCCTGCTCTTCTATGATAAACTGCTATGCCTCGACGAACATAGGCCAGAGACAGTCCGCTTTGTTTTGATTTCGCGACGACGGTCAAGCATTACACGATTCACCGAGATTTCATGTGTTGTGGAAGATGAGGACAGATGGACTATTCGGTTTGTTGAAAGCGCACGTAACCTGAGTACTATTTCATTTTTTAATTAATTACCATTAACACTATTCGTGTCGGCTACTCGTTTCCTGGGCTTATAAAAGAAATACTTTACGTTCCCAAATAATTACGTCGAGCAATAATTGCTTCAAATGAATAAAATACCTTCAATGGGAGTTTACGTAAGCGCAGCAGGAGAGTGCTAAAATGAGCTTCCATTTGTTTACTCATATCCATTCATAACGGAATAAAAATGCGCAAACACTGCGAATTTAGGAGCACCTATGTAATCACATTGTTATACGCTTAATACGTATTCTATTATAGGTAGTTCTATTGTTTCTCAGATTTCTCTATAATACATAAGTCTACTAAATATAGGAAAAAATTAATGATATTGGATAATGATTTGGAAGGAAGTAAGCCATTGACTTAATGGTATGAAATTCAGAATCTATTCCAGAACGATCAAATACAAAAGCTTCATGGTACTTAAACTTTGTTTTCATGATCATAATCTGACTGATAAAGACTCTTAACGGCTATTGTATAAAAAAATAATAGCATTCAAGGAAACTAAAATTGATGGTAACGGTCTTTGATTATCCACACGGTTATACAGCAAACTGCATGCTCGCATGAAGGAACAAAAAAACAAATGTCTTCTTGTGTCTATACCTGCAAAATCCGCAGACGTCATCGCGTAATTTCACTCAGCCCGCGACTGCGTATGGAAATGCGGTAATAAGAAGTTCGCGAAACTTATTGGTTTCGTAATTCGATTTTACGTTGCACAACTTCGTATGGCGTCTTATTCGGTGTACCGTTCCGTCAAATTCTCGTTCCAATTTTAATGTTTTGCTTATTAGACAGCATCTTGACAAGCGCGTCAACCTCGGTGTCGCAAAATTAACATTGATGAGATAGACGTGTCAAGCATGAGCCTTGAATTTCATTCGGTCACTACGCTATAACACTTCCTCGTTTGGTAACTACACAATTTTGTTGGTCAATTTAATCTACATTTCTATATACTTTATATTTCATGCACTTGTCATTTTATAATTAAAGCATTGTTTTAAGATGCAAATATGCGTTTCCTTATAGTTGAGCTACGTTTCACTAATATAGAATAATTCATTGTTCGTTCTAACTGAAAATTTTTCGTATAAGAAGCTGCATTCAGAGATATATATTATTTCTAGATTATATGTTAATCCTCAAGAATTAATGCACGAGAACACGTAGAGTTTTATCTGTCAAAAGATGAAATCTATCAAATACCTTTCAATCAAAATAGTCATATAAAGAAAGTATATCCAATTCAACCTCATCATAACATTTCCAGAATCCCAAATGAGGCATTACGAAACGCAAGCGCAGCGTCGCAAAGTAAGTGGAAACTTTTGAGAATGGAAAATTTTGGTAAATGAAAGCTGGACTATATACAATAAAGTAATCGCTTGAAAAATTGTCATGGTAAACAAGTGAATAAGGCCACTTATGATTTCATTCAAAGGAAACATTTCAAAAGTGAAAGAAGACATTCTGGATTGTTATTTCTTTTCTTCCTTCGTCGCAGCAGAAAACAAAACTCGTTCGGCCAGATATCATATTCTCTCACGGTCTTATGAGTGTATATGCAATTACATATAGTCAGTTAAAGATGCTTCGTTTCTCAAAACTCGTTTAACATAATGAAGAAATTGAACATAAGCTTCCATTTTTTGTTTATATGAGCAATAACGGGGAAAGTTCTGCCCATTGCAGATATATTTTGTCAAGTGGATGAAAATAAGATTTTAAAGTGTTCTTATACAGTACATTTTATATGCAATGTAAATCATATATTGTTAAATAATGCTATTAAAAAGATTGTCATAAGGGAAAGCAGTTTCAGAAAAAGCTGGAGCTAATATGGAACTATGTTCGTATTTTGAATTGACGTGTCCTATATTCAATAAGGCATCGTGAAATTGTGTCTGTGCTATCGATCAGTGACAGCTCTATAGATTTAAATCATCCGACGATGAAATCCATTTTTTAGTAGCTATTTCGATCTCAGAAGATTCAATTTTTTAGCTCCCTGAATTTCTTTTAAAAAAGTATATGTCATTCAAATTCAATGCTCGAACGTACAACCACATCACTCTATATAAATAATAAAATCGTCTAATAAATTCATCTTCTTTTACCTTTTCAAAAGTTTTCATCAAAAATTTTCATGTAAGTAATTAAGTCAAGTATCGACTCAATCACGTGTGATTCTACATGAAAAAGTAACAATGAGCTATGAATAAAACTTATAATGTTGTCTTTTATTTTTCAGTTTTTAATTTTAGTTCGTAGCCAAAGAAAAAATTTGACAGTTTATACGTAACTGTGACATTGCCATAATTTACGAATAAGCTTTTAGTATTAGAAACGTAGGTAATATTGAAGTCGTAATTTATTTATATATGCCAGGTATGATTCAGATACACAAAAATACCCCTTATCAAGTAGTCCCACATGCATACCCAAAAAAAGAAGAGTTGCAGTGCTCGAGTTAGATATCGTTATAGAAATACACGCGCCAGTTCATTACGCTTTCAAAAGCTTCAAAATGAGCTGTCAAGTGTTAAAAAATGTATCGTTGATAAAAAATTACAGCAGTTTCCGCACAGTAGTCCTATATTGGATCCTACCGAAACCTACCTAAGATCTAACACTCGGTTCAATACAATATCATCATCAATCGTTGCAATGGTACCATTAGGCGTGTTGCACTCTAGCATTATTGCCTTCCATCGGAATAAAGCACGAAGTGTCATAAAAACATTAGTTACCACTGACACCGAGTTGACACTGAAAGAAAAACGAACGAGACTGAAAAGTTGAGATGCAGACAGCATTGCATTCGATATATATATAGGATGCATCAGCGGAGAGAGAGAGAGAGAGAGAGAGAGAGAGAGAGAGAGAGAGAGAGAGAGAGAGAGAGAGAGAGAGATAGTAACGGTTGGCGGCTAGACTAACGGTAATGTGTATACGCGCGCTCTTGGCGCAGTGGTGGGCGCGAATATTCCCCAGGACAAGTGAATATCCGGCATGTGCACGTCGAGGTACCTCAGTCGAGCACCGGCCTCTCACCGCTAAGCGCTTTAGACCACGACCTCGTGTACACTCTCATTCTTTCTTTCTCCGTACTTTTATTTTACCGCCTTTGACAAGTAAGGCATTCCCAAAGGCGACTCGCGAACATTATCGTGGATAAGGTTTCGTCGACAACGAGACAGACTCATTTGATGCCGCTGCAAGTGTAAAAAGCAAGATGTGCAAACTGTAGGAGAGAAGAGAAGGGAGCTGACGCGCCACAGCCGTGATATGAGAGAGTAGCTGCAAAAAATGTGAGTGTGCGTATTTTCCCTCGACCTGGACGCTTCTGGAGTCGAAGTGAGAGATCGTCGAGTCGCGGCGCAGCACGCGTAGCGCGAGCGCGGCCACCGTCGAGTTACCCGCGCCACGTATAAAATTCGCGATCCATTCGAAGCTCCATATTCGAAGCTGATATCCAAATTTTGCCGGTAGAGCGCCGGTATAAAAAAAAATTACGGAGATCTAACGATTTCAAGATTTGTGAAATTAATTTTATCCACGTGATTCGCCAGATTTTCCAATGTTGGGCTTGACTTGAAAAAAAAAGAAGAAGAAACGGAGAAAGTTTTCGTGACCTACGTGAAAAAATGTCTCATTTGCAAGAATGACAAATGGTGTCTTCTCGGTTACAAAAGATCACATCATATTAGCACAGTGTTAAACATTATAAGGGCATTGATCTTCCTTCGTTGACGAGATATAATCACGAAACAATTCATTCGGATTATTGACGAGAGTCGATGAAAAAAGATGTAAAATTTTAATTTCCTAAGTACTAAATCTGCCAACGCTATAATAAATGTCTGTGAAGCCAATGAATATGGATGTATATCCTTCCGATGATTTATCGAGACTGCATGTAGCGAACGTGTAATCAATGAACAGCAAAAAAGTTAGCCAACATAATCAATGAAAACCCTGTAAATAAACGACCTAACAGATGGATCCCCCGTCCGTCCTTCACTTTGAAAATTCGAAGCTTCGACTCCCCGCCCGTCGGTTTCGAAAAACACGCACGGCGAGGGAAAATACACGAAAAAATGAAATAAAATAAAATTCCAGCGTTTTTTTCCGCTCAAAGAAAATGGACTTTCGAGCGGCGAACGAGCGAACCGTAGTATAGTGGTTCTCGACTATGACTCCGCGCGGCGCGCTTTCTCCGCTCGTAGGCGTGTATAGTTTGCTCGTTCGCCTCGCACACACACGTATACGTATACGTACGCACACTCTCGCGAATGGCGGAGCGCGCTCGCGTCCAAAGGTTGCTCTTTCACAATTAAAGCCCGTCGGCTTAACCTCGATTCCCGCGAGAGACGTTACGAGAGTAAAAAACAAAATCAGGACTCGGGCGCACGCCGCTTCCTTCGCGAAATTCGCCGCACGAGGTTGAGGACTCGAGACCGTTTCCGCGATTCCTTAATTATAGATCGAGGAAAGTGCGCGCGGTGCGTGTCGGGTAATTATGTCGGCTTGAAAAGTCTCTCTCCTCGCCTATTTCGTTGGAGCCCGCACTCGATTTTATCTTCTCGGCCGAGCTTTCGGTCGATCGCTTGAATCCCGAATGATTTCACCCGTCAACTGCTCGGAAAAAAAGCCTCGCGATGTGCACGGCCGTAGCCGTCACGTCCCGAAGGCGCGCAAAACCTTTTCCAGGTGCGTGCACCTATCCCTACGTTCGAGACAACCGTAACGCAAGGAAAGTCGAACCTTTAACAGGCATGTGCCGAGCCGAGTTCCGCAACTCTGTGACCTACGCCGATATAGACTCGGAGGTTCGAGGTCGTTCCGCATTGCAATCCCAAAACCAGATAAAATTCCGTACACTCGCGAGCGCCAATTCGTGCATTGTGGGAAAACGTTTATTGGCCAATTAGCCCTGCATGAGATTTAAAGATCGATTGTCCATACGATCGTACATTATACGAGACAAATTTATTGTCACAAAAGAAGCGTCATTTTTTACGTTTTCGCGCGCTCGTAGCAACGATGATAAAATTGTTTTGCGACATGGCAGACTGCGACACGGTTGTTCATAATGGTATACGTTCTCTCTCTCCCTTTATTTACACTGGGAATAGTTGCGTCCGTTATTCAGAAACTACATGAGTATGAACATAAAGAGACTGCACATTGATGTGTGTATTTTAAAAAGTATTTGTTCTGCAAATTAAGACACGATAGATCGATACGTGACAGTAAGAAAACAATATATATAAATAGACATTGCATAATTTCAGTAGAGGGGGAAACGCAACAAAGGCAAACATCTACTACGTAAACGCTTGCAAATCAGCGGCAAAGAATTTAATTATAAGAATAATACTCATTAAAAGACGTATCAACTTTGTAATCATCGCGCCGCAAAATTATCTCGCTTGACTTCCATCCACGCATCGAGGCTCGCGTACTTGACACTGTATCTGTAAGGCTAAATAGCGCGAGCCGATCGCACAGAGTTTTGAAACTCTTGGACTCGCCGTTCGGCCAATTAACGTGGACGCACTGGAAAACTGTCTAACGCGGCGAGACATTTATTGCTCCAAATGTGTATATATATCGCAGTATAATCTAAACGGTTTATTTATCCAACAAACCGTGAGACAGCTTTCCAAGCAACAGCCGGCTTGTCGTCTGTATTCATTATATACGAGTATATATACTGTCCTAACAATCACGACAGCTGCACGGCCCAAACGGCTAATTCACCATCGAGTAATGCTTCACTCAACATTTGCATTTCGTTATTATGATTATTTAGTATAACGTGAGTGAGTTGTTAATACGAAAGCACATGGTTATTAACGAAATTTGCATGACATAGATGGTGATTATACCGATGCATTTGCCTTACACGAGCAAGATGAGACAAAGGGGTACCGTTGAACTTCGGTTTACAGTTTTTGCTCATTTTAGTTCACGACTTTATTACCACTTCGTGTTTGTCGACTTATTTCGTTTTTCCTTAAATATATCTGCATCCGCAATGTAGTCGTTTGAATTTTCAAATGATTTGTTGCTCCTCGATACTCATTATGAATTACGGTTGATTGTTTTATGCATGATACAGAATATATATGCAAACAAATTTGTTTTACACCGTCGATCTCATTCATAAATTATTCGATGCTAGCGTGATTTATAAAGATCAAAGGAATACATGAAAGATATCTAACATAACCGTTTACGGCAGAAAAACGGAGAAGTTCAAGGAACAGCTCATTCGAGGCCACGAGCGAAGGCATAAAAGTCATAAAAAAAGGAGCCTCGCGTCTTTGGCGAAAATGGCTGACAGGCAATTCATTACGCTGCACAGGATCATTGAGGAAACTACCGTTATTTTCATTTCTCCTCCTGTTGGCGAAACAATTGCTTTCGTCGACTTCAATTCGCTCGGTAAGTTAGTGGTTAATAGTTTGTAGTTTGCTTGATAAAAAAACGTCAATTGGCTCTTTAAAGTTTTAACAGTTAAAAATGAACTAACGACAATTGATAGTTGGCCATAAATTATATTATTTAATTGAAAAGAAAAATTAAGACACAGTATGACGATCACCAGTACAATCGTGCTTTCTTTACGTTCGTACTTTGTAAAAAATAATAAACACGCGTGGCCCTTGGCATCGTGGTATTGCACTTAATTTTGGCACTTGATTTCATTACTTACGTAATTTACGCGGGCGCGTAGCCGCGTAAACGTAAACCGCCGAAAATTATTTATTCTTGACGCTGGAAAAAGCTATTATTTCGCGTGCAACGTAAAAAAATGCACGCACGCACAAAGCAGCATAGCATAGAAGCTAAAAATAACAGCGAAAATGATCATAAAGATATATAGCGCTAACATTTTTTTCATCGTCTTTTACGTAAAGCCCACAAAAGGAAGTTAACAACAATTAGTTTTCACCGGCGGCGCTCGTCTTGTAATTCATATCCTCGTGAAAAAGATCTATTCCCGTTTCCAAAGGTCACATTACGTGACGTAACACAAAAGTATGCAGAAAATGGCTCTGGCGATCGGTCGAACGCGCACACTATTGCCGTGTATATCCGATTGTTACTTCCGCAAGAAAGGCGAATTCCGCAAGAGAGCTTAGATAGCGTGACGGCCGAGCGCTTAAAAATCACGAAGAATGGGTCGCAGAAGCCCGAAGCACGCTGCTCGGCGTCCATTATTCCTCTTATCCGGCATCGCGACGGACTTCTTTTTTTTTTTAGGTTCGATCGGAATTGCTCGCTAAAATCAAATCCGCCGTTGTCTTCGCTCGCGAGTATCGCGGCAGCTTTGAAATGGATCGGTAAGCGCGTATTCAGCGTTGTGCCTTCAGGCGCGCGAGCGGAATACAAGCGCGCGTAACCATGATTAACAGCAGCGATAAATAATCATCCTCTTCGTCGCCAGAAACAATCCTTTTTCTCATTGTTGTTTATAGCGAGAGATAACGCTGTCGGCGCCGACACGCGCGTTATCCAGCTGATGATTCACGCGCGCTTTTATATAATGGACAAAAGTCGAGCCTCGGAGTTCTCGCGGCGTGCACGGCGATTCCATCGGAGATTCCCTACGAGCTGAAAATTACGTAATCGGAGAAAATCGCGCTCGCATTCTTCTCGCTCTTCGCGTGATCCTTGGCTCCCCTTGCCCTGTTATCCGCTGTGCTTCTGAGAACTTTGCTTTTACGATGGAAGCCGCGCGCCTCGATCGCTTTTCATTTCCATGAAACGCTCGCGATCCCGGCATTAATAAAATCATAGCCGGCGATCGAGCTACTGGAAAAAGGGAGAGAAAGAAAAGAGACACAATTGAATTACACGCGCCACGCACTTTCTCCGCTAAGTAGCGACAGGCCGTGTGTAAGCGGAAGAAACGCGCGGATGATAATAACTCCTCTCAAAAACTGCTGATTTGCTTGCCGAAAAACTTTCTTCGCGCGCTCGCGGATTCAGATCGATCGTGGAACACGCGCCAAGCGAGATAGGCGACGAGCACTTCCGCGTATGGCTCTCGAATCGACGATCACCGGCGCTTCGGAAAAAAGGGAGAAAGAAAAAGGCGAAAACCTTCCGCGATCGATCTATAAACAACCACGATCGGCCGGCCAATAAAGTTATTAGCCTCATTAGCACGCGCGACGTTTCTCTAGTCCGATGGATACCCGCAATCGTAGCTTATTAATCCGATAAATGCTGATTGGATAACGCGGACACGCCGAGTTCTTTGAACTCTCGTAGGGGAAAATTCGCCAGGCGAAATAAATCCTATTCATCGAAACGCGATTAGTCTTTGAAAGCTTCAATACGAACTGACTGCATATCGGTGCGAGTCAATCGACGTACCAGATTCCAGATCCCATATCCCTCGCCGGGAAAGGTTAAGTTACAAAACCGTTGTCAATTACGTTTCTGCGCGCACGACCGCGCGCGCGATTCCAAGGTGGCATTTCGCCCGACGACACTCCTCCTGCGCGCCTATGTGTAGCATCCAAACAAAGAGATTTCACGTCTTGTCGATAAAGTTTTCTCGGCACGTATGTTTGTCCTCCAAGGTGCGTCAATTGTGTCTTATTTTTCAAAGACCGCGCTCCCCGTGAGATCAAGTATAGGTATACACACTCGAAGCAAACTCTCACTCCGTTATTCGGGGTATTTGGGTCAGTGTAAAGGCCGCGCGCGCGAGGAAAGTGCCACTCTCAAAAGGCACGTGACGAGCGACGCACTGCTGCATTTCTAGCCGCGCGCGCGACCGTTGCGCAAGCACGAGAATGATACGGCGTTTTCGCCCGATGCTTGTTGTTTTCTTTTCTTTTTTTTCTTTTTTATCCATCATTTTATTTGCCGGGAGACAGAGAAGAAAGTCTCTTTTCAAACGCGGAAGGTGTTTGCATACAGTCTTTGGACATCAGAAGTCTTTTGTGCGGCAGCGGACCGTGACGCGATGCTACAATAAGAAATAGTGTGAATGAGTTCGCGAGTTGCTAAGCATTTTATTTTATTTTTTTCATTATTTATTTATTCATTAATTAAATTATTTATTTACTTTTGTTATGAGATTTGTAATTTTATTGTTAAGGTTTATTGCCATATTGGAATCCAATTGGTTTGTAACCTTTTACATGATGTCAAGATTCAAGAATAGATATAAGTAAATGTTTTTGAAACTACACGTTGTCCAAGTAAATGTTTGATACAGTTATTTGCATTTCGATAGTTATAGCATTTTTTGTGTATGTGCTGTGTGATTGGTTTGACATTTAAAAAGCTAATTCAAAATCCGAAAGTGAATATCCAAAAAAAAATAATTCTATTACACATGTGAAATAAAACTTACATTAGTAAAAGCACTGTCGCCATAAAATTGCCGTAAAAGTTCATAAATTAGTTTAATAAAATGAATCTTCCATACTTTCTTATGCAATTGTAATTAACTTATATCGTAATGAGAATCTTACGTAAATCTTACATAATTAACTTAACACCTTCAAGAAGAAACCACAATGTGAAAAATAAACCAAAAACCTGACTAAGTCGGTTTGTAAAATATCTCATAGGGTTATATATATATAAAAGTATTAAATATAGAAAATTCAAGAATATTCAACCTCGACTGAACTTTATTTTCGTCTTAAATATTTCCTTATCACGAACCAGCGGAAAGTTAAAAAAGTAAGCATATTCGTTTTAAAATTACTGTAATTGAATATCGCAAATATACGTGCAAACGTGTTATTATTGGTACAGTGTTGTGTACATGCAAAAATATCCATTAAGTAATCATTTCTTCACTTTGCTGACAAATACTAAATTCAATTTTGTCACGTCAAGGTGCATTTTCGTTAACTTATGTATTGTCATATTTTTGATTTACCAAGTATTTCAAACCGATTAGAAAGATTTTACCTTTTAACCGATTAGAAATATTTTGTAAATTTCAAGGCATTTGTATAATCATTGAAAGCGAAAAAATGTTAATACTTTTCGCATATACGTAAGTAAAATTATCAAGATTCGCATACATAATTTTTTTTTTCTAAAAAAAGTTTGAATTATCGTGAACGTATGTATGATCCGACAGCTGCTCAAAATGCATACTTCATAGTCATTCATTGCATGTTTTTCATAATCTAAAACGTGGCATGATCAGATCATCGAGATGCTTATAAACAACAAAACATGAAAGTATTGCGGTTGAAGAATGTTATTGCTAACTGAGTTTGTAAATCATTAGAGTATTCTTTAGACAGAGCATCCGCGAAATTTTGAAAATTCACAATGAATTTGTAAATTACTGGAAAAATTATGCAATGGTATGTCAAGACGGGGAGGGGGGGATGCAGCTTGAAATAAATTGAAGGTGAAAGTAATATTTTGAAAGAAAGAAAATTCTTGTGAAATTGAACGTGCGATATAATCGTTTGTCACTTAGAAAAAGTTGAAAACTTTTTTTTTTTCAGCGTGATAATGCAGGATCGTGCGCCCGCACTTTCATTTCAACTCGTAAAGTAACTTTAAGTTCATGACCACTTCTGCAGTGGGTCAAATCTTCGAAAGTCCCGAGAGTGCATGAAGAAGGCGGCGAGAACAATAAAAGCATTATCGCAGCGAGAGAAAACGTGGATTATAAGGAAGAAAAAAAGCGACTTTTACGCCACTGTAAAGTTCGATCGGCCTGGGACGACGTTGGTTCATTGCCGTCCGCCTGCATTAGTTGTATAGAAAAATAGATTATTCTCGCGAGGCTGGTAATTAGGACTCGTCAGATTCGCAAAGTAAACGGCAGTCGTCGAGCGTGTAAATTGCGCGCGGGAGCTATCTTCCGGCGTCTCTCCAAGGGAACGACGCGAGGTCAATGTTTCCTTAGAGAATCAATCGAGGTGATCCGGCAGTGCGTTATATAGAGTCGAGCGTCAAGTATAAGGCCGTCCAAGGACGTGCGTTGGTCTCTCTACACATCCGTTGCGCTGGCTGGGTGGGGCGCGCGGTGAAATTTCGCGGAGAGCCAAAAGTATTGCGCAAGGCGCTCCTTTAATTGTTTTGTCTCTCGCGCTGGCCGGCGCCGCTGCTCGCT
Organism: Phymastichus coffea; assembly: GCF_024137745.1. NCBI lineage: Eukaryota > Metazoa > Arthropoda > Insecta > Hymenoptera > Eulophidae > Phymastichus > Phymastichus coffea. Next base: position 417,112 of record NW_026706911.1, read on the forward strand.
CTCGCGAAAGGAGCATTGCGTCACGGCCGTATATACACGGCCCATTTCTCCTTTCTTTCCAGAGAAACACACCAACTGAAATTCAATTCCACGCCGTGACCAAGATGACTCGGCCGTTATTTTTTTCTTCTTTTTTTCTCGCTTTGCTTCGCTGCATTTTCGAGTGCGCGGCCTTTCTACGCTGTTATATATATGTATATATATATAGCACACACACACACACACAAACGCACACACATACACATATATAACTCTTGGCTTTAGGCTACGGCTTTCGGATCGATCGAGGCCCTGAATTTCTCGGCACTCGTTGTCCGATCGGATTAGCGTCAGTTACGCATTTCTGATGAACGGGGTTGCTCGCGTCTTCCTTTTCAACGTCGCCGGCTCGTTGATCCCCGGCGAATACACCGTACGCGTGCCAAATCAAATGAAAACCGTGGAAAACGAAAATTTTACGGCAGGCGTCGAGCAATTGCGATCGAGGAAACGCACGCGATCGCGTGAATTGTAAAACCAAAAGGAAAAAGAAAAAAAGAAAAAAAACGTCCCCTCGATTTCGGAAAAGAGCGGACGGTCTCGGGCGCTTTTACCGCGCGACGTGCAATTAAGTCATTGCGACCGCGCGCGACGTAGAAATGACTGGGAGAGCGGCCTGGGGCCGCGATGTCGGCGAGTTTGGAAAACGCGCGCGCACGGCAACTCTTCCCGTATAATTAGTCTCGGCGCAAACTGCACGCGCGGGCGACTGTCGCGTATCGTTATTTCGCGATAGAAAAACTTTCAACTTTTGGTACATAAAGTTTCGTTTTGCTCTCGATAGGTCATAAATTATACGCGCCTTTGAGAAAGAGAATGCAAATCAGTTGCGAGTTTTGTGGCAGGCAACAATTGCCGTATAAATTCTTGGGGGGCATTGACGTGCTGCCGTTCCGATGTATATAGCAGGAAGTAAAGTCCGAAAATATTCGAGCATTATACTACGCGCGTACAATGAAGTATTATAGAAAGTATTTTATTCGAGTTACGACATTGTGCTACCATAAATTGCTAGGAGAGAGAAAGACTTTCATATGTAAAAATTGTAGCAGCTTGGAGCTAGTTGCAAACGTGTAGATACTTGAATCGGCCCAAGTACACGATTAATCTCATCTTATCAGAATACACACGCTTATAAGTGTACTCGATACGACGATGAGAGTCCGATCGTATATTCGAAAACTCGTGCGTAATGTCCGAAGATTTACATTGTGGGCCGAAATCATTGGCAAATTGCCAAATCGACGCCCGATCCGATCTACATTTGCTTTTCCTACAGGCATTATCCGATCGGCGACGCCGAGTTGTCACGGAATAGGACAAACGAGCCTTCGCCCTATCGACTTTCCCCTTTCGTGTCGTTTGGACGTCTTTCTTCGCGCTCGCGACGCTCGCCGCGGCTCTGCGACTGCGCGCCCGGCCCGCCGTAGAGTAGCGGCCAACCGATAAATAATCCAAGCCGCTCCGTTACGCCCGACGTTATGGATTCTCAATTAACAGCCGTTTACACGACGATTGAATAACGACACTTTTGTGCGTATCGAACTCGCCGGGCTGATTTATCGCTATCGCGAAATTCGCGCTCCGTTCTATCGTGCACGCGGCTTTAATTTGGCTTCGCCGTACACCTGCGCGAGCCGATCTGCGTTCCCGCTGGCAATTAAACCTCATCGAGAAAAATCAAAGCATATATCACCGCGACAATATATCGCGGGAGTTACAATGCGTACGTAACTTTGAACGCCGAACAAGCGGGAACGAAAAAAAAGTCAAGGACGTATGTAAATCTTGAAAGTTCTTCAAAAAGCCACATAAACACGCTGCGCCGAATTAATTTAAGTTCGGTGCGCGAGAGCTTCTCGGAGTGCTTTTACCCGGCGAACCAATGGACCTCGCGCTAAAAGTGCCAGCTTGTTTTCCTCTTCTATAAACGCATCGATTTTTCTCGCGCTAACGAATATTTGTTAGACCAAAATCCAACGGATAAACGCCTCAGCTCGTGCAATTCACGTTACGCGAAATAAGTCCTGCTCAAAAGAATTGCTATGGGAAAATAGATGAATAACTGCCATAGCCACAATTATCAATAACGTATATCTGATTATTCAAGGTGGCATAAATCAATATTAATAAGAGAAATTGAGCAGGTCGTACGGGTAAAGGAAAGAGGAGAGAAAGAGAGAGAGAGAGAGAGAGAGAGAGAGAGAGAGAAACGTAACAGAAAGTTGGTGCACGAGAGCAGGTGAAACGAAAAGCCATAAAGCACAGCTGTGTTATAATACGATCTGGAGGATTTCAAACGCGGTGGAGGTGCTTACCGCGGCAGCGGCATTGCCGGGAGGAAGGACGAAGATATCTGGGTCGGAATCTCGCCTCTTTATCGCACTCTCCCTTTCGAAATAACAATTATTTAATACTCCCCTCGGCGAAACGCCCAACATCTTTTTAACTCCTCACTTTCGTTCTTTTTCCTGCACCTTTGTTTTGCTGTTTTTCGAATTCGTCGTCACTTTCGTCAGTTTGTTTTTTTTTTAATTTATCTTACGCGGTGTCTGTTTTGAACGATTGGCCGATATGGTACAGTTTATTTTGTTACTATTATATTAATTTAGGATGATCCAATTAGAATGAATTTGTGGTTGTTTTGAATTTCGCATAAGGACTGTGTATTAATTGGTTAAACGTATTTGACTTTCACAGACGCGCAAGTACTTGCAACGTGGTTCTGAATGATCAGCAAGGTCAGTGATTTGGGTCAAGAGAAAATGATATCTTATTAGTGCAACTTGAAATAAATTATTAACTTTCTATGCATATGACCTTTCACTTTTACAATACTGTTTTTTTCGGATTACCGCCGTAAAAAGTTAATGTGGTTTATACGCCTGAAAAAATTTAAGAGGTCGCATGAATGGAATCTCGAAAACGACCGAGACAAAAAAAAAAAAACTCTTGTTCGCGCTCAATTTTCCCATCAATGCAGTGCGCAGCCGTCGGACGACGTCATCCATCCAATCAAGCATTATCGGATTAGAGAATACGCTTACGAGCGAAAACTTGCCGTAGTTTTTCCTTATAAGCGCTGGAATGCCGGGCTACCTTTCAACGGTCTTGCAGCGACTGGTTGTTTCGCGCGCCCATTTACAAAGCCTTCCTCTTCCTCCCTCGCCGACTGTCTCTCGATGAATATTGGTCTATTTTGATCGCAGCGCCAATTGAAAGTGACGCGAGACCTCGCTATTTTGCCAGTTGGAATCCCATGGAACAAAGTCGACGCAACAAGCGTTTCAAGCGCAAATCCCGCGGAAGCTAGGCCAGCCACTGGCTCCTGAAACTCGGCAAGCTCCTGTAGGATTTGCTTGCGAGTGCGAAAGCGGCGAATCGACAAATCCTACCGGCATCGTCGTACAAATGGCTTCTATAGCAATGGGCGCGCGTCGAGTGACATAATAGGGGACGCGAGTTTGTGCCACGACGATGGCGATGGCCGCGCATCCACGCGAAGGTGACATAATGTCCGTGCGCGTACGCGGACGTCGGGTCCATTGCATAATTGTTGGGCTCGCGGCAAACTGCTGGAACCTTCCATGCTTGCCGCGCGTGCATTTTTGCCGGAAGGTGCTCGACAGCGCGCGCAGCTCGCGTTGCGTACGCGAGTCGATACGCCGCAATTATTGCGCGGATTGCCAAGACCCGCGGCTTCTCGATTCGGTCCTTTTCTTTTCGTCCTTTTTGCCAGGTGGGCAATTTTTAGACTCGCCTTGCAATGGCTGACGCGAAGCTCGACAGACTGGAAATACGGACGCGACGCCGTCTACGAGGTGATGAGTTTAGTGGTGTGTGCCCGAAACCGGTTGACTTCTGATCACATCGCGCAACTTCGCCGTAAACGCGGAAGTCGATCTTCGTCCTTCGGCGGCCCAATAAAACGGACCAACGCGAGCACTCGGCGCTCCACGGAAGAATTCATTGTCGCTGGGAATGAAATTCACTTCTCCGACGTTGCAGAGATGAGCCGCGATGAGGATCCTTTAGATGAGACGCCCGGCCGATTTACATACGGCTCGCGAACACGCGTATAAAGCGCGATTGATATTACGCGCGCGTACGTCATTGGGATTCTCTTCTCAACGGTTTTTCGTATTTTATGCCGGCAAATCATGACGCACAAAGGAAATTCTATACTTGGCAACATCGACGCTATAGCGGAAGGATTATATGCAAAACACTTTTTTTCTTCTGTCTTAATGTTTTTTTATTTTATTGCTGTATTGCATTTGTATTTATGGTACTATTAAATGAAGCGATATTGAAATTTAAATTCATTGCAGCAATTTGTTTGCCTAAAAAGCATTTTATCGCTGAATTTATTTTGTTATGATCACAACAGGAGAATTTACAAATATCACATTTCATTTAAGAATTCAAATAATTTTTGGATAATTGTAGACTTAATTTTGTAATTTAATAATACCAGAAATAAATTTCTCCAATGTAATTTATGATATTATTCGTGATACTATAATCCAATTATATTTTATCGTCCGAAGCGAAAGGTTAATTAAAAATTACTGTAAAAGAAAGTATTGAAAAAAATAACGAAAAATCCTTTATTATCAAAACTAATTGCCAAGCTAAGCTCTTTTTATTTCTTCAATCGCCTTGATGAAAATCCTTTTCATACGTATCACAAAGCCCCTCGAAAAATCGAATTCAATCCACACGCAATCGCCGTCGTCAGGTGTGTAAGACCAGTGGCATTGTCTGGTAGCCAAGTTACACAATGTGATAAAGCGATGTTTATTACGACATAGCTGTCAGATTTATTAGACGAAAAACTATACGTGCTTTTGATGATTGCGCGATATAACAAGGACGCGAGATAACAAGGACGGTTAAAAGTATTTCTCTTTGATTTCGAGCAGCGTTTTCACTGTAATTCTATTCACAAATACATTTATTTTTATCCGCTCACGTATATAAACGCGTTCGTGCTTTTCACTAAAAGGTTTTTCATTTTGTTTTATCATTTTTTTCATTATTGAGGGCAGCTATTTTTACAAATTTGTTTCAAATTTTTTGTTATATCAAACGATTAAAGTACATAGATTTTCCGCATTTGTAATATCAAAAAATAATTCGCATTCAATTTACACTGTTAGTTTAGTCATAAAATCTTAAAAACCGACATTGGAAATTCATTATGAGTGACTGCACCTTCAGAACTTCGCGTAATTTTAACGTAACGTATACGAGATAAATTTTAAAGTCAACAGGTTATTAATTTCACTTCATCTTTGCACTTATTGACACGAAATAAATAATTGACGGTAAGTCGAAGATACATGTTTGCACGCAACTTTTGTTAATCTCGCATGATTATATTTAACGCGAGAGTGTATAAAGGGCGATTCAACAATCGATCGATCGTCGTCTCCCGCACTCGGCGCTGCCGATCGGAGAACGTCGAGCAAAGCCGAAAATAATAAACAGTCTCGTTCACGCGCGACGTAAACACAGCGCTTTGCGTAGTTTTCGTTGTACGTGCAATGAATCGGAGCACAATAACGGCACGCGAGAGTGCCGTACGAACTGCAGAATTATGCTAATGTCGCAGGCTCGGGAAAAAAAGAATTACGAGTGTCGAAAAAAAAGAAAAATGATACGCGTGTGGCGCTCGGCCTCTTCTGAACGAAAGGGAGAGCATTTTTCTGCACTGGAGAGAGAGAGAGAGAGAGAGAAAGTGCGACGAGGCGCCGCTGGAGAATGCGCTTATCGATTTTCTTTCTTTGTTCTCGATTGTCGCAGCATCGAAAGGGCTTTTGAGAGATGAACCGATCTTGTGACGATCGTTTGCCACTTTTCTATTTTCCCCGAATTTTTTCCTATTTTTTTCGCGCATCAGCTGCAGGCCTAACATTGACTTCTTAAGCAAACCTAACAATATTCTAGAAAAGCTTGCTTATACGACACAAAAGAAATGACTTTCAAGAAAAAAAAATACGAGTTCGACATTCCTCAAAGCTCATTGAATTGTAATCCTTTCAATGCCGTTGCGGTTCTTTTTTGCAAATGTTATCATTAATTTATTAAATTAATTAAATATTATGAAAGCTTCCGTACTTTTATTATAGACATTTTTTTTAATGAAGCTGAATCAATCTTATATTTAAAACGGTATATTGATTGCTTTTTTCAAGTAATTCAAAAGTCAAAAGTATTTAAATGAAGTTGATGAAATGAAATTTTTTAGTCACATGGATATTTTTTAATCACATTTATTATTATTACATGCAAGATTAAAGATAATAATGTTATGTCTGTAATAAAAAATTTTTTATTAGAATTGAACAATAAATAATCTAAATTAAAATTCTAATGTTGAGAGCCAACCTTCCGTAGAATCAAATAACATTAAATCAACAACACCATATATCCTTTTTGTAATGTAAACATCTCACTGGATATGTTCCCAGTCTCATCAGTATTTTCTTACCAGTCAAATATTATCACAAAAACATTATCACAGAAACATTATAATTTTTTCGGTACGAAAATTATCAGTCAAATATAAAGACTCTCTAGCGAAACGTTTACAAGAAAATATATTATGGAGTTGTTTATTTGATTTTATTTGATTCTACGGAGGGTTGGCTCTCGATATTAGAATTTAAATTTAGATCATAAATTGTGAAAGTGATAAAAAATATATTAAGATGAACATTTAGAGGTTAATACTGTATAGTAGCTGATATTCGGTACCTATTGAAGTGAAAGAATGCGCAAAAAAAAACTACAGAAACTAAATTTTAAACTAAATCCGATTACATAGATCATTCGAAGACTGCTTATAAATCTTTCTGCATAGGCTCACATAAATTACCAGTCTTGCTTGGGTAAAATATAAGATTGAGGCGTTGCAGAGAAACTAGCAACGGATGCGTCAAGCACCTATCCAAAAGTATGAATATTTATAGCTCGACAATTGCTCATCTTGAAATCCCTGTAGCAAGGGCAACGGCAAGTAAACAATCACATAATCCGCGCGACGGACAATCAAAAATCGACAGCTGCGGAAAAAAAAAAACCCCCAACCGGCCGCATTGGCTTGGCGTGCATTATAAAACACGAGGCGCGAACAATTCGCCGCCGGGCAATTCGCGCGCTCTCGTCGCTCGCTTTTCCTTTCGTCGGCGCCGTTTTCACCGCGAGGCGCCAAGCGGAGATCAAAAGCCTCGCGCAGGGGCCGATCGGTATGCACGCACGGTAGCCGCTGCGCGCGCGCGCGCGCGCCAAGGAAAGTGAAACCGCCAACGCGAGCGCGCGACTCGCCATTGACATCCGTCGAGCAGCAAATTGCCGGAGCTCGCGGGCCGCGTAGCTTCCTGCTTCCAGATTATACAATGATTGAGTATGCGTAGGTGGCGCGGACGGCCGAGCGCGCGGAGCTACGAATTTTCGCAGCTAAAGGCGCGTCTCGAGCGGCTCAGTTTGCGTCAGAAGTATCCTCGACTGGCATTGTTTCCACGCTCATCTTGTCAAATGCAGCTCGATTCGTCGTGTCGAGTTTCCGCAGCGCTTGTTCTTCGTGCCCACTGGAAAATTTTGCAAAATTATTTGCGTTGGCCTTGGCTACCTTCGAAATTCCTCGCTAACTAAAGTTCACTGCAAGCGTTCGGCGTAACAACACAAACTTATTCTGTCGTTCGCATTCCTTCCAGTTTTAAAACAGAATCTTGACAAAAATAACGTGAAAATCTCTTGAGTAGCGCAAATTTTATCCGCGTGCTTGACGAAAATGGCAGTGTTGCTTTGGTCGCCGCACCGTTTCACAGTGCCGAGTACTGTACGAAAATGCCTATCGTCGAAGCGACGGGAACATTGTTTCAACGGTCCGAACTATATATATATATATATATATATATACATCCGACGCCGAGAGATCATTCGCTACGGAAAGACTTTTACTCTTGGTGAGATCCTTGCCAAGGCCGCGCAAGCGAGGAAGAAACGCCAAGCATTATTACTCTCTTGTGCAATTCTGCTTGTAACACGAAAGGTGAGAGCGTTAATAGGTGGATGACGCTCGCTCGAAATGCGTTGCGGTTATGCGTTAGCGCGACAGATGGAGATGAGCAAGAGCTCGCAAGCAATTGCATCGGGCGACTTGTGTCGTCAATTACAGATTCGGACGACGTTTTCTTGGCTAATTTATCTCTAACGAATTATTGCTAGTCATTACGCGTCAATGTTTGAACGTACCGATCTCATTATTATATGATCGACATCAAACTGATCATATTTATATATTTCATTACTTCGTGCAAATTGCAATATTTTTACAGTTTCTTATCAGAAAAATATCGCCTATCGTTGATATTAACGAAGCTAGAAGATGAGATGGCAAAGAAATGCAGGAAAATTACGAGCGACGATGCTACTGTTACGTCGGTTCAAACCATAATATCAACATACGCAGTAACAAAATTAAAAAATAATCTAACCTTAAGTGAAAGAAGAAAGACACGCTAGCAAGCAGCTTTACTTTATGGACTTGCCGAGAAAGATTCATCCGAGTCTTGATCGCTTCGTTCATTTAGTTTTCGTGAATAATCAGCGTGACTCGGCAACGTTTTCCTTTACAACGTGAAGTATACGGATGAAAAACATATAGCTTTTAAATTTTTTCTTAGTTCTGGAGATTAATACTATCCATGAGCACACGGAGTGTAAGAATAATCGCATCTGTCTGGCTAATGCGAATATTTTGTATAAAAATGTGCACAAAACCAAATAAATCAAACTTTCTCTTGCGAATTCCCATTTGGCTTGTGAAAACTTTTATGAGGGTTAGTTGACAACTATTATCACTAGCAAGTCGTACTGACATAATGATCGAAGCACGCTGGATTAAAAATAAAAATTTCATACAACTTTAATAAAATAAAAGTGTTATAGGCCAAAAATAAATATTTCGAAAAAAAGCAAAAACTTTCTCTTTCTCTCTGGCAAATGTACTCAGCCACCCCTTCGCGAGCATAGTGAAAGGTCGTGAACGTGACAATCCACACGTATCTTCTTCAGTTCACTAGCAGCGATTCTCGGCCGTGCCCTCTGTCGAAAGTATATAGTCGTCCGCCCTTATATTTGACACACCTATAGCGCAGCTAACTTGACCTGCATTGTCCCCCCGTCCCTGTGGATAAGTATGCCTGAAGGTCATCCGTTGCCGGATATTATACAATAGCGGAGTGTAAGGCCCCGCTTCCACCACCACTGTAACGTGCGACGAGAAGCCTACCTGCTCCGCGGAACTCTCTCAAATTCAGTCCCAGACGTTCGCCGGCTACATTCGCTTAGTGGCGACGCGCGTAAGCGTACACACCACGCAGTCCCACCTTCGCCTCGTTCTTCTTCTTCTTCTTCTTCTCCTTGTGTTGATCAACTGTCATACTCGCGAGCACGTGGTTTTTTGTGACAGACGCAGTGCGTGCAGTTGTCTCTTCGCATTTGACAGTGAAACAGTGCGATTTTGGATTTTCGAAAGGGAACTTAGGTACGTGATCCGAGAGTAAACGAGGAAGTGAATTTTTTACCATTTTCTCTCACTCGCTCTCTCTCTCTCTCTCTCTCTCTCTTCTTTACCATTACTTTCTACGTTTCATCGAAAGAATGCATAGCCACGCTAACTAGATCATACACATTAAATCGAGGACTGCAGTACTAATAAATTACCATCTAGTTAGTTGGGAAACGTCTTTTTTTTCGATATCAAACGGGACTTTGATCAAATCAAAATTTCCACGCGGTCATTCGATTTCGATTGACGCGCGGTCGATGGCCGAGCGCGGAAAATTCAAATGGATAATTAGGATTTCTTTCGTACCGTTACAAATTGTGAATTATGCGGGAATGCTGACGCGCCGTTTTCCCTCGCGGGCTTTCGGCTCGCGCGCCGTGAACTTTCAAGGATCGACCGCGTCGACCAAAACAAAACGTTTTCTCTTTCGCACTCGCGTCGGCGCGGGTAAAGGGAAAGAGAGAAGAAGAAGAAAATTATACAACTGTGGCGAGTTTCTCGAAAACATCGCGGTCGTCTCTATAATTCACCCGCAACGCGCGTCCCAAGAAAGTATGTCAACGGTCCACGTGTGCGAGGCTCGAGTCCCACATAATCAACGGCCGATCGGTACTAATTCCACGCGAGAATGTTAATCGAGCTCGTTTCCAAATCGGAGACACCGCGTCGGCAAGTGATATAACCGAACCTTCGGCCGGCCCCTCGGTCAGCTTGGCGCTTTTATTTCGAATCGCACCTTTTGCGCCTAATCCATCGCGAAGCCCTCGACCTTTGGCTTGAGAGGTGAAGGCCGCGCAGAAAATGGGTCCGTCGACTTTGTGGAACGTGAATTTGCCGATCGGACGCTCGGCCACCGAATCGATCGCAGTGCTCCAACGACGGCGCAAAATCCGACGTCGGAGTAGGGCGCAATGGATAATAACGTGGAGATAGAGTTTAGAAAAGAGAAAGAACGTAGACTTAGATCTAAGCATAAAGTAAGTCAGTGGAGCGGAAAAAGGTGGCTATAACGGAAAATGTGATTTTTGTGGGTATCTGGCAGGATGAGGAGGAGAGGCGTGTGGAAACAAGGAAAGTCCGAGCGCGAAGGAGCTCTGCTGCTGCTCCTATTGGCATTGGCTCCTGTTATCTGCTCGGCTGGAATTCTAGACCCGTGGCAATGGGCGCGCAGCGACAGAATAGAAGTCAATATACCTTGGCTGCCCTGTGAGTATAAATGAGTATAGAGCCTGCGACCTTTTTCTTTCCTGGCGTCGAACGATCGCCCATTGCTCTGTCAAAAAACAATCAAAGAAAGCCCGTCGCGCGAAAATATCTGGCGCGTATCGAAGCCTATTGCCAAACTGCCGGCGGTGAACGGTGAAAACGCGTCAGACCGACAAAACAAAGTCATAAAGATCCACTAAAATGCATAAAAATCGGAGCAGCCGCAGATGTGGGTCAATCGCGCTCTACAGGTACATTACGTCTAGCGAGCGTAACGGTACGTCGACGTAACTGTGCATACCCTTGCGCCAGCACTACGCGCTGCCAAACCGATTGCGCTCGAGTCACTGATCCTCTGTGCACGTTCACACTTTGCAGTCGAGAACGAGACGCGCTGTTACGACGATTTGGGCTGCCTCAACATCACCAGGAGCTGGTATCACCTGATTCATCGACCGCTCAATGTATTCCCACTGCCGCGGGAGGTCATCAACACGCGATTTATACTCTATACCAATGATAATCCCACCGAAGTAAGTTGTTCTTCGTGTCCGCTGCGCGCGCCAGCACTTTGTAGAAAAAACGAGAGAGAAAGAGAGACAGAGAGAAAAACTTTTATTGATCACGAACGATATACGAGAATTTTAACAAGCATTTTAACGTTCGAATCGGTTTATTGCAGCTGTTCGTCAAGGTTTCTATCTTATAGCATTAATTCGCCGAGAGAAATTAAAATGCGCTGATAAGGAAACCGTTAATTCAGGGGAAAAAATACTTTGAAAATAGAAATATTCGTCCGAATCACGCATGCAAGCAAGATTTATTAGACGTTTTAAACATGAAAGTTCGTCAAAAAAGTATAGTCGTTCCCACTGTGAAACTTGTCCGGCTCGTTATTCTCAGCCAGATGATTTTGTAGTTCTTTTTTCTTTCCCTTAAAAACAAAATATCACGCAATTTTCGCAGTTTGCTTTCCATCGTGCGCACTGATGAGCATCTTGGCTCGACTTTCAGTATCTCTTTAATTAACAGTACGCGCGCGCGACTTTACTTGATCGCGATCGCATCTAAATTATTGCCGCAACGCTCGCGGTTTAGTTAGCAATTATTAGCAATTTGGAAGAGAAAAATAGTATCGGTTATTGCTTATTTTTCCTTTACGACCTTTCTAATTGCTTCGTGTCTTTTGTGAACTTTGGCGACGTGTAAAATTATATATCTTTAGCGGTAGAATGCTCGACGTGAAATGACAACCATTTGATTACGCGTAAGATCGTGAGTCCCTAAGCAAGTTTTGCATACACGCGCGAAGGGATACTTTTCATTTCCAAATATCTGTGAAATGCACGATGTTGAAAAAAAATAATTAAAAGAAAAATGAAAAAACGAATGGCATTTATTACGAAAGAAAGCTTGATTAATACTCTCGGTGAGTAAATTAATATATATTTGCTAATAATTCTAGGTGCAAGTGTGAGTTTGCTAGCACAAAAGTGCGTGCAGGCAGATAGCCACCACGTATGTGTATCGCATGAATTTATCACAACTTCTATATGCGTTGGAAAAGGGTTTCGGACGCAAAACAAATAATAAGTTATGGTTGAAACTAATACGAGTTGTTGACAATACTTTTTTTTGTTGTTTTCTTATTCACTGCTACGCAAATAATCAGTTATTGCTGATCTCTGAGTCTGTAAAAAAGTACATAAATGAGACAATGTGTACCTTGTAATTGTCAAATTGTCGAAGTTAACAAGTACAATAAGAATAACACGTGCGACGGAGCGAGAGCCGCGACTTTTTCATCGAACGCTTCTGTTTTTCTTTACAGGGCCAAGTTTTAATCGTAGGAAAGGACAAATCCATCAAGCGTTCAAACTTCAGTCCAAAGCGGAAAACTAAATTTATAATCCACGGCTTCATAGACACTCCGCTTAGCAATTGGGTGAAGGTAAGGTATTCCACGCTGTAACAACTTTACAATATCGTTGATTTATGTATTCTTATCCTTATTGCGATAGAATCTTGACGCATGAATGATGCGCGTTTGTCAGTATAACAATGAGAGTTCTAAGGTAGAATTATAAATTTCATATCCTGCCTGTTATGAGTTTGACGTTGATGTAATCTATTTGAAAAATGAGGCCGCGAATAATTACAAATCGTTCAATTTCTCAATATGTTGAAGTCACAGAGAACATAACTTGAAAATATGTACAAACAGTCGTAACGCAGCTTCTTTACGAGTTGAAGCGCAGATAAACGACTGCCGAACGTGCCCAAGCACGCGGAGCCCACGTACGCGCGCGCATGTAGTTCCTGCAATTGCCACACGTCTTGCCGCGACGAGCGCGTGCTCGGAATGTCCGTCGGAAAAGCGCGACGACGTCGGATGACTTGTGGATCGTTCGTCGAACGCAGCTCGCCGACCGTAGCTCTTCGTCTGCGGTTTGGCCCAACTGGCAAACGCAACACCGGCAGTTGCGCCATTTGCGCGAGCCGCGTCGCAGCAGAAGCAGCTCAACCCCGAAGACCGCTAGCCGATTTCGCGTCCTTCCGACGAACGCCGCAACGAACAGCTCGCCGTAAGCGAGGCGATCGGCCGAAACGATCGAAGGCCTAGCAGCAGTAACGAGCGATTATTTTGGAAAAGTTTGTCGCGACGAAGCGATCGGTTGGCAAAATAGACGTTTGAGATTTTTCGAAATGCTTGTCTCGATTAGGAAATGAGAAACGAACTGCTGATCCACGGCGACTACAACGTGATAATCGTAGACTGGGCTGGAGGCAGTTTGCCCCTTTACACGCAAGCGACCGCCAACACAAGGCTGGTCGGCCTGGAAATCGCTCATCTCATCAAGCACCTGCAGGTGACGAAGGAGCCGAACGGCACGAGGAGGACGGTATCGACGAGAATCACTCGACGGTGTGTTCAATTTGTAGAACAATTACGGACTGGACCCAAGCGAGGTGCACTTAATCGGCCACAGCTTGGGCGCGCACACAGCCGGGTACGCCGGCGAGAAGCTGAACGGTAACATCGGTCGTATCACTGGCCTCGACCCAGCCGAACCCTACTTCCAAGGCATGCCAGCGCACCTTCGACTCGACTACACCGACGCTCAGCTCGTCGACGTGATCCACACCGACGGCAAGAGCATTTTCTTTCTAGGTAGGTCGATCGCGAGACGCGGCGTCCCGAGCCCATTGAATCGCGTCGACTAACGCAAGGCAAAACGACGATCGCGCCCCAGGTCTCCCGGGCTACGGCATGAGTCAGCCGTGCGGCCACTTGGACTTCTACCCCAACAACGGCAAAGAGCAGCCAGGCTGCACGGACCTCAGCGAAACCACGCCCTCGCTGCCGCTCACCCTGATACGCGAGGGCCTCGAGGAAGCCTCGCGCGTCCTCGTCGCCTGCAACCACGTGCGCGCCATCAAGCTCTTCATCGAGAGCATCAACAGCAAGTGCCAGTACGTGGCGCACGAGTGCGGCAGCTACGCGAGCTTCCTGCGCGGCGAGTGCTTCTCGTGCAAGAGCAACAACAGCCTCAGCTGCGGCGTCATGGGCTACCACGCGGACAGCAGCCCGGCCCTGGTCAGGAGGCAGCAGATGGGCATGGACGTCTCGGATTTGCTGGGCTCCAAGTTTTTCTTCTCCACCGGCAAGGACGACCCCTACTGCAGTGAGTTTCGGCCGTTCGGGGGACGAGCGACGAGGTCCTACGAGGCTCCGATCTGATTTCAGGACGACACTACAGGATAACGATCAACTTGGCAAGGCCGCCCACGGCCGAGAGCTGGGTGCAGGGCTACATGAAGGTCACGCTTCACGCTGAGAACGGCGTCATACGCAACATGGACTTGACCCCGAGGTACGTGCTCGCGCTTGCGCCGATCCTAAGTCGCGAGACTCGAGACTACACGCGCCTTCCTGCCGACGCTTTTCAGCGGCTACATGAAGCTCGAGCACGGCACGACCACGCGCATGGTGGTGGCACATCCCGGGGGTGCGACCGGCGAGATCGGCAAGATACGCCGAGTCGAGCTCTCCTGGGCCTACGACATGGACGTGCTGCAGCCGCGGTCGCTGTGCTTCTTCTGGTGCAACGACCGGCTCTACGTCAACAGTGTCGTTGTCGACATGATGGAGCTGCCAGGTAGAGGGTATGTATCACGCGCGAGGTCCGATAAAAACGATCGATCGTTTTCTTATCCGAAGCGCCACGTCCAATTGGTTGATTGGCAGGAAACGCGAGACGGATTTTTCGAGCAAGCTGTGCTCGGCAAGTAGGCAGGAGTACGCGGAAATTGCGAGCGGATCGACGGCCTCGTTCGTCGACAATTGCTGATGCTCAATCTCAACCCTAAGAAATGGACTGTCACGGTTATTCCTTCCTATAAGTACTCGACGAGCCGTTACCGCAACGGAGGACATCACACGATCGCTGCTGCCGGCAGATTTATTCCTCTTCTGCGCTTGTATCCACGTGGCCGATCCTCACGGATGCTTTTGTGTGTGTGTGTGTGTGTGTGTGTGTTTTTTTTTATTATTATCTGCCTACATGTGTAATCTTGTAAATCTTGTAAATAACGTCAGAGAGTTATCTATATACCTATGTAAATTTTATCCGCGCGCGCCTCCGAGTTTTAGGACTTTGACGGATGTGTTATACATACAGTTTTGTAAAATATTTATGCATACAATTTTGTAATATCTGTGCGAGCAAGTTCCAATCTTGCTTGGCAATGCCTTCTGTCGATCAATGTTGACGAAAGAATTGCCAAGTGTAGATCAAGAGCTGAGTGTATGGCTATTACAAAGAGTATGGTTTCGACAGACAAATCGAATCGATTTGTAAAACAAAAATCAAACAGTTACGTATAAGTTTGATACCCTTCTAAGCTTGTATACATACGTAATCGATTCTCAATATAAAAGACAACATCTATATCATCATTATTATGTTATTAGATTTTAGTCAAAAACAGAGCTGGGTACTATATAACTAAATAGATTTAAGCGTTTCCATCGACAATAGTCGTCTGAACGAACATTCATTTGAACAAGTTACAAATGAATAGTATTTATCTACTGTCCGGAGTATAAACTTTTATAGCTATAAACATCGTTTCTTCAGAATCTGTATACTTATAAACGGATGCATTTAAATGATCCTATATTCTTATGATCTGAAAGAGCAAGTTTACCGAATGAAAAAATACGTAAACGAACAACTGTGTATTAATGCAAAAGTATTGTAATTAAATGAAGAAATCAGTGCATTTGAAAACATTGTCGCCAAAATAATTAGGCTAGTTTTAGTGCGCAATGGAAGATTATTGAGGATAGCTTTATAATTGCTCCCCATGTAACATAAAGAATCAAACTAACTTAGTAAACCTGTAAGTGCTATTTCATACATTCCAACAAATTTAAATCATATAACTCGTAAATCATCCATGATAATACTTTTTGTACTGTAGCTCTGTACCAACACATAGTTCAATAACATATTAACGAGTCTTTCATATTGTGGAGACGTTAGAATTTTTGTGATATATTATAATAATTTAAAACTGCAACCTTAGATACTTCCTTTCGCTTTTTCCATATGTTTTACAGGAAATACTAAAGAAAAATGTAATTTTAAGTGTTTTTTTTATTATTTACAAAAGTTGACTATGTCACAGAAGAACAATCTGTATTTCTTCAGCCAGTGACTTGAAAACATGTTATTTTTTACAAACATTAATAAAATGAAAAACAAGTATCCGTGATTATTTCAAACCAGAATTTCAAAACTAATCCTATCTTATTATTTTGAAGTAGAATTTGAAAACCTAAAAAAGGGGCGGATACAAAAATAACTAATGAATGCATAGTATTTTACAAAATAATTATTGCATTTTTATTCAAAGGTCTTCTAGTTACTACTTAACAATAAGATATTGCAATTGAACAGTAGAATTTTGGAACAATACTTCAACATTTTAAACATTCTGGTTTCACTTTCTAATAGAATAAATTTTTATTTGTTTTGATGATATCAAGTATTTTTATAGATCTTTCTTTTTTCAGCTATTGTGTGTCTATATTCTTATGATACAATGTATATTATAACGCAATTTTCAATATATTTATTTCAAAAATAAATAAAAATAACGTATTTGTAAGCGTAAAAAATTGATAGAAAATAAAGTATTTCTTTATTCTATAATTACTAAGTTAAGTGTCATTGGAAATCTGTTTCAAAGTGATTTGAATAATATCCGTGAATAATTAATTATATCAAGTCATAAATTTTATTTGTATTTGGTTCCATACTAATTATAATTTGTCTTGTAGCACAAGAAAGAACAATTTATCAATAGTTTTCTAAAGAAGCGATAACAGCCAGGCGTAGAGTTTTATACTTTTTAAAAGTCATTCGCTAGTTTTATTTTAATAGGATCTACTTTGTAAATCTCATAAATGACGCGACTAATTCGTACAACTAGAAGACCAAGATTTAGCTGTAAAAATGAATTGTACCGAAGTTTGCGGATCAATTTTCAATACTTGGGCAATGATTCAACTCTTTGTAAACACATAACACAGATAGACTTGTCTTATAAATTTATTTCAACCGAATAAGAGGAGAAAAATGTCAATTTTAAATAATTTACGGTTTGTAAAGCAAACATACGGTTTTAAATAACTTACGGTTATATTTACTCATGATTACTTGAAAATTTTGTCCGCACAATCCTGCACAGCTCATATGAAAGATCTTTTTATACAAAAGGTAGCATCGTAAGCAATATTTTTCGAGTGTACTTTCTAAATCATACATAATACAGTTTTCGTGTTAATATTTTGTACGATAGCTCTGTACGTTCTATGTAATTAGAATTTAACAAATCTTTCTTAGGAGTTAACCTTAGCTTTTTTCTTATGATACACTATCCTAGTTAATAATTTTAAGATCGCCAAGTAAAATGTTTTATATATCCACACTAGGTACGTGGAACGCTATATACAAACACACGATATTTTTTTTATTAGTTTCTCTTGCGAAAGAAAAGTAGAAAAGAAGATTGTTAGTTATACAACATTTTATATCTAGGAAAAAAAAATTAACAAAGTAAATAAAGAAAAGATCTTTGGAAAATGACAAGGAGATATACTTTTTATACAACAAATTATTATTATAATACGAAAAATGAACAAACACATCGAGTATGGCTTTCTTATTTTTCATAGTATTCTTTTATACTCTTTATGACGTACATACCGCATCGCCTCTTAAATACAAAAAGTTGTCGCCGAAGCTATACACGATAATGCGTTTTCACATTTTATCCACGTTTTCATTTTATTTTACATGAGATTCAACAATCGATTCGTGTAAAAAAAAGCCATATCCGCACTTAACTCGCGCGGTAACAAGAGGTCGTTAAAATATATATTCATGTTATATATACTTTTTTATGTTTCATAGCGATGTACGTAATAAAAATCTAATAATCTCTAGAATACAACATAGAATTTTTATTATACACAAATAATAAATAGAGGGGTATAAAACGTAAATCCGAGAATAATCGCCATAAGACCTTTCTTCCATCTTAACGTGTTCATTGCAGTACTTCATTCATTATCTATATATTTTTAAGTAGTTATGTGTATGTATGCGCGTATCAGCGTTTGTATTTGTCACGTAAGCGATGCACACTTAAAATAATATTTCTGATGAAAAGAAAAATTTTGTATAAGTACAGAGCTAAAATCACTGTAATATTGAAAATGTTCGGCTTATCCATCGACTTTTTTCAAAAAATATATACATTTATTATCTATCATGTGTAAACTGGATATGCGATAAATGCGAAAAATAAAAGTCGAAGCATTCGCTACATTAAAAATACTCTATTCATCAGTGTAGTTGAGCGATCGAGGAACATGCGTGGCTCTATTGTTTTTCAGTACAACTGAAAATTCTAGGTACATCGCACATCGAGTAAAATTGTCTTCACGCCTTAAATATTTTTCATAAATTGTCTTTAAATCACTTCTGCAATATACCAATATACGTTACCGTTTGCACATCGCCGTTGCTTTCTAATTTGGAAAGTTAGTTAAACTGCTCTTCTATGCAGCTTACTCCTCTTGCCCTAGTTACAATAAAACTTGAACTGTTTCATCGGAGTAAATGATGATGAAATTAATCGATTCGTTTTCAACATCACAAATCAGCGACAATCAAGCCACAATAACGATCATATAATCATACGTGAAAATAATGAATGTACAATGGATTCATTTGGCATAGTCGTCTAGTCTAGACTCTAGACTCTAGAATTTTATTCTAGAGTGGACCCAAAGGTCAGTGTAGGTCTTCAACCCAAGCGGTTTCAAGGGTCTCGATCATCGTGCGGACGAAGGCCATTTCTTTACGGGCGTTTTCTAAAATCACACGGGGATCTTGAGAGGTACATCTCAAGATGTTTGGCGCCATTACCATGGCCAAATTACTAGCGTCCATTTTTGTTCGAGTTACTACATCAGGCCTAGCAAATATCTAAAACAAAATTATAACACAATCAGTTTGTGCTGATTTAATATTAGTCTTCTAAAAAAATTTGTCAAATGTTATTAACCTGCAAGAAATGAATAAGATGGCACAGTACTCTTCTATTAAGCTCGGGCAACCGTTCAACAAGTGCAGCAACATTGGCAGCTGAGATCTCGGGATCATCGTGCCTCATGTTCACGCACTCGGCATAGAACGAGTCTGGTATTAGTGGTTCGTATAATTCTCGCACCCATAATTTTAACAGCGAAGCTGGCGCATGAGCATCCTGAGAGGCAGCGAGTATCGCGCCATCCTCGAACTTGTCCAAACGGCACTTAAGCACATTTACTTCATCGGCATCGGCTGAGACGCGGAATATACCTTCGGTCATAGTACCGCCGCGAATCAACACTTGACGAGTTAAGGTCGTTTGAATCCAGGGAAGTTCACGTTGTGGGAACCGATCGCGTTGTAGTGCCATTACCTCGGAGAGAGTTGCTCCGAACATTGACGCACGGAAAATTTGAAGCTGCAAATAGACATTTATATGTTTAAAGTTTACGTTTATGTGTAATCATAAATTAAAACTCACTCTAGCTTGATCGATATCCTCGGTAGTAGCTTTCCTTGGCTGCCTTTTACCATGAGCACCAATCCTTTGAAGTCTTTTACACGCTACCGTAGCATAATGACTGACTTGCACATGAATTGGCCATTTGGCAACTTCTGGAAACTGGAAGTTTGGATCTCTGTGCCTATTCATGTAACCCTCTAGATAAGGTTCAAAGGTTGCACTAGGAGGTACAAACGCCAAACAAACAGCCATGAGTTCCCAGCCACGTCTTAAGCTTTCTTTGCGTGGATTTTCTGTCGTTTGCCGGCAAATCTGCACGTACAGTTCGTCTCGTAGAGCTGGTTTAGAGTATATCGTGTTCACAATTTCCATCGCTACGCTGTCCAATGTCATGCCAACATTTGCTTTGCGATCTCCCATGTAAACCTAAAATATAAAACATTTATATAAAACTTAATAGAAAAAAATATACAGACTTAAAGTTATAACGGTTAATTAAGACTTAATTTTTATCGATATTAATAAAAAAAAAGTTAATAGTTAACATTGTGATGGGATCTTTATACATTCGTGTTTGTAGGTTTACTAATCGTAACGTTAGCAGTTTAATGAATAGTGATAATGATCTATACGTTATCTTCGAAGTGTTAATCATTCAAAATTAGAAACATTTGCATCTAATAAGTTCGAACAAATGATTATTAATTATTGTTAACTTCAAATTCTTAATTATCTTTAGATAAACGTATAATAATCTTTAGAAAAACGTTTAATATTTTTTATGAATAGAATGATGAAAGCTCAAAGATAACAACTTACTTGGACGAGCCTAAAAAGATTGCAGGCTTCGCGCTTGAGTAATTTTTCACCATCGACAACCACGAGCATAGGCTGAGGAATAGGATCCTTGCTCCAACTGAGTATTTCTCGGACACTAAACTTCTTACGAAACAGCTGCCTAAGTCCTTTGGGTTTGCCGCAGTTTAGATTGAGATTGTCTTGGGCGTATTTCTCAATATCACCACTGCCGTCGTCTTTGCGCGCCTCGTCGTACTCGGCCGTATCAACACAAGTTCCCAAGCCACTGAGAGCGAAACCACCAAGGCCACCGCCACTTCGTCCTGTCGCAGCTGTTGGTGTTGGCAGAGATATCGGACGCGATGCTATGATGTTCTCGCGAGCTTCCGCCTGCGATGCTATATTTGGGGGTGGTGGTGGAGTCGCTTGTGGCCTTGTCAGTGTATCAGCTGTGTTGTAGTAAGTTGCTAAACCAGCCGTGTCATAGTTACCCAAATCTATGAAATGACGAAATATTTTATTAATGCACTGAACCATTAGAATGATTGAAAAATTGAGAAAGTAATATTAGAATATTGATTGATGCACATGAACGACCTTAGAGAGTTAACTATTCGACGATAAAGTTAGAGAAATTTACTACGTGATAAATCATACGCTTAAGTCTATTAACCTGCGTAATGATCCTCAAGGTATTCTTGACTTGATGAATCTCCTTGATTACTTGCGGCTTCGTCATCTGCAAATTGATCGTCAGAATCGTCGTCGTCTCTTCTGTGATGTTCGGCATCCCTACCTCCTTCCTCATCAAGAGAGTCATCGCCCTCTTCTGCTAGAAGTGGATCGCCAAATTTGTAACAACCTGTTGGATAACATATGCACTTAATTTTTTTATTTTTACTTGGATATAAACCGTGTAATTTATGCAAGTGAAATGAAGGTGAGAGTTTCCAAAAAATTATTTCAGAGTCTACTTTTTAACAAACATTTGAGGTTATCATTTATTTTTATACTTTCGAATTTTACAAAATATTGTGATTAAAATAACGTGATTTTCGTAAAAAAAAAAATTTATTCAAATCTATTCTATACTATGAAATGCTTTGATACCATCATAAAAAATTGTAGAGAAAAAATATGTTTATTAGAAAAAAATAATTCGAAGCGATGATTAGCGTTATTTTAGATCTTTAAAAAATGATTTTTATATTTCCAAATAATTTACTCACATTGTATACTGCTATAAGGAAACCCTGGCAAGACGTTTTAAGTTAATTTTTTTTTTATACAGATATTTAAGTGTTTAATCTACGAAAAGATATTCCAAAGCTAAGCACTGCTAAAACATTCCTCTATCGCAGCTAGATAGAGTATAGTTTAATAATTAAGTGGATGTCATTGATGAGGTATAAAAAAATGTGGAGTTCATGGGGAATCTGCGAAAGCGTATAACGACTTTGTAAAGAAAAAGAAAATTGTACA
Organism: Phymastichus coffea; assembly: GCF_024137745.1. Lineage (NCBI taxonomy): Eukaryota > Metazoa > Arthropoda > Insecta > Hymenoptera > Eulophidae > Phymastichus > Phymastichus coffea. The sequence goes on from NW_026706911.1 coordinate 439,349, forward strand.
GAGCTTACCAGAAAGTTTAGCTTGCTGAAGTATGTAGTGCTGAAATGGCAAAAGATGGTCGGCGTTATCAAGAAGATTGCCGTAGTAGGGCGAAGACGGAGGACTAGGATGGCCATTACTACGTTTCTTTTTGGTATCGTCAACGTGAATGGGTAGTGGCGGATCATCATCGTCGCCAGGGTCACCACTCTGACTACCACTACTGAGACTGCCCTCGTTACTACTACTACTATTGCTACTGAGCCTAGGCTGCGCTTGATCTAGGCTTTGAGGCATTAGGTAACGTTCGTGCATCGAGTCGTCATCGTGATCGCGTCGTCGCGATGACTGTTTGTTGAGCTTTTGTTGCGGCTGATGCTGTTGGTGTTGCTGCTGTTGTTGCTTTTGCTGCTGCACGAAACTGTAGCTACGCGAGAGCTGCTGCTGGGAGTCTTCAAAAGAGTATTTTTGTTTTCAAGTAGTCTATTGAAACAAAATACTGAGAAAGAGACAAGTATTTTTAGAGGAATACTTACTGTCTACAGAATTATTACACGTGGCTGCTCGCCTGAATTCCTTATCCCTGTCGGCGCGAGTCGATTCTCTTTCGGTCATGACGTCAAAACTTCTCTGTTTGGACACGTTACTTCCAGTTCCCTGACCACCCCTTACTGATAAATTCTTTGCCGGATCATTCCGCTCGGCCATCATCGCACCGTACATCTCCCTGGAAAAATTGAATGCACAAACCTGATTATTTCAGTATGCACGAGTGATATCAATTATTTTTAGTTATGCTTTATATAGCGGACAAACTACGATAAATTCAAAGCCTTATTTTTAGCACCGGAATGGCGTGTTAGTAAATTTATATCTAACCGAAAATTTACATTCAAAGCTATGTGTGAGTCAGCTCGTGAAATTTTTCAGTTTTTTTTAAATTCTGAAGCAATCTTTTCCAGCAGAGTAGAAACAGGCATTTATTATTCAACAATACAATATTCAAATAATTATTTGATGTATTTAGTCTGTATTTTTGCTCATCGTCTTGCGTTTGAACTATTTCCAGATTAAATAAAATATCGTTATTGTAAATTTTCTTACAAAGTGACACCAAAAGTTTATAGTTCAATAATTCTATGAGATTAATATACATGTGAAACCAACCTAACGTTGGCGTCGGATAGAGAAACAGAGCATCCGTGATGCCTCCTGCCGACGCTGCCGGTGTTGTCAATAGTCTGCTGCTTGCTGGCGCCTCGCCCGTGCACCGATCCAGAGTAATACGGCGGATTGGACTTGTCGAGACTGTTGACACGATCACGGTGACCATCGCGCTGATAACGGATACCGCCCGATTCAGCCAGCGAGCGATACTTGTCAGGGCCCTGAGCTTTGCAAGGATGTGGCGGTTGCGGATCTGGTGGTCGATAGGGCGATGTATCGTGATGACGTACACTTGGGTTTGGCGATTCACGGTACGGTGATGTACTGTTTACTTCCATTTGCTGAACACGACCTGTTGGTTATTAAGAATATGTGTTAGTTTGCTATGAGCGGATCAAAATGTGCACAGTGATGTTGCTATGTGTATTTTTACGTTAAATTATATCTTTTAATTTCAATCATTATTTCTTCTTCCACATGTAATATTCAAATTTTTACTTTAAATTAATACCAAGGTTACAAGAATAACTGGCAATTTGTATTGAGAATGCAAATTACAAGTCACTCAATAATTATTCAGGTGAAATTTTGATAAGATACTTTCAAGCTTTCACGCATGGGCTATGTAATTTTGGTTAAAAAAAGTGTCACAATACTTGGATCTCAGGATTTAAAAAATGTTAACCTCCTTAAATCAAATCTATAAATATTGAAGATGAAAGATTGATTGAAATTGCTACATATTATGTTAGTGGAATACATCGTGATCTTGTATTCATGATCGTAAATATGTTGTGATAACAATAATCACAAATCATACATAATAATGATATACATGACAAAAAACTAGATGGGTAATTTTTTTTATGTCATGACGCAATGATGACAATATTTGTAACATAAAAATATTATGATGGTGACCAAAAAAGTAAGCTTAATATTGCTACAATGATGTTATGTCGTATATACAATGTTGTTATTGCGGTGACATGATATAGTGCCATACTAAAGTTTTCTAATTTTTTTGTTTGTAATAACGGATACCGTACTTTCCTCGCAAAGCAGCTTCTAATATCTCACGGAATTCGGAATTCCTGATTCCTGGTAAGGTTTAAAAAAGCAGTTTATGATTTAGTCATGTGGAAAGAAAAGCATCATACAAAATAATGAGGATAATAATTCATAAATGTTAGTATTCATGTCGGAAAGCTTATAAATCAAACATTTTTCAACTTCTTTTTACGAAGCAATTAAAGTATTCAAAGTTGTAGCAAGACGGTCACTGCAAATAAATATCACGTCGTAACTTTCAGTTATTTGATTAAACTGTTATTTATGAACAGTTATTGATGAATTAGCCTTTACATTTGTTTTTAGAAAACCACTTGTATAAACAGATCTTTCATTTCTTGTTTTGATACACATTCGACATTTTCTTTTCGTTTTCTTCGTTATGTACATAAATTGCAAGAATTAATTTAAAATTTATCTTTATTAAAACATAAACGCATCCATGTCCTAACATTATATTTGAAATAAAAAAATTGTTGAATTTGGATCAACCTAATTAGAACTTACCGTTCTTACTCTTATTCTCAAAGTCAAGATTAACATCGCGCCTTGTCTCTCTCTGTGGTTCGGCAAAATTTTTCTTCTTGAATAGCGGCGTACTAGTGGACATGGATATTCCAAGAACCGGAGGTGGTTCACTGGGCGGAGGTAAACTCTTCTGATTCTTATTGGCTTCTAAAGTGCCACCTTTATTTCTGGACGAGTCAATCGTACCCCTCGGTTGGACTGGTGGCGGTTGATTCGGCGATCTATGTGGTGGTGGCGGTTGCTGCTGCTGCTGCTGCTGCTGCTGCTGCTGCTGCTGCTGCTGCTGCTGCTGCTGGCGATGAGGTGAATCAAGAAGCCGATAACTGCCGGACTCAAGGGAGGTGCGGCTATGCGAGACGGAACTGTCGCTCGAACGACCCGAATCCTGTGAGTGATTATGATGTCGTCGAGGTGGTGGTGGCTGCTGGGGTGGTTGTGGTGGTTGCTGCGGCTGGGGATGTTGCTGTGGAGAGGATGGTGGTGGTGGGTCACCTCGCCGATGATGATGCCTATTGTTGTGATGATGGTGATGGTGATGGTGACGACGGAACGATGGCGACGGCGACGGTGGAGAGGTTTGAAGATCGACCATTGCAACTGGACTGTGAGGTTTGTGGACTCCCATCTGCTAGGAAAAATGGACGGTTCATTACTATTTAATACAATTCCTGTAGTTGAATGGTGCGATTAACCGGGACTGAAAATGCGCAATGCAGCACAAATAAATAGAGCAAGCTGATTGACTGCAATACATTATTATATTTAGATGAAGGTTGGACAAAAAATATTAACGTTTGAGTGCTGATGACGTGTAGTAAAAAGCGTGATAAAACTACAAACAAAAAAAGAATTTTAAATGTCGAAGCCTTAAAAATGTCGCGTTATACGTTTAACGATGCACACACCGCCTAACGGTTCATTTACATGATACGGAATTATTGCAATGAATCAGCTTTATTTGCTTAATCAAAAGGGATACAGAATGTGCGGCGCACGAGTGCACCGTCCATTATTCTGCAGCTGTGTTAATTTTTATTCATATAATGAACAGTTCGCTCGCGCGATACGCGATGAATACAAAAGAGAGAGAGAGAGAGAGTCGTTCGAAATAACAATAAATAGGAATTTTATATAAATAAAGATTTAAATGTTTGGAATAAATATTTGCATGCATGCAATTTGAAATGGACGGAGAAAAAGAATAGCCAGTATAAATGAATTATATTTTAATAATACCTCTACTCAACATATCACATTAGCATTCCAATCTCACATTCCTTTGCAGTTCAATGATCTATTATCTATCATTGCACAGTACTCAACTACTGCGCAAAAAAGCCGATAAAATGAAAACAACGTCGCAGCAATACAATAACGATTCGATTAGACTTTTCGATAAAAACTCGACGGTACTTACAAAGTACAAAAGAAAAAAAAGAGAAGAGAAAAGAAACAAATTACCAAGGTGGGAGCAAGACTAGGATTATCGTGGTGATGGTGATTATAGCGTCCTAATCGACCAACCGTGGGAGTCTGTGTCTGCGTAGAAACAGTCTCCTTGTGTTTAGGCTCGGCGCTGCACCTCAAGCTATCCATACCGCTGCCACCGCCACTGCTCGCTGGCTCGGTGTTTTGCTTGAGCGTCTGCGAAAAGGGGAAAACAATTAATCGGCGAACAATCGATCGCGGCGTGCATATACGCTTCCTCGTGCCAGTGTAGCGTCGTCCCGAGGAGTGTACAACGGCCTCACGTGCAAGCGCCACGTATTAAAACTGGTCTACGGTCTCTACGGTCTCTTCGCTATCTCCTCTTTTCTCGTAGGCAAGTGATTTTCCAGGAGCGTCGGCTCGGTTAATACGAGCTTTCGTTAAAAAAAAATATCTCGAAGGAATCTGTTCGCGGCAAGTACGAGGAGCGCGAGCTTTCCAACGCAGCCGCGGCTCGACGGTCAGCGCGACGCGATGCACCAACGAAGCCCACCCGAGTAAAATTCAACGAAGGAGAAAATTGAGAAGCAATCGACGAGGCGCGCGCGCAGCCACGTCCACCTGCGGCGCTTAATCCGACGAGGCGGCGTCGTTTCGCCATGCCGCGCGCACGCGAGTCTCGCGTCTGGCGCACAGCGGCTCGCTGTACGGGCCGTTCGCGGGAGACAATTACGAGACGGGCCGAAGGGCCGCGTCGTCGCGCGAGAAAAGGATCGCGCAAGGTGGCGCTCCGCGCTCGCGAACCATCTGGCGCGCGGCCTGCGGCACTTTCAGCTCGCTCTTCGCCGGAGTTTTTCTCTCGTTCTCCAGCCGCTGACGCTGCCGTTGCCGCGGCTCGGCCTCGCGAGCAGCCGCCTCTTTCTCTATTTATAGCCGCGGCGGCGACAGCGGCTTAGGGACGCGCGACGACTGGATGCTCGACGTGCTCGTGCCTGTACCTCGCGCGCGAGCCATTACACGCGAGATGGCTGCGCTTCTGGGCCGCGTCGCGATGCGCCAATTCGCCGAGGCGAACGTGCGGTGGATTCCCATCGAGTCGGAGGGCTCGAGTGCGATCGCGCGCCTATCGAACTCGACGTTGGTGGACGTCGATGCGCGGCGGCACTTTTCGCGTTCGTCCGTAAAAACGAGTGTGCACGAGCACGGCTACTTTCTAAAGTACAAAGTGAATATTCCAAGCAGCGCGAGACCGCTGGAACTGCGGCGTTTCGAGAGAACTCGCGGGGATACTTTGCATTGAAAGTGCCGACGATTTGGCGGCAAAACGATCGCTACCTGCGCCTCCTGCTCCGTGGAAAAAGCCAGGCGGCAATCGAACGAAAACCATAAAAGCCCAGCGCGTCCTCTGCCCGACGCGCAAGCAGCGAGTCAATCCAAATATTTACGGCGGAGCGCGAAGGCGAAGCGTTTACCCAATAACTTGTCGTCGCGTGTACGCGTTGCTTTCTTCCTCCTCGTCTCTCCCTCGAGAGACTATAGACACCTTTGTAGTCTCGAAAAGGGAGAACTCGCGCGCTCGACCGATCGCGTGATCGAGGGGAAGAGCCAAGCTCGGCCGTCGCCGGGGCTCCGCGCGAGATATTTACGGCGCGATGCACGCGCGCCCTTTCAACTTGTTCCATCTCGGAGCCGCGGGCGCGTTAATGTAATGCTAACGCTCGTCGCCGCGCGATGAATTATCGAAGGGACGCCAATGACAACGTTCACCGATACGCGCGACTCTCGGCTAAATGCTTTCTCGACCTTCCGTCACACCTCGTCGTCACATTGACACGTGCTCGCGGGCACCGATGTAAATACAAATCCGTTTATCATGTCGGTGGGCGTGCGAGCTCGGCGTCTCGCACGAGGAATTGCAATACTGAAATTGCGCAAACGAGCGCCCGCGAAACGCCCGCCGGAGCCGGGCAAACTTGTGGCGTGCTTACCTGTAGTTTGGCCAGAGGAATGATATCGCAGTCGGTGGGACGATGCCACACCGTCTTCTGCGAGGTGGCATTGTAGTAGTAGAAACGGGATGTGCTCTGGTCGAATAGTTCCCACCACTGATTGTTATCGGTCTTCTTTCTGCAATCCGCAAGCCAGCAAAATTCGCAATGATTAATGCATCCAGCGATTTATGAACCCCCGACTTCCGTGCAAAACTTTGCGTATCCAATTAAGCTTGGACGACCGGCAAGTGGCTTAGTAGCTCGATCGTCACCCAAACTTTTCGGTAATGCCAGTCCTTCCTTGAGTGATTTCGAGAGCCGAATTATAGATATCAAAGAAAAAGTCGTTTTATTCCGCGCAAATTTGAAAGTACAACATTTCGCAGGTGCTATAGCAGCATGAAGTTTACGGTCACTGAATAAAAGTATTATCGAACGAGGTCAAACTAAATTAGATTCCCTCTTTCTTTCGTAATTGCAGCATTGTTTCCCAATGCTCTATGTTCTAATTGCGTTTCCCAGAGCAACTCTACTTCTTCTTGCTTCGAGCTCGAGGAAAAACTGTAGATACGTCATAGAAATATTTAATTACCCGCCGCGAACGTGGTATCGGACTTGTCAGTTGCTTCCATCAGCCTAAATGATTGATGCGTTCGCGTGTGCCACTTTGCTTTCGTAAAAATGTTGGGCGGTCGATTAATCCAGCACGATGATGCGTACCAGTAAGTCTGTACGCAAGCCGAACAAAAGACCCTAGGAAGTAGCGTCGATATTGCGTGCAATAAAGCGCGTACATTCGCCTCGCCACGCTTCGTATCAGGCCAACTATTTATCTGGCACGCGCGACGAGACGTTCCGCGAACGTCCAAGAAATCGGCGATCGCCAGCGGGAGAGAGTCTCTGTCTAAATGGTCTCGGCAGAATTCTCGTGCAATTGCGCCACTTTTTTTCATTCTCTCTCTCTCTCTCTCTCTCTCTCTCTCTCTCTCTCTCGTAGCGATTAAGGCAATTAACGATATGAGTGCGGAACGAAAACGTCAATTAGAAAGTGTAATAATATGATGGGTGTCGCGTTGAGAATTACTGCACACCCATCGCGAATAAGGAAATCCCCGCGCGCGGCGGCACGATCGCGATCTCGATATGGGCTGAATACGTGGCCCTGCAACGACGACAACTTTCTCCAATCTAAATAGATTGCAAATCGCTTAACGCCGGTGTATTTAGGAGTTGCGCGTGTTGACTTGTGCCGCGGCGCGTACAAATTATCCGCGCGATTAGTTTGTAGCGCGGCGTCTCACGGCTTTGTCTGTCGAGTGCCGCATAGATGATAATTCGATTACGAAAGCGCATTACGAACTTGGAAGTTTCTCCCGCGGGACGAGCTTTCGCGATTTCATCACGAAGAGTTGAGAGTTTGATGGTTTTGCTGCCCGTGCAACTTTACAAACTTAGTGCTTTAGCTGAGCTGTCGTGGAGTACGCGACATCAATTGCGTATGCGATACTTGCGAAGAGGTCCACGTTTCGTTATGTTGATCGTTATTTTTTTTTTTTTTTTTTTGTCAGTTATTGTCTGCGAGCAAAAATGCATTCTATTACACGAGTTTAATAATTTTTTTTTCGAGTTTTTTTATCGCACATAATTTATAAACATCAATTACTCCGTTGCTAATTGAATACTCAAACGAGCTAATTTGAAAAGCAGCGTTTACCAACAAAGCGGCAAGAGCGCTATTTGTTACGATGCACAACTATTTTTAGACGTTTATTCAAAGCTCTAGTACTCTTTTATAGCACAGCAATTTCTCATAAAAGCTCCGATGTTAAATAATTGTAGAGGGAAAGGGAGTTCCTATAAAAACGTGAGCATCCGTAATATTAAATCGATAAAATAGCGCGGAGCGTGTATTTCACGCTACACAATCTAATGTATTAATCGAGAGAAAGAGAGAGAGAGAGAGAGTGAAACACACCGAAGAAAAATACTTGAAAGAGCAGCGGACTCGGTCTGGAGTATGGAGGCGTAAAAGTACATAATACTCACACAGGAACACCTGGTGGCGGATCCCAGACGCACTCGCCGGTCGTCAGATTGGCGTACATGTGCTCCTTTGTCTTGGGCTCGATGATCTCCACCCACTCCATTCTGCGAAGGAAAGGCAACGAGGCGATCAGAAATCGGTCGCGTGTGCGGCGGAAGAGGCGCAAGGTAAATCGCAAGGCTCGCTCGCCCGCGATGCTTTCGTTTTTGCTCTCGTTTCTCGTTGGCTGCGGCGGCGAGGAGCGCGCCAACGGATAAAAGCAAATTAGCGCCGTGGAGAACTGCTGCCTGCAGCCGACCGCTCGCAAACACTTTCCTCCTCCGATTCTCTTTCTACGCGCTGCGCTCGTGCGCGCACACCTACGAGCATTGATCCCCGACTTCGCCGAGCGACGCACTTTCGACGCTCAATGGTCGCCGATGGGCTTTCGTCCCCGCTACGCGTTCGCGCTCTTCGTCTGGCCTCGCCTCGGCTGCACTATTCTACGGCATGAACTTGAAATATTGAATCGAGGGCTCTCTCGCTCGCTCTCTAACGCTATACGTAGAAAGAGAGAGCCTTTGACGATCCAATCGCGTAAAAATTGTGTCAAGCGATTGGAGAGTACTCGAAAGAACGATCGGTTGATGCCACTTTGTCGATTCAGTGTCGACTTTGGGTTATCGATCTTCAAGGAAAATTATCCCGTCGTGTGCGCTTTTTTTATTAGACGCACTACGTTTTATCGGCATTCAGCTTGGGCAACAGCTTCATATAATAATATATACTTCACGGTCTCCGCGGGGATCTCGTTTAGTCTACTTTGCTATGCTTAAATTGTGCAGGGGCCTGAAAGCGCGTCATGACAAATGATGTCAAAAGTGTATAAGGTCAGAAATCGCTTTATATGCGCGGTGGTATTCATTGTGCAGCGAGGCCCCGGCAATAAAACAATGATAACGAACGACTTTTAACCGAACTCCCCTCTGATGACGCGACGACAGCGTAATTGGAAATGAACGAGAGATTGCATTCGCCCCACTTGCACTTTATTCCAGCCATCTATTGCATAGCGAATGCTATTAATTTTCCAATAACACTGAGTATACATGGTCGTCAAGGAATTTTATGGCTGCCAAAGTTCTCCGTACACATTTATTTTAAATGTTACATTAAATTCTGGCACTCGAATGAAAACTAATGAATCTTTCAGTTATGAAAAAAATTAATAAACTAATAAATGATGGCATTGCTACATGATTTTACAATGATTATTGACAACAATAAAGAGCGAATAGTTAACGTGTTAAAATACAGCTAAAGGCTTGCGATGGATGAGTTGAAATCGGAAGTTAGTTTTCATTGCGACTAAACTTGATTGTTAAAATGCGCGAAAACCCCTACAGTTAACCAATTCAAAATTGTCCATTAGTTCATCGATAGGGCAAAAGACCATGTGAAAGAAGGAACAAACCAAAGTGAAATTTTGTCATCAATCTATAACATAAAGTGGACTCAAGCGATGAGCTGTAGAAAGTTAAGATCATAACGTTGCACGGATATGCGACAAACAACACGAGCGATAGTATTGTCTAGGTATACCATATGATATATTATAAAAACATTGCATTCTACGTAATCTCGTGACATTCGCCGAATAGATTTTACAGTACACTCAACTTACCCGACACGAACGCATAACTTTTTATTTTGACGTATTTACGTAATACACATACCAACTGAGATGGGTACGGCATGATATAAGTAAAAGTAAATCTGCTTGAATATATATATATATACACACACACACTTGTAGATATCGACAAATTTAAGGAAATAATGAGTTTGTCTAAAAAAAGAAAATAATTTTTAAGAAACCTCCGAGGTATTCGGGAATATTGACACAGAGCACACTTGAAAATGTTGGAGGAGCGCTATTGATTCTTTCAATGAAAAAGCAAAATTCAAGACTTGAACGATTAACTAAGTATTATACACGCGAATGAATAGGCAATCTCAATAACGCCCATCAAGAATTTTTCAATGTCAGCAGTTAGCTGTAGTAAAAATTGTTTCTATTTATTTTTAGCGCGAGAGAAATCGACAATGAGCAACGACTGGGACATCACCCGTGTTTCATGCCAAGAACGCCTCACGGACCCTCGAACGATTTAGTCAAGCGCAAATACGAGTAAACTACGAAATAATACGATCGACTGCGGCTGTTACAAAAATTGCAAATGACCTATGGTCCACAGAAACCGTTCACAGAAATCACGATGAACTTTGATTTAAAAAACACAACTGCATCTTCTGTGCTAAGGATGCTTCTTAAAATTTTCTGGATGTTGAGAAAATCTCCTTGACAACGAGCAAAGAAAACTTTCTGCGCTTCCTCGAGAGACACGAGAATACTCTGTGAGTCAGCGAAATACGGAAATAAGACAAATCCGAAATGTTCGAAATTTCTGAATCGTATCCTCATCCATCGATGATTTACTAGCAGCTGAGACCCGTTATCGTTCAGATTATGTCGAACCTTTTGATAAGAAAAGAGAGGACATTATAAAATGACGATGACTAAATGTAAACTTGACTCATGCGCTGGTGATGTATCGATTCGCTCGGTCTAGCGCGATGAATACTTAAAATAAGATTTTTCAAATGTAACGTGGATTTTTGTATGCTCTTCTGTACACATACGTTGCTTTGTATTGAGGTCATAATATAAATTTGATGCGCACTGCCTGCTCACGCGCGTAAAGTGGTAGCATTTGTATTCAAAGCCGCAATTTCGCGTCAGCAACACCTTTCGTGAAATTGTAGCGCGGCATAGCGAATAAGTATAGTTTGCGTTAATATTTGATAAACCTCTAATCATTCGGTAAGAAACTACTCGCGAATGGAAAATTGTCGAATGCTTATCTCGCAATCGAGCTGCCGGTTAGACAATACATCCGCGTGCGTGACTCGAAGACATTGTGCCGTTGCACTCAAAAACCTTTTCCACTCTAAACAATGCGCGCCGCTACTGATGGTCTCGCAAAAGCCTTGGCAGTGTTCGAAGCCATTGCTGTGACTTTGCGAGCTAACCAAGTTCGTTACGTCGAAAAAGTTGTCGAGCCAAGAGCAAAAGCGCCGAGCCGCTGGCCCGCGCGAGTGTCCAACTTGATTTTCATCGGCGAAAAGCGGCGTCGTGTGCAAATTGAGCTCGCCGAGTTTTACGCGCGTGTAATAAGAGGCTAGACACAAAGGCCTTTGCAAAGTGTATTCGCGCGAGCGGCACCGACGAGGAGACAAAAAGGCCACGAGTTGGCCTAGACCGGTCGCATTTTCACCGCTACAGCGGCGAGCGTCTGCGCAAGGAAAGGTGTCTGGCAGCGGTGTCGATAAAGAAGGGGGGGCTGCAGATAGTTTTCTCTCTCTCTCTCTCTCTCCAAGTTTCAAAAGCTGGAGCATCGAGCGACGCGCGCGCGTTGCCCTGACCATTGCGAAGCGTGCAAAATCTACCACTTAAAATCAATCTGGGTCAACTAGCGATTTTGCACTTGAATTGCGTATCCGTTTTGCGTTGCATACTCGCGAGCGCGCGCTGACTGGCTTTTGATCTGCCTTCGAGATCAATTTTTTTCAAACGTCAAGTGTCGCTTTTACTTCGTATATCTTCGCCGTATCTTGTCGAGTATGCTAATTTCAACGGGAAAATGATTTTCAAGCAAACTCGACCATCTCGAGAAAGTTCCCCCTTTACACGTGTAATCACAGCTCAGGCCTGCACCAAGCTAAATCGTGTCGTTATTCAAAAATAATTTTTCATTCCTCTACTTTCGTCGACAATTGTTTCATCTTTGAAAGCCGGCATCGATATGAAATGTTAATAATAGACTCTTTTCAAGAAAGTTATTTGATCATTTTTCGCGGCGCTGAATAAAATTTTCTTTCTTCATTTTCACGAAAGCTTTACTCTAGCCGCCTATGAAAACTTTTCAAATAAACTTTTATACACCATAAAGTTTAATGCGAAAAAGAGAGAAAAAAGCGTTAAAAGTCCTTTCAAAATGTACATACCCATCAGAAGTGATTTGAAAATCTGACGAACGCACACTGTAGCTTGAATATTTATCACGCCACGAGGAACTGAGACTTTCTCTAATAACTGTTGACAAAAAAAAAAATGAAAATGCTAAAACTGAAAGGGCAAAATAGCGTTGAATGCTAGTATCAATCGCGTTGAAATTGATTGGCTTTCCGTCGCGCGAACACGGCAACAAATGCACGACTCAGTCGGGCTTTGGAGAATCGTAAAATTACGCGATTCCCGAATGAATATTCATGGTGGGAAACTCTGTAACCAGAAGCACTTCGCAACTGAATAAATCACGTGTTTGCGATACCAAATCAAATATTTTATATTTTTTTGGCTCTCGCGATGAGCAATCGCGCAAACCTATCGGGCATTCATCGCGTCTTTGTCAAAGCACTCGAAATAGCCGCTACCGAAGCACTCGAAAAGCTGATACGTGCAAGAAAGTGAAAGGAGGCGAGAGAAAAGCCTCGTCATTCCCGCGCACGAAAAAAACTCTTCGTCGTCGGCGAACAAATCGATACGATAGCCCTCGCGCGCGTCAATTCGAGAGGGTCTCTCTCTCTCTCTAATCGCAGTCCAAACAGATCAATCGGTTTTTAACCCAGTTGCCTGACACGCTGCACGAAAGAGCTTCCGTCGATAAAGTCATGCTTGCCGCGACCGCCAAAGGAAAACGGACCCAGCCGCGGCAATGTGTGGCGGCGCGGATTCCTCGAGGAAAAAGTGTCGGCGGTGCGCGGCCGCGACAGTCACGAAGTGATCGCCTTCCGTGCACGATCTCTCTCGCCGACACCGCGCGCGTACGAGCGGACAACGAAAATCGCGCGCGCTCGAGACTGAACGGCGCCCGCGATTTCACCACGCTCTTGCGCATAAAATATCGCGAAGTGATTGCCACGAGAAACAAAGAGCAAAAAAAGGCACGCGGATCGGAGAGCGAGGATTGGTATAAGCCAGTAATGCCTCGCGCGGATCACGCGCGTAATACTCGTTGAAAAAGCCTAACTTTTCGTCGTTTCCCCTCCGGCAAGCTCGCTGCAGATAAGTCTTAAAAAAAGCCTCGCAGTTTTCAAAGGAGAGCCTTTTCACGAAAACTCGCGGATAATAAAAGTTTCCATCTCCGTGTGCGGCGACACGCGCTCGTCGTCGGCGCCTAACCGCTTTGAAAATTAACGGAAACCGTTATTAAAACTGCGCCACTTACGTCACGCAGCTACACTGATTCGCGTAAAACGCGAACTGCTCGGACACCTCGGGCAAAATGAGTGTATCGGCCTGATAGAACGGCGATGTGTAATCAAGTAAGAGCTTACGAAAGAGTGACCGACGGTAAAAGAAAAAAAAAATGAAAAAAAAAAAAAAAAAAAAAAGAGGCTCGGCATGTACTCTTCTTCCAACTATCCTCGCTCTCTTCAGCATTCGCTCGGTCGGCCGCCCATTATCCCGTAAATATTTAAACAAGCCGACGCTTGTTCTCCGCGCGCGCGTACAGTGTTTCAGCTCGCCCGTATATACAATCTAGCCAGGGAAAACATGTACGCGCATCCACCGAATGCGGTGTAACCGACGAATCCTCGCCAGAGTACGCGACATTATTTACGATTCTCGCGGATATTGACATTTTCGAAAGGAAGCCATACAGTTGTAAAAAAATCGTCGAGTTGCGCGTTATTTTATTTTTTTTTTGTTTCGTACTGTGATATTTTTCATAGACGGAATAGACTTTTTTTTCAGCGGGTCTCCGGTTAGTTTATATTTGATCTGCCAAAATACTTCAGGTGAGGGTTTATTTATCGAATCGTGGGTAGAACCATGATTTTTCAATTCCAGCGAATCTTATACTAATAAATTGCACGAATAGACCGTGAAATGTTTTGGCATCAATTTTGGCCCATATTACGCAGATTCCAAAGATAAATCGAGACCTTCTCTTTGTTTTCAGTGTAAATGCGTATTTCTGCCTTTCAAGCCATTCCTTAGAATAGCTCAATTTCTCGTCAATATTATCACGCGAGCACTCGTTCAATTGTAAATTCAAAGCGTAATCGTTTAGGCTACGTACAAAAAAGAAATCTGATTGAATTTTGTATTTTATTAACGATTTATTTGTACTTTAATCGAGTGAAAAACTTATGCAACCATTGAAATATTTCCTCGATTAGCGAGAATGCCAGAAGAATGAAAAGCGAGCGTAGCATTCAATTGCGGCAGTCATATTCAATGTTCAATGCGATTCTGTTATTTTAACGGTAGCATTCTAAATGAATGTTTTATTCGGCAAGTATTTCTGTCTGAAGATGCGTTTATTCGAGTCGACATCTTAATTAACGTATCTAATTCCAAGCGTTAACAAAGAAAAGCCAAATGAGTCTATATATGTGGAATTGATAACAATCTGATATCCAAATAAAAATTTATCGGAAAAGATTAGTATTCATCAGGATTGGAAGCTCGAATACTCATCTCTCCATAGCCATCTGCATTAGGAAGCAAGAAAATTGGCACGCTCGAGGTCCAATAACAGCCCGGCTAACAAAAACGAGAAACGAGTCGTCGTCATCTATCGTATCTGCATGGCTGGAGGGGGTATGAACAGGAATCGATCTGACGACGGGCACTTGGGGGCTTTTCTTTCAGCGGCTTTAGCAGTACGTGCGACCCTCATTTACGTGCGCATCTATACGTTCCGTGCGCGACGAGGGAGGCAAAAGGAAATGATTCATCGACGAGAACCGAACTGAAAATCGTCTCTTTGGAACGAAGCCAGCGAACAAACGCAGTTTGGTCATTTTCCTCTTTTCCCTCCCCATTATCGCTTTATTCAATGCGACGGCGACTTTCTTTTTACTTATCCCTCTTTTTAACTTTCCAACGCGAGAAACACCGGTTCAGACGTATAGTGTCACGCTTTGAACAATGAGCTTTTAGCACGGATGCGCTTAATGACAATGTCTCTCTCTCCCTCTCTCGCTCTTTTGGTTTTTTTTTCAGTACAGTTTAAGTCGCCTGCGACTGAAAGTTACTTTGTGCGAATGAACATATATAAACTCGCAAAAGAAATAATCTTCTTGTCGCAGAGTGATAATCTATAGCAAACATTTAGCGTAGACCGATTTAGAATCGATTATACAAAGTTTTTCGCCCGCGTCTAATTCGTATCCTCGACAGTGAGAGATAAAAAAAGCTATTTCCAACGGATTATTGTAACGCTTCGAAGCTCCCCGCCCCCCTCTTTCAAGCGAAAAACAATTGTCACGACAGAGCAGAAGCTTCGCTTCTGTTTTGACGCACTCAGTTTGTAAATCTTGCAGACACTCGATCGCGCACGAGTTCACTTTTTGTCCTGCGTTTCTGTTACTTCGATAGCTCCTCTCTCTCTCTCTCTCTCTCTCTCTCTCTCTCTCTCTCTCTCTCTCTCTCTCTCTCTCTCTCTCTCTCTCTCTCGCTCTCTCTCTCTCTCTCTCTCTCTCTCCCTCTCTCTCTCTCTCTCCTCTCTCTCTGCTCTCTCTCTCTCTCTCTTTCTGCCCGAGCGTACCGCCCGAGTGAGTCACGCGTGTGTACGATTCTCTTTTTTTTTAGGATCGAAAGATTTCTCGAAATTCAAATGCGACACGCAACATCAACTCGCGTATTTGCTATCGGATTTAGCACTAGTACAATGGTCTCAAGTTAGAACATGAAATTAAACGTCGATATGATTAGAATGACTTGCGTGCGTGGAAAGCGTAATCCAATGAATTATCCATTAAGCCTAAACAGCATATTATCGCGTCGGATCACTTAAGAATGATCGCAAGCGAAGGTGCGCGTGGAACTTTTATTCCGTTGGGCATTATCATTGCCAATGGAGAGCGGGTACGTATGGGCGCAGTCTAGGCGCCACGCGTGTACACAATCAAATTCCATCCTCCGTTGCGATCTATTAATAAAGGGAAGCCAAAACAAAGGCAGCGCGGCAAACGAGTTGCCCGGCGAGTTGACGGAAAATAAACGATTCAGCGGCTTTCCTCGGGGTCACACGCTGGTGGCTCTCGAGCCAATTTTACAATGCATAAGCCGCGCGATATCCCGCTCTCGGGCGTATGTAACTGACGTAACCGGGGCTCTTTACGAGAGCGAACGCACGCACAAGTTCTATTTTCGGCGGAGACGCGAAAGAATCGCGAGCGCGCGCTCTCGCGTCTTTCGCGCCCAACTCCCAAGGCATCCACGGCCGCGGATCACTCGTTGAGCGCGCGACTTCTTTCAAAGGGTCGCCCCGTCTCGCGTGCGACGGAGAGCGCATTGATAAGCGAACGAATCGAACGACGCTCGTGGAAACAAAAAGACGCGCGTACCTGTCGATCGCGAATCCTCCCGCAGCAATCGGGATTCTATACGAACGTTTAGTTATATGCAGCCTTACGTAACGGAATTTCTCGCTCGTTTCTCATCGAAATTTACCGATATCGGACCGTGCTGCGTGTACTTCCCCGAAAGAGACTACGGCGCGTATAACACCTTTACATAATAATTTACGATCCACGCAAAAAAAAAAGTCATGAGCTGCATTCACTTCCGACGTTTTTTTTTAATTTGTTTTTCTCGCTTACGCAAAATCCTCTTAGCACCTTGTGGCATAAAACGAGCGACTACAATTTACCAGCAGAGTGAAAGTCAACTTAAAATGTGTGCTTGCGCGGCAAGGAGGGGGGGGGGGGCTTAGCATAATCGATCGAACAGCAAAACGCCGGCCGGCGGAAATAGTTTTAACGAGGCGCGCGCGCTGCAGAGGGAATTTTCAGCTGCTCGGGCATCCCGTTCGGATCGATGAAACGTCGACTGCGACGAAACTACGGCCAAGTGGCGGATTAGGCGCGTTGTTTGCTCGGCTCAATTGGACGGACTCGTTCGCCGATCAATCAAATCTGGTCGCTCCAATTGCACGATAAAACGAGGCTCGGCGCGCGGCTGCTTCTCGAAAGCTGCAAGAGTGCGCGAGGCGTCGTCGACGAGGACGGGGCCCCCCGTTCGATGGGAATTCGCGCGAAACCGCTTGACTTTCGTCGGGACCGCGAGCTCGAATCACTCGCGAGCCATTGGATTCCGCGGATACGCGCGACAGTCGTGCAGCTGGCCGGGCTTCGAGAAGGCGACACGAGCGCCGGTTTAATTGGCCCGAATTAGGCGGCGTCGCGCTCTCTCGCTCGGCTGCCTCGCGAAAGGGACGCGCAGTGCGTGCGCCGCACGCGCCCTCGATTCTGTCGCTCGCAGAAACGTCTCGCGCGCGCGCGGCAACGGCAGAAGCTTAGGGGGAGAGGAGACACTCGGAGCCACAGCCGTCCGACTTTTCGAGCGTAATTACTTGATGTGCCGACGTCGAGCGCGGGGGATTCAGCTGTATACAATAACGCCTAAGTGCCGGGTCCAATCGAGTGTGGGATCGCGTGCTCACGGCGGCTATCAGTTTGCCGCGTTTTGCGGCTCGGACGAACCTGTTTGCGTACGCAGCGGCATTAAGCGCAACTCTATAACGTTCCCCAAAGCCAATCAGAAGCTGAATTGCGCTCGAGAGTCACTGGAACTCAATCGATAGGATATTATGAGATACTTGGGGCTTTTCCAAGTATGGCGTGCTATGATAGCTAGTGACGCGAACGTAACAACAGTCACGGCAACTGCATTTCCATTTAGAAATGTTCGGGAAAAGAAAAGAAATAGACAACAAAGCGAACGAACGGAGAACCATAGCGGTTCTTGCAATGAAGTACGCGCACGCTGTCATTTTATAACTTTTTACCGTAGACGTCGTAGTTTGTCTCCGTTGTTGTTGCCCGCCGTTTAAAGCAACACCGCGTGCATTTTTCGCGCACGGCTAATCACAGAGCCTCATGAAAGTTTTATAAAAGCAGATGAAAAAAGAAGAAGGAGGATAGGCTGGCGCGCGCGATAATGCAAACGAGCAGAGGTTATTACGAGAGCGCGAGGGGGAAATCGGCGAGATTGAAGCGCGCGCACGATACGCGCGCAGGCCGGAGAAAAGCATCCTCTCGACGCTTAACGGTTCGCCTATCCTTCTTGGTAAGATCCGGAAGCACGCGAAACGCATTTCGTACTTACTGTACCGCGACACACGCGCGCGCATAGAGCCTGAAACGCGGTACGTTTCGAGCAACAACACATGACACCCGCGACGTCGATGGAGAGCAGAGAAGAAGAAAGCTCGCCTACGAAATCCTTGGTGCGAGGTACACACAGGCGAGCTCGCTGCTGGCTGCCGCCGAGGGAAGAATTGCAGCGAATGCACAAAAGAGCCGGAGAGAGTGTCGTTATATAGTGTTTCGCGAACGCGAGACACGTCACGATTATTATATGCGACGACGAGTAGTGTGTGTGTGTGTGTGTGTGTGTGTGTGTGTGTGTGTGTGTGTGTGTGTGTGTGTGTGTGTGTGTGTGTGTAAGAGATAGAGAGAGATGGCGAAGGTTTCGGCAATCTCGACGAGAGAAAAGAAATGCGCAGCGTCGCTTTTTTAATTAGACGGGCTGCAGCTTTGCAATGCTATTTCTTAAACTGCGCCGGGTCGCGAAATTATTTAACGAGTCTCGCCGTACTCGTTGTGCAATCCCAAGTGAGCGCTCATCCACGCGAGGCAGCTTCGAGCATTCTACGATAACTGTTTATCGAATTTTGATGATTGCTCTTCGGGGAGATGCGCAGCGTAAAACGACACGGCGGTATAATCTGGAAATTAGCGACTGGTGCAATCGTAAATTGTTGCGCGAGCTGCAGAGATTTGTTGCGCATAATGAGCTACTAAAAGGAAGCTCGGCGCAGCGCAACGTGAAAATTGTAGAACGAGCATACGACGTCTCAATCGAACTTGCGCGTTGTGAGCGTCAAATGCAAATTAGCGTCTAATGCCAGCCTCCGCGGCGGCCGCTTGTGAATTTAACTGCCAGCCACAATAACAATGGCGATTAATTTCGCCCCGCGTCGTCGTGATGAAAATTGAAAATATAACATAGACGCGCATTAAAGTGCGCTTCAACGACACGACGCTTGGGAAAACAAGTTTTTACCCCGCGACGGCGTAGTGTCGCCACGGTAATAACATAAAATTCGTAGCGACTCTGTCATCGTATACGGTTACAAGGGGCATTGTGCAGAAACAGAGTGGACGCTTATTTTGTATTAACGTCGTAACCGCGACGATTTACAACTGGCGTGACGGCGAAACGATTGTTTCTTACGGTGACTTTTCGTGCGCGGCTAAAATAGAAGGAAAAAAAAGGCGGACGAGAGATCAAAGTCCTGAGACGCGGGGAAGCTGAGTCTGACTCATCGCGAAAGCGTTAATGAATCGAGCCTTGAGTTACAATCTATCGACGCGAGGGCGAACAGTCGGCAATCAATAATGATTTTCCATTTTCCAGTCTTCTCGTGATTCGATAAACTCTTGCCATTGACAATGAGCGAGTAATTGCATCAAGCGTGATTCCGTGCGGGAACAATTGCGAAAGACAACGACGAGTAGAGGAAGCTAATCGAAACTTTTTCAATTCGCCCAAGTCCCACAAAACCCACGCGCTAACACAGACACGCGCGCGCGCGCACACGAGAGAGACGAGCAGACGTTAAAAAGAGAATAGCGCAAAGCAAAAGGATGTCGACGGAGAGTAAGTATAGTTCGCGGTCCCACCCAAAGTCGGCGCATATGTGCATGCGGTTCGCTCGTCTCGAACGTCGTGAGTGCCTTTTAACGCAGTTATCAAGGCGCGTGCTATTCTTTTATTTTTTTTTTTTTTCCAAATCGACGCGCGTCCCTTCTATCCCTTCTCGTCTGTGGCTGCAGCGCCTTCAAAGACCTTGGCGAACTTTGAAGCGTGGGTGTAACATTTATAAAGCGAGATCGAAATCAGGATGGCGCGTCGCCTCGCTCTGTCGCGGCAGTTGAGCTTCTATTGTTTTGTGTTTTTCCGTTACGGAGCTGCTAAAGCAACGTGGGCGTTCAACACGAGTGGCCGTCGCTGCGGTACTGCCAAAGCTTGCGAAAAATTCGCGAGTCCCGAAAAACCCAAATCTCGCGGAAATCCAGTTGTTTCCAGAAGCAAGGCAGACGTATTTCTCTTTTTTCCCGTAGACGCTTTTCGCGACGTACATTTAAAATCGAGCCCGCGCGAGGGGGTTGCGAAAATATCGAAGCGCGCAAAAACTTGTTTCGTCGCTCGCAAGCGAATTTGCTGCTTTAGCACGCTTATCGAAAACACTTTTGAAACAATAGCGAGTCGCTTCGAGGATTTTATGAAATCTTGATGTGTGCGAGGCGATCGATGAGGAAATGTATTCGTGTGGTTGGTGGAAAATTGATTGCCATTCGGCGAGAAGAAAGCAAGCGGCAAGCTCTTTAAATTTTCCGCGACCCTCACCCACGAAAGACCTCGGGGGCACGTAAAAACAAAAGCAGCGCACAAGAGAGAGAGACAGACAGAGGGGGCGGCGTTCTTTGGAAAAAAGCAAAGTAGCTGGAGAATGATGTGGTGATATACGCAATGTACACCGTCGTCGTCGCCCAATTGACTGGCAGAGACTTCACCTCCTTTTGGTTTTAATAATGCATGGTGATTCCGAAGAACAGAAAAAAACCATCCAGACCGTTGCAGAGCACGTTTATATTCTTTCTTCTCGTATTGACTGACACGAACTTGAAATTGCGGAGTAAACTTGCGCCAGAAAGTAAATCGATTTGTTCCAGTTGCAAAACTTCGCGTCGTTTTTTTTTTCTTGACTGGACTGCACTTCTTTCCTATTTTTCTGGCGCTTGGATACACTATAACTACTTAGAAATATAAAAAGTACTTAAGAGTTATGTATGAAAAAAGTGTGCGTAAGAGTAGAAAATCTATACTTTAGAGCTCTAAAAAGCAGCGAGATGAGAGTTTTTATTTTTTTTCAAAGGAACGGGAAAAATAAAAAACTACCGCAGACTATGCGTGGACTGGAGGACATGAACACAAAAGACACGAGATAACGCGGAGAGAAAAAAACGATTTTGGCCTTCCCTTTTGAGCTCCTTCATTCATTTTTTTGTTACCGCCTGCGATAGAGTACACAGAGAGCGTCGTGTATATACGCGGACCTTTAATTATGAATCCAATCCACACGCTGCTGCCGCTATTGAGTTTGAAAGTGAAACTTTCATTCCCTGCGCACGGGCTCACGTTGATTACTTTTACCGAATCTAACTTTTAGATATCCTACACTCGCTTATCGCTCTCTTGGCTGTCATCGACCATTTTCACCGTTCCCAAAAGAAAATAAATCAGCAGCTATATAACCCTCCCCCTATCACAATTAAAAAGAAACTCGAGAAAGTGCCAAGTGCAATCAAGCAATTCGAAGTAAAATTTCGTTTCCGGATTCATGTTCGCGCAGTAGTACAACCTACCGGGAGAAAGAAAAACCGACAACCGACAAATTTTTGTCGCCTCTATACCTGAGGCACAAAAAATGTGAAACATATAGAGAGCAAAAAAACGCAAGACATTTTCTCATCAAGAAAACTTGGTTCTCGCTGATGGAGAGAGAAAGAGAGAGAGAGAGAGAGAGAGAGAGAGAGAGAGAGAGAGAGAGAGAGAGAGAGAGAGAGAGAGAGAGAGAGAGAGAGAGAGAGAGAGAGAGAAGGAAGCCCTCGAGGGACAAAATGACTAGACTTGCTGTATAGCTGCATTCATCGCTTTTGGGAAGCAGCCTCGAAAAAGAGTCCCACTCGTGTGAGAAGGAAGAGGCCGAGACTCACGTGTGTACACTTCCTGCGGCTCGTGATAGCTAAAACTCATCACGTACGTTAAAAATTGATCTTTTTTGTTCTTTCTCTCACTTTCTGGCCGCCGATGGAGCAACGAAATCCCAAATGTTACAACCCTCAGGGAATAATACCTAATTATCTCGAAGCTTTCCTCCTACACGGGTTCTACTTTTTCCTAATTGCATCGGCGACGGCCAGAGCAAGCTAGTACGTAGCATTCCCTTTAAACGGCACAGCAGCCCTGTCGCCCACGCTCTCCTCTACATATATATACGTGGACTCGCGTATATATACAGATGAAAAAAAAATTGGATATCGATTCGCGCGGGAGTGTGTGCACACACAACCACATGTATATAAACGCGTACCTTTCGGATGCCATGGTGTCCTCGTGGCTGACTGCGTACAAATTTGCTGTTCGCAGTCTTACACAAATTGTAATCTTTTGCAATAAATTGCACGTAGGGGTTACATATTACTGATACACGCACAAATCGGCACACTCTCGCTCTCTCGGACTCACCAACTCGCCATTTTCCACACACAACACACTCGCACACACGTACACGTACGTATACACGAGCGAGAGAGCTGGAGCAGCAGCAACCTCTCGACGCGAGCTCGACCCCTTCGCTACTGCTTCGACTGCCGAGGTTGCCCCGCCGCCATTTTCCCAGTATTAGACCCCCACCTACCAACAAACGATCTCTCGCGCTCTCTCCCTCTCTCTCTTTCTCTCTGATCGAAACGAGCGTGCTGCTGGGCTGCGCCGCACGGCTGTGACCGTCTCCGACCGCTTCGGTTTTGTATTTTTTTTATTTATTTATATCTGCGGTGGATTCGACGGTGGATAGTGAAAGTTCTTTCGATTTTCCAACTGATCTATGAGGTTTGATGGAGTTTCATCAGTTATTTTACTGGTGAATGATTAGTCTGAAGTCGCAACGTTGTGTTTACGTCAGAGAAACCGGAGAGAGCGCGGTTAGGGAGGAGGGGGACGTTGGAATTTTTTGAAATTTCGCGCCGTTCAGTAATGACGGAGATACTGCATGGCTCCGTTATTTTTTTCTCGCTCCTCCGACTACATATACGTACGCTGTCTATTCTCTTCGTTTTTATTAGCATACTTATATGGCGTTGCGCGTTACCCTATCCCCATCGGCGACTGCTTTTGTGTTTTTCGCTTGTTCCCCATTCTACCACGCTTGTCTTTCTCAGTTCTTGCGATAAAATAAAAATGTGCTGATGAGCTCGTTGAACGCACATGACTTCCACTCTATATCAAACGCGAAACTCTAATTAAGTCACACACATACATACACGCACGCATATATATACCATACAGCGCTGAAAGAATCGAAAACAACGTGCAATAATTATTATGGCTGAGTGCATGATACAAGCACACAACACTGTATAGCATCAACTTACATACGAACCGCACGAGCGTGCGGGAAACACGCGAATGATATTCCTTTTCACTGCAGCAACAGCGATGAAGACACGAACTAAATGTAATCTTCTCCTCGCGTGTGTACTTTCACTCTTTACGAAATCGCGTCTTGTCTCTGAAACGCTTTTTCTCTCTAGAGAGCGAGAGTACATGAGAGATGTGTTTTTTGTATTTTCGAGCGAACCCTTTTATCTCCTCTTTTGACGCGACTACGAGAGGCAAAATGCAAGTGCACGCCGCCAACTCTGTATAATGTATACATGCGAGAGTATAAATGGACGTTAGGCGACATCTGACGTGCCTTTTCTATGCCAAGGAAAATATTCGATTGCCTAGCTTAATAAGGATTGCAATTTGCTTGTTGAAGCGATTTTTCTAATTTTGCGATTAGTGCAACGTGATTTTGTGAAGCGCTTAATAATAATAAAGCAATTGTAAAAAGTTTGTGGTACAATATTATAGACATTCTCATATTATTTTCTTTAGTAAAACTCTATAATAATAGTATTATAATATGAAAAGTAAATTTCATGTTGGTTATTAAGTTAATAAAGTTATTAAAGCGACATTGAAATCTTTGTTATGGTAATGGAGAAAGCTGACGTTAATTTTGATTGATCATTATAAAAATAAAAACAACACAACAATTATTGATTAGATTATACCTGGAGTTTAAAATTTTTAAATGTCCCAAGGACGTTTCAATCGCCATCTCTAACTGATCAGCTGGACGACCGCAGACGACTACAAAAAATGACAAAATCCACGCAGCTCTTGTGCTAACAGTGACGCATTCATCCATAGTTTTGTTATTCTAATTTTCCTTGTTATAAATATTATCAATAGCAATTTAAAAGATCAAGCAAAACAGAGTTTAATCTTTTAAATTCTATAACAATATAGTTATTAATTTTCGATCGACAACTGTACTTTGCACTAATTTTTTTCAAGACAAGACTTTATATTGTTATTTTGTTTTGTAATATCATCAAAGTTGCAATGGATCGCGAAGATGAAGTTTTGACAATATTGAAAATCCTAATGATTGGCGAGACCAATGTCGGAAAATCAAGGTATGTTTGAGTATCTTTACTTTGTAGTTCTCTTATTTCTATTTTGAAGCAATCGAATACTCATCCAACCGATCAAATCTATTTACGACGTACTTTTATATTACTTTGTTATGAAGATTTGAGGTTATGTTCAACGTTTGCTTTACGATTATTTTTTAATGGAATTGAACTCTTGAAGCATAACTCAAATTATTGTCAGTACTAACAACTGGAGAGTACTGTAATCAAAACTTTTTTCATTTTGTTATTTAGTATCTTGCTAAGGTTTACGGAGGATGAATTCCATGATAACATACAAAACACAGTTGGGATGGACTACAAGTCTAAAAAAATTACAATCGATGGTAACACAGTTAAGTTAGCTATTTGGGTGAGTGTTATTTAAAGATAATTAAAATATTTATCATGTCAGTCTAATGAAAATCGACTTTTTATTAGGACACTGCTGGACAAGAAAGATTTCGTACACTGACTCCCAACTACTATCGAGATGGTCAAGGAGCTATTTTAGTTTATGATGTTACAGACAGATCAACATTCATAAGATTAGACACATGGTTGAATGAGCTACACACATATTGCAACAAAACAGACATTGTCAAAATGGTTGTTGGGAACAAGATTGATCTTCCCAATAGACAAGTTAGCATAGAAGAGGGTTTACAGTTTGCAAGAAGGCACCAAACATTATACATTGAAAGTAGTGCGAAAACTGCAGATGGAGTAAAATGTTGTTTTGAAGAACTTGTTCAGAAGGTTAAATTTTTATTATTAAAACCATTGAAAAAAAAAATTTTAATAATAAATTTATTTATATTTTTTATTAGATCATTCAAACACCAGGCCTATGGGACACATATTCCTGGAAATCTAATAATGCAAATGGCAGTAGTGGACCAAGGCAACGAATAGGAAAGAAAGGACTGCAACTAACAGATGATTACGAGCCAGACAATTCTTATTCAAGTTGCTATTGCAGTTTATTTTAATTATAAAATATATTGTGAAAGTTGGATTGATTTATTCTCAGATAAGATATAATTCCAATATGCTCATTTTTAATCTTTTTCATGTTGATTGAGTATTTTGCCTATATGAAAATCATTCTTATCAAAAAGATAATTGATATATAATGAAGTTAATACTAATTTTTTAATTTTTATGTAAGATAAAATTGTTTCCTTGCAAATATAATTTGATAACTAGCCGAAACCCATTGATCACAGCATTTTTCTGAAACATTTGTATTACTACTAAAGTAACTAAAGTAAGATGTACTATCAACCACTTTGGGAGCTTTTGTATGTTATATTTTTCAAAAAAAAATTTTTTTATAAATATAAATAAAAACGGAGTTATGACGATGTACACATATATGATGTACTATAAATTACATACATTAATATTGAGTATATAGTAACGTTTTAAAACATTCGATCGTATGATATGAAATCTTTTAAGGAACATGTGATGGTAAGACTAGTACAATGAATACTTTGTAAAAAAATCTTGTAAAATATTTATTTGTAAATAAAAAGTCGTCTTTCCACAACGTTTGCTATTGTTCTTTATTACTATGTTTTTATTTAAAAGTCGAGTATAATCGATTAAATGCATTGTTTCATATCTTGATGTGATTCAATTTGAAATTATGCTATAAAACCATGTAATTGTTAAAGAGTATGAAGATTAATTTTCAAATAAAATACTCATTGTAAAAATTATAAATTACTCTAATTAATTTAATTAATATGCGTTGCTGCAACATCGCAACTTTATCGGCAACCGTAAAGAATGTTACAGCAATGTTTGCGAAACGTTCAAATGTCCGCCTTTGTTTGAAGCCAAATGTTGCGAAAATATTACTGAAATCAATTTTCTGAATGTTATCACAATGTTGGTACAACATATATTTGAAAATCTTTTGAAAATATTTAGGTAACCCTTTAAACATATAAAACCATTACTTACCTCTAAAACATTACAAAAAATTTTATTTCAGCCAACGAAAATATTGCGGAAATATTTTTATAACATTTTGACAATATTTTCGGCAACGTTGATAAAACGTAATTAAAACATTGATAAAACCAATTTGCTCTGGTCAGTACTTAAAATTTTTTATATAGAGCAAAGCGTATTTGTTTTATAAATGTTTTAATAACGTTCTAGAAACGTTTCCAAAAATTTTGTAGAAATATTTTCGCAACAATTTCGTTGACTGAATTAAATACTTTGTTGTTTTAGAAACGTTGTCTAAATGTTGCCAAAAGGTTTTTAAACATACGTTATACAACATTGTGACAACATTCAGAAAATTATTTTTTCCACATTTTGGCAATATTTGGCTTCAAAGGTGGACATTTGAACGTTTTCAAAACATTATTGCAACATTTTTAATGGTTGCCGGAAAAGTTGTAAGGTTTCCAGAAAAATATTTTGGTAACATTTTAGAAACAATTCTTGCTGGCTGAGTAGCGATAAGTTATTTATTCTTAATCTTAAGATTTAAGAAACTTTACAAATTTAAGAATAGCTTATAAAGCAAATCATCAATAATTGCGTAACTCGTTTACCTTTTATATCAACGTGTAAAAATACTCCATTGTGCTTTCCATGCATAATCCATGATGTAGACAACAAGACTAAAAAAGTCTTTGAAAGCAGCCGTGTACAAGTTCGCTATTTGTTCTATATGGTTAAAAGCGTGAAAGGCTATTAAGGACTATAGTTTTTGCTCAATAAACTTTCTAAAAGTTGTTATGTTTATTTCATAAATTACATGAATTTGAAAAGCAATAAAAGAACAAAATTAAATAAAAGAATTTCTTATTTTCAACAGTTTTGATACACCAGTTCCATGCACCACACGGTAATATGTATTCAGAACTTAAACAGCTGCCTCACCGATTGTCGTAATCGCCTTGTGAGGCTTACGATACCGCATGTATATATCCTTGTGCAATCGACTGTTTTTTTTTCATCGTTGGGAACATGAAATTGAAGCCGTCAAATCGGCGGATTATCCCTTTTTATCGCAGTACATATGCAAACGATGGACAATTGATATCACACTTAGGTGCCGACATATCCGCGCTGAGAGAGCAGTTATACTATAATTATTGTTGGAATTAAATAGACTTCCGCAAGGGCTCGAGCTCGGCTTGGTCCACTCGAGTTCGAAGACAATTATTTAGTTGCGCAAGGTATATACATGCTGCACATATACGTCTGGAGCTAACGAGGCGACGAGCCGAGCTCGTGCTTTTCGAGCTTTTGCACAAGACTACTAATTAACCGCGGGAAATATCTTGTTTCGCCTGTTTGTCCACATTGATAATGGTTAGTGGCGAGTTGTGCAAGCACGACTACAAGTATTGCGCGACAATCCATAATGTAGTTTGATCTTGGAGCTTATTTTTCATTTTCTGCTTTTGCTTTTAGCTTAACATGACTGTCGGTAGTCGCTACTATCAGAGAGGTTGAAAAGGTTGCGAAGAAAATATCGCAGCTCACAGAAGAGTTTCACATTCCACGGGATACTCTTTTTACTTTTTTTAAGAATAAGAGAACAATTCTTAGCAATATTACTACATCAAACCAAAATAGATGAAGATGCAGAAGACCAGAACATTCAGTAGTGGATTGATGTGAGAAATGATTCAAGCAAGTTCGTGTCGACATAGCAGTGGGAATACCTGTAAGCGTACCAATTCTCCAAGCTAAAGCTCGAAAAGTTAGTTAATTGTTTGAAGCATTCTAATATCTCAGACTTTTTTATGGAGAAATTAATTTGATTTTTTCATTTTATTTTATAAACAATCGATCGCTAAAAAGACCAACTTTGAGCCAATTATGTTTTTGTAAAGCGAAAAATACAAATATTAATTTATTTAAATAAATAAATATGTACATGGATCTACGAGTATCTAAATGTAGATGCATTATTATTAATTAATAAATGTCGGTTCTCCATAATGTATAAATATGAATATACATATTCTTAAACCTCGATAATTCAAGCTTTTTAATCGCTTTCTCGTTGTTCGATTTATGGGTTCAAGTGTATAATATTTAATAAAATAATTAACACGCTATTTTAATTAAAGCTTTCCTTTACGTTCCTAGTTCGCTATTCGAGTTTAGTTCTAGTTACATTTTTCATTATCTTTTATACATCTCATATTCCTACCAATTATTTTAAAATATTTCATGTGGTTATAAAAAAATTGTTTATTCATATCATTTCAATTGTCGTTATGTTTACATAACAACTTCAGATCTAATTTAATGATAAAAGTATTGATTCATGGTATAATTATACTTGTAGAACACTCATAACTATCAACTATTAAAATATTCTAATTCGATATACCGATGTTCAGTTTAAATTCCGATATGCATTAAATATATACACTGAAGATAGAAGGTGCGCGACGTGTGCACGATGCGTCTGGTCAATTAATAAAAATAAAAACAATTGGTCTAAAAACGAGGAGATTCTCGGCATTTTGTATAACCAATAAATATCTAATATAACGATCATAATTTTGAACAATTGAATGTACTTTTTTCTAGTTTCAATTTCAGATTGTATTATCAAACATGTAATATAAAAATAGGTTTTTTTATGTAAATTAAATAATCGATATTACAACAAAAGATGTGTTGCTCAAGCGAGTGTGCTCTAAGTGATAGTGCTGATATCGTACAATTATGTGTTCGTATAATGGATGATCAGTGCGAAGATGAACAGAACAGCCAAAGATCATTGAATAATTTGAAAAATAAAATAATTAAAGCATACTCAAACAGCAAAGTTACAGACCAAACTTATCATACACAATGCGATGAAATTATTAATCATGGAATCTTCAGTCAAGTCACAATATCAAAGTTATTGAAACACGGTACACGAAAAACGAGATAATGTATTCACGTTTCATTCTTACTTATAATTCACTGTGTTGATTGTTTTCAAGGAATATCTAAAGAAGATATTATAAACATTATGAAATATGGTTTACTAAGTCACAAGTTCAAACATTTAAATCTTTTTCATATTTTAAATATAAGAGAGCAAAACATAAAGTTAGTATGATATCTTTGATGTTACCGTACAAAATTGTAATAGGCACATTAATATATTATTTATAATAAATTGTAGCGGAGATCTTATTCAGAAATTAAGAAATGCCGGGTTCAATGACGAGGAAAGTACTGAAATTGTCTCAAACGGATTAGTATATCAAAATGAATGTTGCGTTTTTCGATTAACCTTACATAATATTTTTGCGACTAAAATTTTGAACTGGCAAGGTCGTATGGTCGAAGCAACAAATTCTATTGTGGAGTTTTTAGAAAAAATAGGCTTAGATGAACATACTCTAAAAATTGTTTCGGAAAAAGGCATTAGTACGGAAACTAAAGAAATAATTGAAAACTTAGGATACAGTGAATTAAAGCAAAAAAATTGTCTTGAAAACACCGAAGTAATTTGATAAATAACAATAAAAATATATACTTATTATTTTGAAAATTTGTAATGTTGTAGCTCGACTATGAAACATCGGGTTCAAATTTAACGAAACGAAGCGCCGAATTTTGTGACTGTAGCATGCCGAGTTCGACAAACAACCAAGAAAACTACGAACGAAGAAATTTTATAAGGTTTTTATATAGGAAGTTTTCGATGGTATTTTTATTATGTTTAATATTAATTACGCATACAACCATAGAAAAAATCTGATGGCTCCTTTGACGTGGGCAATGAGTGAAACATTAAAATATCAGCCAACAGATCCTGTTTATTATATTGCATGTCAACTATTGCGATGGAAACATAATAATGTTGACCCATCCCAAATGAACGAAGTTATTGATTTTATAAAGAAAGCAGAGGTAACTGATTAAATGTTCAAAATAATCAAATTTAGAATGGCAGCAATTAAATAAAAAAAAAGAATAAATATTTATCAAAGGCACGGCATTGTAGAAAATTCTTTTATTATATTCATGGATCTCGTACATTTGTTACATTTATTTGGAAATATTCCGAGCGCAATAAACGCACTCAATATGAGCAGATATTTATTGGAATAAACAAGTATCAGAATTTCACGTCTCATAAGACGCTGACAAACGCCCGTCTATGCAGTGTAAATATTTTCTATTTTCAATTCGACACAAAATATTGATCACAAAAATAAAAAAGTATCTCCTTAAAATTATATCATATCAAAGACTGCCCAAGTAATTACAACTCTAGCGTGGATTCTACAGCATATATTTCATTTTCATGCACGTGAAAACGCGATTGAAAAGATCCGTGATACTTTTATAATTTTAATAAATACTGCACGTTTACATAGATCATCAAGTTATGATATTACAGGGAGCTTCGCTTATTTGCACATTACTTTCAATTTTCGTAAAATCAAAGTACAATAATGTCGAGCTACCCTATAAATGTGTAATGATGTAATATAAACAACGACATATGACATATGTTGAAAGTATTGTGAAATGTATTAATGTAATATTTAACAAAAACACTCTGCCCTTATATAATTATTTGTAAGGTACGTTCGCAAGCTATGCTGGGTTTCAATCCAAGTTTCGTAATATATTTATTTTTATCTTTCCAAGTCTTAATTTTACCAATCAGTATCAATTTTATTATCACAGAATTATTTATTCTCTTGTATAGCATAGCTTGAAAAATTAATATAATATTTACAATTATGTTCTATCTAGTAAATTATATGAAAATGATAGAAAATCTTTAATTTCATTTTTATATATTATGCGAGATATTCAGATTTTAAATGGCAGAATACAACTAATATACCGAGACATAAAATGAAAGTGAACAGAACGATTCAAATAATAATAATGATAATAACAAGAATTAATACTACCAGCATATTTTGCCGTACTCTTCTTCTATGTCGTCAGAGTGGAGGTTGATAAAATAGCAACGTATCAAAATATATGATTTGTTATTTGTTTGGTTTATATCCTGTAGCTAATAACCAAATAACGGACTTTTTTTATAATCGATGTTCATTCGCGTATTTTAAGTATACTAGAATGGAAGTACAAGTGGAAAAGTAATTAAAATTATGTACGTTTTAAATAGACTAATACAAAATAGATAAAATATCCGCATATTATTATTGAATAAACAATAATTAAGGAAAATAATAATTGTTAAATATTTTACGAAGAAATCTAATTACGAAACACACGCAATATCGTAAGCTAATATAATTTTAGAACGTAGAAAAGATATATTATTATATTCATCAAAATTGGTACAAAGGTACATTTCAGACTACTTCTTAGACGGATTGTTAAGAGAATCCCTGCCTGGATCAATCAATTCCTCTTCAAACAGCGCAAACTTATCGAATAATTATGTTAGTAAGATGATTTATCGTTGTTTTTATGAACTCAGATGTTTCAATCTAAGGCCACGTCTTAAGCTAATATCCTCTCGTTAAAAACAAGGAGGTACAAGCAAAAAACATTGTACCGATACGGTATGGATTTCTATTTGACCTTAGACTGCTTTAAACTGAATATTCTTGAAGCTTTGCTATCTTAGCCTTCTCTTCTTCCGACTCATCACGACAGATCATCAACGTATGGGAGAGTCCACATGTTACAGATGTAATATACAATCCCTCTAAAGCTTTCACTTCCATTGGAGTGGTTGAAGATTTTCTCATTTCACCAAAACCCTAAAAATAAATAAATTTCATTAAAGTTTTGGAAAACATGATTACTTGATTATTATTAAAAAGACAAATCTCCTCACCAGTTCACCAAATGTCGGGCTGCAACCCCAAGCAATAACAGAATCATCGGCAGCTACAACAACGCTAGTCTGCGAGCAAGCAATACATCTTATATCCCAACCTGATAGGTCTTGAATGGGTTTTGGATACATATTAGCTTCTCCAGTGCGCTTAGATTGACCGAAAAGCAATACAGATCCGTGTACATTAAGAACAATGCTAAAAGTACTGCCACAAGAGACTGCCTTGACACCGCGATTGGGTGGCTCCAAAAATTTGATGAGTCTTGGGACAAGCTCGTCGCGTTGCTCATTGTGACCAAGACGACCAAATCCTCCAAAGCCCCAGGAGTAGGCACGATTTTTACTGTCTATAGCTACTGTATGATTGTATCCACAACTAAAATCTGCAATCTCTACATCATCAATCGGAGTGACATGTCCATCCTTACTTCTTTCAACATAGACTAAAATTCGCTTAGGTGCCTTCTCAAAGTGGAATGCTAGCTTTGTGCTGGTAATAAAATACTTTCCATCCGTGTTATGACCAAGAGCACCATATTCTGGGCATCCGAAAGAGTACAAGCCACCTGAAAATCAATTTATTGTTGATGATAATATTCGGTAAATATATCAATATAAAAATGTTATCAATTAATCAAACTACCTTTGATATCTAATATCATAGAAAAATCAGCTCCACAGCGTACTTTGACAATAGGAGGACCAGAGTACTTTAACCTTGTAGCAGTAAGGATCATAGGATCTGTTTTTCCAACACCACATTGACCTAACTTATTGTCACCTGCACCAAAAACTAATCCACGACTAGTCAAAAACAGTGTGTGTCCACGTCCACAAGCTGCTCCAATAACAGTGTGGCCTTTTAGAGCTTCCACTTCTGTTGGGTCATCTCGACGTTTTGTATCACCCAAACCCAATTGACCTAAAATAATAAAAATAAACACAAACAATAGATTCATAAATTGGAAAATTAAAAATGTATCACAAACTGTTTTTACCTTTATCATTTCTACCAAACACTAAACATCTATCATCTTCTGTAACAATAACGCTATGAGAAGCAGCAGGTCCCGATGCAATAATTTTTACTCTAGATCCATTCAAATTTTTAAAAGTATGAGGTGTCCATAAACTGCGACCAATATTTACTTTTACACCCTTAGGTGGTGCTTTTCTACCAGCTATATCCCAGTTTGAGAGTCCACACATTAACATAGTTCCTGGTTTTCCCCATCCACCCTAAATTAAAACAATAAAGTTACAAATTTAATCTATAATTAATGTAATCAATAAATTATATCAAATTGAAGTAAAAATATACACTTTCATTATCCTTTGTTACTGTTCTTTACAATGACTATTTTGTAAGAACTGTTCAATATTGGATGAAAGTGTTAATTAAATAATTTTTAAATATCTAATCAAATAATACATTATAAATTCAAGTCAATTTTAATAGCAGCAAAAAAATTAACAATACAATTACTAACATATTTACATCAACACCCATGCTAACCACAATTAATAATGGTGTTTGACAACTAATGACTACAAAAAATGTAGCGTTTGGAAAAACAAGAAATGTAACAAATACAAAACAAAAATAAAAATTCCTATAATTAAATTAACGATTAAGAAAAATACTGTAAACGCGTATAACGGCATTGGTAAAAAAAAGAAAGAAAGGAAAAGATTGGCACAGCTGCTCAAAGTTCCAACAAGTGAGATAGCTAAGAAAAATTGCATAATTCTATCAGCATCTTTTAGCAGAGAAATGTACACATGCAGAGGCTGGTTGTGAAAACCAAAAATAACCGCCACTGCAGATCGGTCGGACCATTCGAATTACAAAAAGGTAACCTTCAAATTTTCTTATGAATTCTTACATCGTACTTCTAAATCTCAATGATAAAAACCAAGAAGACTCCATATTTTACAAATAAAGTAACCAGCGAAACATAAAAAAGAAACAAACACTATCACGTAAAAGGAAAACGAAGCAGCCGCGGCCACGAAGGGAAACGACGCCGAGTCAGTGAAAAAGATTATTTGGCGCGAATGACGATGTTTACCTCAGGTGCTTTAAGCTCGGGAATACTGGAAAGATCAGCGAGATCGTCATCAACGGCATCATCGCCATCGGCATTCAGCTGATGTTCGTCTTCCACATCGGATTCGTGCTCGCTCGAAATGTCCTCTTCGTCATACTCGACCTTACGTTTACTGTTCTTGCCTTTACTTTTGGTAGAGTTGCTTTTTCTTTTGGTCGCTGACATATCCTTGCTTGTATCCTATCTTTGTATAAATTCTTTGTATAAATGGAGTTAAATCAACGAATGAATAGGCGACAACTGTGTCTCTTTTTTCGTAGAGAGAGAGAGAGAGAGAGAGTGAGAGAAAGAGAAAAAGAAGAGAAAAAGAAAGAGAGAGAAAGAGAGAGACGCGTCGTCCGAGCAAGAAACAAGAGATGTATGTGCGGGAACGCGCGCCGCGGCGGTGTAGCGGCTTTTTATTTTAGGCTGGTTTTACAACGGTGCGTCCTAGCTCGCGCCACTTTGTGCGCCTTACTGCGAGGCTCTAAATTGCTTTTCTTTTCTCATACAATTTTGCCGCTTGCAAAAAAATAATTTTACAGTTATCAAAATTCAACTTAAAATGATTTATCGTCCATTGTATAACGATAATTAAACAACTTCGCAATTAATATAAATTTAAGCCATGCTTAATAGATAATTGTTTACTTAATCAAACAACTTATTCATAAGCAGACAGTCTTCATTCATCTATTAATCTTCACAGTTATTTGGTGAAATTTCATTATAAATAATATAAAACACAATAGGCAAGCATATAGACACAAGACACTTATATGATATTTTGCTCGAGGCCGTATACTTCAATTACTGGTCTGACAGTCTTTTGCTTGTTTAAATCATCACGGCATACAGAAATTACTGCCTTCAATCATTAAGGTAATATTGAATACAACGGCAAACCGTTGTATGTGAATTAAATTTTGAATAGCGAAAATTTTAATTACACATGAGCGCAGTACATGCTGACATAGATAAAATGAGATTGTTTGAATCGCGTCAATAAGGCATTGGAAATATTCATCCGGATGCACTTTTACTCTAAAGTGAACGTAGCACCCAACGCTCGGATAGCGTACACACATCCGTTTTCTGTCAGTATATGACAAATGCGTAATTTTTTTGATATTTCAGGAGCTTCTTCTATTTTTCTAACCTTAATTCAACAGTCGTTCATACCATTTGATGAACATTTTTGATGTTATCGCTGGCTGTCGCAGTTTTTGGCTACGAACGCTCATCGTCATCAGCCAAGCTTATACGGCTACGTTTGAATTCAGCTGCCCAAAATTTTACGGTCGTAAATGATGGTGCAGTCTCCGTATACAATGTCCAATTCCTCTTTGATTTGCGTAGGCGTATTGCCTTTTAAAAACAAATATTTAATGACAGCTCGATACTCAAATTTTTCCATTTTCCGTAAAATCTCCACGTTTCACTTATATGATTGTCAAGTAAAAAATTAAGCGGTCAAAATGAGTGAAATTTTGATGAGGACCTCAAAGCATCCACAAACATATCCCAACTTATGTAAATAAGTGCTACCATCTCGAGGTTTAGGTCGGAAACTTTTCAGACAGCCCTCGTATAGCGTTAGAATTTATTGATCGCGACAAAGGGGCAGCTATATGATTAACAGAATTGATTGGTTTCCAGGACGGAAAACTAACGTTGCAGTATTAGCTTTATACGGAATCGCCGTCTCGTTTGGCAGGCGACGCATCTCCTCCTACTCTTTTCCTACATTTAATTACTCCTTTCGCCCAGGCATGACCGCCTCGCGCCGCGCGTATCGGCGACGCGCTCTCTATATCCATACACGTACCACAGTGTTTCTTTGTATAAACGAGCAAAAGCGTTTTCACAAAATTGCTCTTTACCTGATCAAATTTGCTGTCGCAGCGATTGCGATGTAGAACTGCGCGCAGTTTTCTGTGTGCGAAGCGGCAAAATCGAAGCGATCCGGCTTTCAAACAATTGACTAAAATACGGGCAGAGTAATGATTGGAAGACGCGGAGTGACATTTAATAACCGGCGTAATGGCGGTGGATGTTGGCGGCGATCAAGGAGGCCGGAGAGAACATCGCGCAGCCACCTGGCGCTCGAATATCATAATAAAAATATATAACGTGTTGTCTCTCTCCCTCTCTCGCGCTGCCGGCGTTACAGTCGACTCCGGGTATAAATGCAATAAAGAGTGCCTCGTCCAATCCGCGTTGCACGCCGAATTTCGCCTGCGCGCTGCTACGAGTCCTACACTTTCGTCTGATCATTTTTATCACGATGAGCTGTTGACGGATTCTCGAATTTCGTGGTAAAAATTTTTGCATTAGAGCTTCCATTGAGGTTGCTGCTTTTAATTAAGGGGGCCATCAGTAATGAGCATTGATAATTTAAAGTCGTCTTTAACGTGTTTTCAAATCTCAATTTTTTCATCTATTAAACGACTTGCTTTTAGAATGTCACTTAAAAACGATCAAAAATAAAAACTTACTAAAAAATGACCAAAGTTGAGTTAATTTATAAGAGAGCCATCCACTTAAATTTTAATAGATATTACGCGGAATCAAATAATTCTCAAAATAAATTCCTTCGTTCTCATTTTTTTCATTAAACAAGACTTTGTATAAGCAGTGAGATGTCGTAGTACATAGCATTGAAATTTTTGAATGCGTAAAAATGAATATTAAAACTTACAGTACTTTAAGATGAAGAAAATGTCATACGTCTTTATTAGAACAATTTTTATACTACGATAGAGAAAACTTCTAATTTCTAAGGTTGAATACTGGCATATCAATTATAAATTAACTTCGTCTTTTTATAAATTTAATTGCATACTCGGTACTACATTTTAATCATTTGATACACGTCGTTTTGTTTTTCAATGATTTATTATGATAAAATACTACATTAATAAAAAAACAGTCACTAGATACCAATTATATTCATAGTCGGTGTCGAATTGAAAAAAAAAAGTTAAATTTCAATCTTAATTTTTTATTTATAACAATAATAAACAAAACTAAAACGATTTTAAATTAGTGATATATTAAGTTTAGTATCTAAAAGTAGGAAAATCACCTAGTTTGTAAATCTGAAAACAGCTGAGCGTGATCTGTAAAATATCTATTATTGGTAGTTCCGCATTATTGATATCGGTCAAGTTAATATTATTTCTTTCTTCCTTATCATGTACACATTCCCAGGGGTATATATATATATATATATATCACTCGAAATTTGCTCTCGCGAATTGCCAAGATGATATGATTCCACACCGATGTCACAATTATCTTGTAATTCTCCGCGATAATACGCAAAGCTTGGTAGCTTTGCAAAGTACGCGCAAAAGGAAAAAGAAAAAAAGCGACCGCACTCACTGTGCAAATGCGAGCATTATTCTTCGAGATTAAGAGGCGAAGTGTTTATGTGTACCGCATGAGCGAGAGTTGTGTGCAAAGGTGCATGTTTGCACTCTGGCGTCCGACTGGTAATAAGGCGTTAGGAATTTTATAAGCGAACCTGTCGCCGATCGTCAAACATGCGGGCGATGCGTCTCGCTTTGATGCAGTGCCTGTACGTATCAGTGCGCACAGTTGGTGCGTCGCCTTTACTTGTTCTCTCTAAGAATCTAGAAAATCCGACCAGCAACAATTTATGCGTGAATTTTCTCTATTGACTATTTGCAATTGAATCAGTGCCAGTTACAAATTCTGATTCGCTTTACAATGGATTTCCAATCGACTCATCGGTAAATCATAATATAATAAATCATTAATACGGCACTTGTAACACAAAAATTTGGCAACATTTTTTCACTTTTTCAGTGAGGAACGGAGATAAAATTGAATTTGCATAAAATAAAATTTTGACAAAGTGCCCAACTATGATTCACTCGTTGCGAAATTCAAATCATACCGAATGAAGATTCCGTAGATAGAAGTAAATAATAAATAAACAAAGATAGCTTATCAAGTATTGTTTGCTCAGTTACGGAGTATAATGTCGAGATATCGCATATTTTTCCGTGCATTTTACGAAAAGAAAAATATATAAATGGAGCTGTATAGAAGCTCTCTCGCATCAGCTTCAACAGAGTCTCACGTATCTTTTCCGCAAATAAGAAAAAGCGTCGATTAGTAAATAAAAACACCTGGTTTATCATAAAAGTGAAACAGCGTTTTTATTGTTTTCAAATAAAGATACAAAACGACACGTTTCACATTAGTTTATAAATTTGAATGATTCGAACACGAGACATGACAATTAAGCAACTACATTTCTGTCTCGTGCTTGTGCTGCATGACTCGTATGTACTTGTGTTGGGATCTGAAGCTTCTTTGTCAATGCGGAACAATCTCGAGTGAAAATTTTCCATTGTCCTATTGGAGTTAGCTGATGCTTATAGGTTTCCCGGCAGGCCAATTCTTGTACTGATAAGCGATCGACGACGATAGGAAATTTTGAACCATGATTCGTGCGTGTCTACAGCTATGACGTTCTATATTCACAAGTTGCTCACAGGAATTCTGCATCCTGCAAAAAACGAATAATGGACCATAACGTCATGGAACTAGACCGTTAAAATATATCCGACACGATAAAATGAGGCTGCTTATGAACTTACATATTTCATAAATGATAAAAAGATGTCGTATATCATCGTCATAAAGTTGATATACATGACGCGGTAGCGCATCGGCACCAGCAGAAAATTGACGAATTGCGTAGGTGGCCAGAACATACAATCCACCTGAAACAATCAGGATTCGGTCGTTAAAATTGATACTACACAACTACATTCTCCCGAAATTTTTTCCACGTTAAGATGAGATTGTTCGTAAAAAAAGATCTGACGTGTCGATAAGCCGCTCACTTGACTTTAAAAAGCTCTGATATAATCATTGAGTAATGTAATCTCGACAAGTCATTGTACAAGCTTACAACGCAATTCGAGTAAAGTAAAATGGTGAAAGTACAAGTAGACAGTGAGAGAGACGAACCTTCCAAGTGTCATACAGTTTGAGTTTGACCTCTCCATTGATATCTTGCAAATTCTTGTTTTCCATGACCCCCAGCCCAAAGAAGAAGATCCCAAGACACGTAGGACTGGCTATCGTTTGATCGAGTAAGGTCTTTTTGAAAATCGACGTGGTACTTCTGCCAGGCACGACCTTCTCCAAAACAGCGTAAAAGTAGTGATGGAATGGTCCCTGCAGCAAGCCTACAGCCGTCATATTTCTCGTGCGCGTGTAATCGTAACTGCCGGCCGTTTCGCTGGCTACTTCACTTTTCGATACTATTCTCACCAGACTCTCGTCTAGCGAGCCGTCGTCGCATTTCACCGACGAGCTCTGCTGCTCGTCGCTGATCGATTTCGCCAATGGTGGCTCGTTCGATGACGATTTGTTGATACGCCTCTTCAGGAAGTCACTATGTTGCTGCATCATGTCGCCAGCTGCCATCATCAGACCGCAGCTCACTGTGTTGGTGAGCAGCAGATATTTACCTAAGAGAAAAGCGCCAGGCGTTTTTACACTTTTAACCGGAAATTCTCCTTATTAACGCGACGTAAATAAACAGTTGACTTTGGTAGGTGCACGTGCCCGGCCTCGTCAGAATTACATCAAGCATAACTCCGCGCGGGCCAACGGTTTATTCATGAAAGAATACGACTAAATTTTTCGGAAATTGAAACTCAACGCAATTCAGTATTATTTGAAACGGGTATGGCAAAGTTTGTCCGTCAATACAGTTTATAAACGGAATCGCGTTAATGGATTTCGAAAACGATCGATTTTTATTGATCTAGTATTCAGACATTTAAGTGCAGAAGTGTAAGTAAAAGCATTTCTTTGATAAGCTAAGATTAGTTTATTCAACAAACGAATAAAGAAAAAAACTTGATAATTTGCACCTAATTCTAATGTCAACAGTCGTGTTGTACTGCCGTTCTCAGAGAAACTTAAAAGAAGAAAACAAATAAATATACTTTCAAAACGTATTCTAACACATTTTCGTTTTTAGAATCAAGATTTCAGAGCAGCGATAAGATAATATTCTCCGTTATTATAAAAGAATTTTTTTTACTTTGAACTGTTTTTAAAATCTTTATTTTTAACGATCTCAGTTTTCTTAGAAGGCAAGCGTACGACGAATATTTACTCAGTTTAGAGCACAAACAAAAATAGTACGAAATATAATAAACAACGATTCGCATATTGCTATTGTTTAAAATATTGAAGTTGAATAACGGTATAACGTAAGTAGCGTTCGAAAAGTAGTATTGCTGTTGATTAGGTCAGACAGCACGTACATTTTTCATATGAACTGAAACACTTGAAATGTTCAAATCTTATTAATGGGCTGAAATTGTTTTCTTTTTTGCAAGCGATTTGAATGAATCTAAAGCCTTTCGCTTTAGATTCATGATGTTCTCTCGACAACTTTCGCGTACATGGTTGCCTGCCAAATGTAATTTTAGTTTTTTATTAAATATATGATGGATATTGCGCAGTTTAGTACGTAGTCCGGAAATACAAATAAATAAATCGTTCAGTTTACGCTTAATTTCGCAGCAATTGTTATAAATTTGCTAAGCGCGAATCTGACGACGACACAAAAGCGTATGAAACAAACTTACCGAACATTTTGCTGAAAATGCTCATTCTCTCTCTCGAGCGTTCACGCGAGTTGTTGTGGTCCTTAAAGCGAAAGCTTTGCTTCCCAGCGACGTTCAAGTTTCGTCGAGTTGTAAGCTCAAGAGTGCCAAGGGCAAAGACTGGGATGGAAACCAGCAGAAATTACAAAAGACCAACAATCTTTTGAATTTCCGCTTTGCCAAACAGCTTTTGCCTATCCTCCCTGGCAGGGATTGATAAAGCGCTTGATCCTCTGGCGTTTGTGCAGCAAGAAAGTTGGCTGGCACGCAAGAGGCATAACTTTCCGCGTCGGAGCGAAAAAGTCGGGAGTGTGGCTCCTCCTTGGTTGGCCGTGTATCAACTGCCGTTTGCAATCAACGGCAGCGACCGAAAGAGTCCGTGGACCGTTGTACTTGTTCAGCAATGATTCTCGCACTGGCTTTTCCACACGCGCCTCGTGTCGTTTAAATATCTCGAGAGCAGCCCGCTTGAGTGGCGCCTGCGCGCGCGCGGTGCATTAACCGCGAGCAACTTGCACGAGACTATGCGCGTCGCGCGATCACTGCTGCCCTTATCGCGGTCGCGCGTACACACGTAGCGCGCTTCCTCTATCAATCGCGGGCGACTTGGCCAGTCGTTAAATTCTTCATTCTCGAGACTCTACTCATGAGTCTTGGCCATTGCTCTGTGATATGTACGACGCACAACTGATGCATACTTTATTTACTTGATTTCAGAAGAAAAATTAAGATTGATATTCATTGCGCTACTAGGAGGATCTAGATACATTTTTCATTTTTCGTTCGCTCCTTTTCTCATGTACATAATCCTTGATGCTTCTAATTCATCTTTGCTCCAAAAGAGAATTTTGAATAGGCTTATATTTTATGTCGGCTTTCTTTTTATAATAACCTTTTAGGCTACAATTTTTGAATATGCATAAGGTAACATTTTTTTTGCTATTCTGAAAATGATGATTAATGTAATGTGACTATATTTATTATTTTATAATCTTTTCTTATTGCAAACCACAATAAATTTTTGAAAAGTCTAAGCATACATTTTTGCACACTCACATTTAACAATAACAGTTTCATAAAAATGAATTTATGGTTTAAGCTAATCCATGAACACTAGAGACATTGCTTACATCTATGTGTAACCCCATCATCTATGTAAGCATTACGAAAGATGCTGATTTCAAAGTTAATGAAAACAATGATTACACATGTAATAAAAAAAATATAGTATAATAAATAAATTTTTATGCATGGAAATACTAAGATCTTCAAATGAAACTGAATTAATAAGATAAATCAATTTAAAATTTTTTTCATTGAAAATTCAAGTTCTTTATTGTACCCAGTCAGAATATATCTTAACATCTGCACAAGATTAAATTAATTTACTTGCAACACCCTTCGGTTTTGGCAAACCTTCTCTGAATCCATTCCTGAAAAAAACATACCAAATTAGAAATTGATGTTCAACATGAAAATCAAAGGTATGTATGATTATTAAATTAAAAAGTTGAGAAATTTTTAAACTTACTTGAACTTGCGGCGTATAATTTTGAGATGGCGCATACGCCCAGTACCAGTGGTCTTCCTCCTCTTAGCCTTAATGGACCAGTTGTCTATAAAACATTGAATCATCTATGTTAAGCAAAGGTAACTTTCACGTTTGTATCAACTTTGTATAATAAAAATCTTTTACTTAATCAATAGAATAGAAATAACTCTAAGTAACATAAGTAATGATTCAATGTAATAATAAAAATTAAAAGAGAACTAGTCAAAGCAAAGCAAAATAATAATAGATTACTTTTAGAGTTTTGGTCTAACCAAAAAAACTATGTGATATAACAAAATATACAAAATTATTGAATTTATATAAATGTCTTAGCCAAAATGTAATAAGATCAAAAGTCAAATTTTCTTGTTTTTAGCTAGTTATTACTTGAAACGTAAAGTTTGTACGTGGTATATCATGGCAAGTATAAGTACAGAAACTTTGTACTTTTGATTATTTCAAATAAAACTTTTACTCACATGAACGCATCTTCTTTGCAGGGTAGCCACATTGTGCACACTGTGACTTTTGAATGTGGTAGGAGCTACGGCCACACCGCCTACAAAGTGTGTGTGTCTTATTACGCCGCTTACCAAAACTTGAGGTACCCTTCGTCTACAATTTAAGATAACAGTTGATTACCAGTGATCAATATTAATTACACATGGGAAGTCCAATAAAAATTTGTAATGCTTTGCTAATACAATATTGTCAATAGGATGAGTCGAATAAAGTATTATTTTTCTCAGAACAAGTTCTAGAAACGTTGTTAATTGTGAAATTCTATAAATTTAACTAAAGATTTCTTAACACAAAATTAGTAAATTAGTTTTACAAAGAATTACATGATTATAACACCGTAAACAAACATTGACAATCTCTAACCTCAACTGAAATATAGATAATAACAAATCAATGACAAATAAACATTGCACTCTAAATAAGTGAAGTATGCAAGACAGTGCAACTTTTTCGAGCAATTGACAATATTGAATTATTAAACAAATTCAAGATTCCACTGAAATTATTAGATTTTATTGTCAAAAATGTATGCTCACCATCTTGTATGAAGAGTACTTAGAAAAAGAACCGATGAA
The DNA here is from genome assembly GCF_024137745.1 of Phymastichus coffea. Taxonomy (NCBI): domain Eukaryota; kingdom Metazoa; phylum Arthropoda; class Insecta; order Hymenoptera; family Eulophidae; genus Phymastichus; species Phymastichus coffea. The sequence continues at coordinate 483,166 of NW_026706911.1, forward strand.
ATTGCGAACCAGAATCTGAGTTAAATTGGAAACAAGATGAACGTGAACTGGTATTTGGAAATGAGTCATTTGATGGAATTGTCAAATTTATCATTATTATATTGTAACAATGAATAATATTTATTCATTTTCATTATGTTTTAAAAACAAATTTTATTTTTGATACAATAATTATATTCTTACACAATTATATTCTTGTAAGTTGATTTAAAATTATATACAAGAACAATAGACCATATTCAGGGTTTTAATATTATCAAAATTACCTAATGTCCTATTTTTTATTAAATTTCCATTAGCCTATCAATATCAGTTAAGACTTCTTGAGTATAATGACCTAATGATACTATGTGTTGTGCTCCAACTATACAATCTTTTAACTCAGTATTTTCTTCAATAACACAACCATTGCATAATATGCAATTTTCAATTACACATCTGTAAAATAGAATATTTAATAACTAGCCATTTAAAAAGTAACATATCATTATAAATAATGATGTATTATGAAACTTACTTTTCTTTTATAGTTACATTATTCATAATAATACTTTTTGATATCCGAGTTTTTGGCTCAATGGTGACATTATTACTAACATAACTTTGTTTCAAAGAAGTTTTTTCACTAATAATTGCATTTTCATCAATTCTACAATTTTGAATTTGTGTGCTTTTCACTGTAGCATTTGGGGAGATACTTGAACCTTCTAAATCTCCTTCTGTTTTCAGTTCATACCAATCGTGCACCTGACAACATAATTGAAATATGTATTAGATATTAGGAATGAATAACATATAACAATATCACTTGTAAATAATCACCATTGCATTTGCTAAGCTGTATGTTTGTACTGTATTTGCTCGTAGACCATATTTTCCGTTGATAATGTGAGCATAACACCTAATAATATCATTATGATATGCATCATCCAAGTCTGTACTGTGATCATTAAAGGATGACATCTCTCTTATCAATTCATTTGCATTCTTTTCTGCAATCATAATTGGATTTTCTTCCACAAATCGGAAAATATCTTTTTTTATATCCATTTTAATAACAGAAGCATTTTTATCTTCTATAATAGTTTTAGGTTTGTTTAATTGTTTTTTAACAACATATGGTAGAACTTCTCCCTTTAATGAACTATGCTTCCTATAAAAAGTAAAATTTTTAAGAAGCTGTTCTTAAATATATAGTTCTACTTCTATAGTTATTATAATAATTGTAATAAAAAGTGCAAATACTTGTGATGAACTAGAAAATTGACAACCCACTTGTTGATTATGTACAAGTGGGCATCTAATAATTTGGAGTGAATTGTAAAATTTGAGTGTTTCCTTATTAATTTAGTTGACATTTTTAAAGATTCTTCAAAATCAGAAGCTGATGCTAAGAACACCATGCGACTAGTTTCATTATCAATTCCAATTAAATCACGTTCTTGTTTGTCTTTGCTTTTTGGTCCAGGTTGCATAAAATCTTCAGGTGGCTTAGGTGTTTGTAAAAACAATGCTGTAATACTTGCACTATTTTTTCTATACATTTTTATAGTGTCAGATATATCAATATTTGCAATAAGATCCGATGAAAGAACAACTAAATCTGAACTAATTTTGTCATGAATGAATCTAATGGAGTCTGCAGTACCAATGTCTTCTGCATCAGGTATTCCAATAACTTCTGGTTTGATAGATAAACCAAGCTTATCAAGTGTAGCACTAATATCTCCTTTAGCACTTTCAGATGTTATAATAATCGCATCTGTAAAACCTGATTGTTCCAACAACCTAAGAGGATACCATATCATTGGCATATTTGCTATTGGTAGTAAACATTTTGGCTTTCCAGCAGTCACATCAATCATACGAGAACCTTTTCCTCCAGCAAGAACAACTGCTTGAAACTCTGTACACTGAACCATGATTTTTCTACAAAATACATAAGTATAAAATATTTTATATTATCTTAAAAACGTTCATATTAAAGTTATTTATTTAAAATGTCAATTTTTAATTTACTGTATAACCTATGAACTAAATCGTTAACGCATATACATATAAAACAATTACTAAATAAACTAATAAAATAATTGTCCATGCTTACATTTTTACATAAATAAACTATTTTACTTCACGATAAAATTGGTTGAATTTCTATTTACATTTGCAATATAATACTTAAAAATAAATACTACTTTTTGTACCAGTAGTATAAACATATATGCATGAGTAAGAACAAATGTAACCTAAAATTTTGTTTCAAATAGACTATTCAAATAAAATTAGAATAAAATAAAAATATGATTGAATCTTGAATAATTGTGTTTAAAAGATCTTATTGCCTAGTCAAAAGCTTATAATAATTATTTAATGATAATATTAATCGTCTTTGGTAAGCATTTTTAAATCTTGCGTCATTCCTGTTGATAATAGACGCGCGCTTTATCAGAAATTTTGAATTTTTTTACATATCAAAGAACTTGCTATTGCGTAATTAATTAAAAAATATACTTTCAAGAGCTAATAAAAATATAATGATCGTATACAGAACAGGAACTATAATAAATAATTGGTATTGTTATTTTAAATATTTATTGCAAACTCTTAATAAGATGTTTAATTTGCCATTCATAATGTAGAAATAATTTGAATAATTTCTTCACTAATTTGGCACTTTTTTTGCTAATTTTTAAAATCTGCTTTTAGTTTTGCTTTACAGCTTATTTTCTCAGCCACGAGGATGGTACAACGGTATCATTTAAATTGATGCTAATTATACTTTTTATTTTATTGTTATATTAATGTTAATAACATCATTTACAATCTGACTAATAGGAAGTTAGTATTTGTTAGTTTGAACAGACGGTGGACTGTATATAGACTAATATATTACACCCTCTTACACACACACACACACACACACACACACAGAGCCAGGCAGGCAAACAGAGTTTTATACTCTACAGTCGAAACTGTCGAGAAACAGAAAAACAGAATACCGTATATAGTTTATAAGTATTATGATGGTAAATGAAACTTATTTACATTTGAGTTGAACAGTATTCATCTATTTTCTGCAAGAAAGCATTCACTATTTTTTAGGTAGTTGATCATTACAATCAGTAGTAAGTGTTTACAACAAATTTTATATGATTTATTTTCAATGTAATCATTATTTTCGTATTTACATTCCTTGACAAATCTAATTAACCTTGATTTTTTATATATTTGTTTACTTATGAAAGATATATAAAATACTTCTTCAATATAAAACTTTAAAAAATCATTGAAAATGATAATGCTTTCTTAACAATCATTCTAAAGTAAGATAATATAATTATTTATCAAGTTCTAATTTATACAGAATAAACAATTGTTATTTTTTTCATGTAGTTAACAGAAATTTATCAAGAAATACTTTCAGACAAAAAGAGAAAATTAGAAATAATAATATCTCAATGTGACCAATAATCTTTAATTCTTACCAAGGAATTCAGGTAATGTTTAGCATACTTATTTATTAGTTCTTCAGTTCGTTTTAAAACAAATTAAAGAAACTATTAAATTGTTCTTGTAATTTTATTTGAAATTTTTCCCATGTAGGTGAAATGCCTATCTGTTGCGTGCCAAATTGTAATAATTCAACTGAAAGTGGATTTTTATTACGGTGCTTTCCTAGAAATAATAGCTTACGTGCTGAGTGGGCTAGAAATATAAATAAATCTGGTTGGATACCAAATCATTGTCACAGAATATGTGAGGTAAAAAATTTTGTTTTCAATATATTTTTTAAATATAAGAAGTAAATAAATACATTGAATTTGTTAAAGGTTCATTTTGAACCAAATATGTGGGAAAAAACTAGGGTAGATGGTACTAGAAAATTGAAACATAAAGCAGTACCAACAATCTTCAATGATCACATTATTGAGGAAGCATCTCCAACTACTATTATAGTTTGTACTTTTCAAACCACATTTATAATGTATTTACTTAAATTTTTATTCATATACTCATGTGATTCTAGATTCCACCAGTAGAAGATAATAAAACTGAAGTTGAAGTAAATGAAAAACCTATTATTAAAATTTTACCTCCAGCTAATTCGAAAAATACTAAACCTATTATTCTACCTGCCTCAATTTTTGAAAACCAATCAAACCCTCCAAGTACCATAATTGTGAATACTGAAGGTAAAATTATCAACACACAGCCAGTGCCTTCAGTACCTAAACGGGCAAGCATTTTAAAATCACAAATTAAATCAGTTACTGCACCATCAGCTTCAGTGGTAATAGCTACTAATGCTAGTAGTAGCATACTTAAAAGTCAAATACAAAATGCAAGTAATCAATCTCCAATAGTCATTCCAGCTAATGGTAGTATTCTTAAACCACAGTTTCAAATAACAGCTCAACAAATTTCTACTCAACTGCCAAATATTATTCACAGTAAAAACACAAATAATCAAAGTATTTTAATTCCTTTAAATAGTTCTGCTCAGGAATTATCTAACAACACTTCAAATGTTCAACTTATATCAAGTACAGTATCTAGTGCAACTGTTCTAGATACAAATATCAAAGATGATTTAGAAGAAATGTTTGAAGAATATAACGACAATAATGTAAATACAGTTCCAGCGAATACTAGTTTGAGTCAAGCTAAAATGAAAAAAATAGCAGATGAACGGTTTGAGAAAATGGATAAACTGTTACTGAAGCAATTGAAGCTAAATAACGCTTTAAGAAAAAAATTGCATGCAGTGAATCATCAGTTACACCAACAAACAAAAGTAAAAGATAATGACTTTAAAGAATATCTGAAAGATCTATTTACAGATGATCAAATAAGAGCTATTGAACTGAGACATACTAATCCAAGGTCTATTACAGCTTGGTCTCACAAAACTATGATTAAAGCTCTTAAGTTAAAAGAATGTTGTGGAACTCGAGGATATGAAGAATTACTCAAACAGAATATGCCTTTACCTTCAATTCGAACAATTTCAAGATGGTGTACTCAAAGGAACTTGCCTATACCATAAAGTTTTTAAGTGAAATAATACTGCATTTGAATGCTAAAGCGACATTTTACAAAAAGCAGTGTTTAATAAAATAGTGTTCAGAAAATTTGGTTTATTACCAATGTTGTGATAAAGTACACCATATGTTTATAGTATATTATTTTCATATCATAATTAAGTCAACAATTAAAATTGTTGATTTGTGTGACAAAATTAACTTTACTCACAACTAGCAATGTATGCAAATTTGGTTTGCTTAAATGAGATGTTTTAAAATAATCAAATTAATTAACTGTAAACAATTTTAATATATTGTCGAAAAATTTAATTTATCTAAATAGAATTAGTAAATAATAACGATTATTAGAAGTCAATCAAATTAAGTTGTTCTTTAGTTTTAAAATAAAGACTGCACAAATGAAGTCTTTCATTGTTATTGCATTTGGACAAATGCAATTATAGTGTCTACGCTCAGTTTCATATTTATACAAAATAAATTTTTATAAAGCATTTTATAACAAAATTATGATGAAATTCCAGAAATAAATTCTATCAAAAAATCATATCTACTGTTTAAAACTATGAAAGTGAAAAGTAATTTTGAATCCACCGACAATCCACCGAATATATATATAGCCCCTTGCTAGATCTTGTTCTCTATATACTCTATACATATTGTATTATATCGCTGACCGCATGGTCGTTCCGTATTAGTACATTACGATACAAGTGCGGGAAAGTAGACTCTTGTCTTGTGTAGCGATTACGCCCGAGCGAAGCGAGGGTGGAAAGGTACACGCGACGAGAAACTCTTTTCTGAACATGTGCCGTACCGTATTTTTTGATACGATGTGTGGAAAGTACGATTTTCAACGCACGTTTTTTGCCGAGCGTGCGGGAACAACGCACTTTCCGCACGGAGTCTCGAAAAATATAATAAGATTAAAAGTCAAATTTTCTTGCTTTTGGCTAGTTATTACTTGAAACGTAAAGTTTGTATGTGGTATAACATGGCAAGTGCAAGTATAGAAATTTTGTACTTCTAATTATTTTAAATAAAACTCTGTTACTCACAGGAACATAAATTCTTTTCAGGGTAGCCACATTGTACGATCACTGCTACCCTTATCGCGGTCGCGCGTATAACGTAGCGCGCTTCCTCATATTAATCGCCCGCAACTTGGCCAGTGGTTAAGTTCTTCATTTTCGAGACTCTACTCATGAGTCTTGGTCATTGCTCTGTGATATGTACGACATACAACAGATCATTACTTTACTTGATTTCAAAAGAAAATTTGAGATCGATGTTCGTTGCACTACAAGGAGGACCTAGATACATTTTTCATTTTTCGTTCGCTACTTTTCTCATGTACATATTCCTTGATACTTCTGATTTATCTTTGCTCCAAAAAAAAGGATTTTGAATAGGCTTATTTTTTATGTTGGCTTTCTTTTTATACTAACCTGTTAGGCTACAAGTTTTGCATATGTATAAGGTAACATTTTTTTTGCTATTCTGAAAATGGTCATTATTGTAATGTCACTATATTGATTGTTCTTTAGTCTTTTGTTATTGCAAGCCATGATAAATTTTTGAAACGTCTGAACATATATTTTTGCACGCTTACATTGAACAATAAAAGTTTTATAAGAATGACGTTACAATCTAAGTTAATCCATAGACTCTAGAGACATTGCTTACATCTATATGTAATTTTACCTAGTATCTATGTAAGCATTACAAAAGATGCTGATTTCAAAGTTAATGAAAACAATGATTACACATGTAATAAAAAAAATATAGTATAGTAAATAGATTTTTATGCATGGAAATACTAAGATCTTCAAATGAAACTGAATTAATAAGATAAATCAATTAAAATTTTTTTCATTGAAATTTCGAGTTCTTTATTGTACCCAGTTAAAATATATCTTAACATCTGCACAAGATTAAATTAATTACTTGTAACACCCTTCGGTTTTGGCAAACCTTCTCTAAAACCGTTCCTGAAAAAAACATACCAAATTAGAAATGGATGTTCAACATGAAAATCAAAGGTAAGTATGATTATTAAATTGAAAAGTTGAGAAATTTGAAACTTACTTGAACTTGCGGCGTATAATTTTGAGATGGCGCATACGCCCAGTACCGGTGGTCTTCCTCCTCTTAGCCTTAATGGACCAGTTGTCTATAAAACATTGAATCATCTATGTTAAGCAAAGGTAACTTTCACGTTTGTATCAACTTTGTATAATAAAAATCTTTTACTTAATCAATAGAATAGAAATAACTCTAAGTAACATAAGTAATGATTCAATGTAATAATAAAAATTAAAACAGAACTAGTCAAAGCAAAGCAAAATAATAATAGATTACTTTTAGAGTTTTGGTCTAACCAAAAAAACTATGTGATATAACAAAATATACAAAATTATTGAATTTATATAAATGTCTTTGCCGAAATATAATAAGATCAAAAGTCAAATTTTCTTGTTTTTAGCTAGTTATTACTTGAAACGTAAAGTTTGTACGTGGTATATCATGGCAAGTATAAGTACAGAAACTTTGTACTTTTGATTATTTCAAATAAAACTTTTACTCACATGAACGCATCTTCTTTGCAGGGTAGCCACATTGTGCACACTGTGACTTTTGAATGTGGTAGGAGCTACGGCCACACCGCCTACAAAGCGTGTGTGTCTTATTACGCCGCTTACCAAAACTTGAGGTACCCTTCGTCTACAATTTAAGATAACAGTTGTTGATTACCAGTGATCAATATTAATTACACATGGGAAGTCCAATAAAAATTTGTAATGCTCTGCTAATACAATATTGTCAATAGGATGAATCGAATAAAATATTATTTTTCTCAGAACTTGTTTTGAGAACGTTGTTAATTGTGAAATTCTATTAATTTAACTAAAAATTTTTAACACAAAATTAGTAAGTTAATTTTACAGCGTATTACATAATTATAAAATCGCAAATAAACATTGACAACTTCTAACCTTAATTGAAATATAGATAATAACAAATCAATGACAAATAGACATTGCACTCTAAATAAGTGAAGTATGCAAGACAGTGCAACTTTTTCGAGCAATTGACAATATTGAATTATTAAACAAATTCAAGATTCCACTGAAATTATTAGATTTTATTGTCAAAAACCGATGCTCACCATCTTATATAGAAAAGTACCTAGTAAAAGAACTAAAGAATCGAATGAATCGCGATTCGTGAACCATAAACTATACTATATCCAAGGTTAAATTGGAAACAAGATGAACGTGAACTGGTATTTGGAAATATGTCATTTGGCGGAATTTTCAAATTTCTCATTGTTATAGCAATAAGTAATATTTATTCGTTTCCATTATTTGTTAAAAAAATACTTTATTTTTGATACAATAATCATATTTTTCCACAAAATACTCTTACAATAAGATAAAAAGTTATATACAAGAATAATAATTATACGTATAAATTCTTACATAAGTTCTTTCGTATGAAATTACTTGATATTTTCAAGAGGGTACATCACACACATGCCTATATGTATACACTTGCATATACCGACTATTTAAGCCATGGAGGCCATGGAGCCTTTTGTTTTGTTATTTTGTTTTAATTGTTTTCATCATAGATATATACGTATTGTGTGTATGTGTGTATAACCGAATCTAGAAAGAATACTTAATGCAATAACATTTTTTAGTTTTTTATATAAATCAAGTTAATCATAATCATGATTGAATATAAATCGTACATTTGTAAGTTTATTTTTAACTAAATTTAAGAAGACGATCAACGATCAATTAGAGAATGCAAGAGAAAAAGTCGATGAGGGCGAAAAATTGAATTATGTTGAGGACATTTCAGACACTTATATTAGCCCGCTCGGTTTATTTAAAAGCTTATTATGGATTCAACCTAAAATCATTTGCTCGGGGTAATATTGCTATAATGCTTAACCGTCACGAGCTTACCGATGTATATTTTGAGCGTATTGGCTACAAAAACAACTATTGAACAAGCACAAAAAATTTAATTTCATTTTATTTGCCTCTGCTTCACATCCTTAATTTGTAACAATAAATGTTCATTTTTATGAGCATGATTTTCAAATGAATTAACTTGGCGCGCCAAAAGTAGAGATGAGCATTAGAAAGAAACAGCATATCTCACTCTAATCGTTATCTCTTTTTAACCAAAGCAGACTGAGGGTCTATACTTTATATGCTAAGTATAATCCACGATAACGTGTCACATATACACAAACACAGTTGAAACTCGATTTATCAATAGGCCGTATTAGAGAGCGCGCGAGTGAGACGGAGCGAGAGCAGGTATAGAGAAGGAGAGCAGATAGAAATCATTGGTAGTATGCCCGCGTATCTCGGGTGGCATTGCTAGTGCTTCGTGCGCGTGAGCCGACGACGACAACGATAACGACGATCATTCAAACAGAGCAAGACAAGTGCAGGTCTCGAGGATGTACCGTGACGCCGGTAACAACCTCATCGACGAGGACGAGGAACCGCCTCAAGGTCGCCGCCGCTGCTAGTACTGACCCTAGTGCGCCGGCGACCACCTAACAGTCATGGCAATCTCGAACTGGATGGTTTGGAATCGCAGCCTTCGCTCGGGAAGGACACACCGAAGTACGCCTACCCCTTGTCTAGCTCTACACATTTTAGTTGGGCATGGACACTTACTGTAATGCTCTGATGTTTCTTTGATTACAGGTAGACACGCTCGCGAGGAAAACTGCGTGGAGCTTAACTTGTCAAAAGGTTAGAATCCTAACCTGAACACTCGCCGCTATTTCAATCTCACAGTCATTCTTTGGCTTACTTTTGGTTTATAAATGTTTTTCATCTAGCCAACTGCTTCAATAACTGCCTTATTTACGATCTTCCGCGCTAATTTTTAATCGAGTCGATAGAATTTTATGACTCGGTATCGGATGTTTTCATGATGTTTTGTAGAGCTTTCTTATATTTTTATCTTTATTAACTGTCAACAATTATTGATTTTTGTGAGATCAATCGTTTCAATATCAACTTGTTTGTTCAGAAACTATCATTTGAAAATAACCGATATGTTACAATGGATAAATGTCAATGCTCCAATTTTAACAAATCTTATTCTTTTATCTCTAGGTCTCAAAGAAAACATCACAGAGACATTGATAAATGTATGTCAACCAAATGGTGTATCAGGCAAGAAAAAATTGGCTTATTTGAATGCTCTTGTGAATCTTGTCATTGAAAATGATGCTCTTGAATATGGATACAGTGCAGAGGAAATATTTTGTTGGTATGTATTTTATTAATATATAAATTATAACTAGATTTAAAGAAGACTATATATTTTTGTATATATTTTAGTCTACGAATGGGGCTGGTTCAAGAAGCGACACAAGTCAGAGCAGCAGCCCTCCGTGCTATTCGATACATGCTTAAAAAGGAGCAGGATGTTATTACCATCAACAGATTGCAGTATCCTTACTTCATCGCTCGCAGTATGGACATCAATGTACGCAATGAAGTGGAAAGGATACAAGCTCTAAGACTTGTTAGAAAAATTTTAGTATTAGCTCCAAAGTACTTCAGTCCTGCATTAGCTCGATCCATTATTAGCATCACTAATGGAGGTATTTGTTACTTGCAATTTCGAGTTTGAATTTTGAAATCGTAGTCCTAAATTATTTACAGAAGTTTCACTGATTTAGGTATGGAAGAAAAAGATCGAGCGTTTCGTGTGTTTCTGGCTGTGCTATGTGAACTAGGCGTGCTGAACTCGAGCCTACTCGTAAGTTGTGGTGGTGTAGGTGCCTTAGCTCGAGCCACGACTACCGGTCAAAGTCCCATCATCACCGAAGCGATTGTGGGCGTTTTATTACGATTGCTGTCGAATCCGGAAACACGAAGTAACGTATCATTGCTGTGCCTCGCCGCGCCTTACACCGAGCTCGAGTCAATAGGCTTCGAGCGATCCAAGGAAGACTGGGATCAGAAATTTGCTGCTAGCAAGCATGCACTCATCAGCGTGCTCAGGTCTTATGCTGGGGTTATACATTTTTGCCACCCCAACGAGAGTTCTGGTATCAAAGCTATGTCAGATATTTTGTATGTCGAGAAATTAGGGGTATGTATTTGTTAGATTGCACAAATTGACGCTGATTAATTGTGAAAATCTGTTATTGCAGCTAAGAGGAGCTATTTTAGAACTTTTTTACGAACTACTCGGACTGCCTTTGCCAACGTGGACTGATGAGCCTGACGTGGCTCTTGCGGCGGTCGATCCGAAACGTTTCCGAAATTCCTGGAAGTTATCGGAAGGATTCGTTGCTGCCGAGGGCAGGACTATTTTGCCTTCCTTAAAATCTCATTGTCCCAATATTATGGAATTACATTTGGCTTTATTGGTATACATTTTACTTGAGTGCGGACTGCATAGAGCTCTGGCGGAGACTATCATCACGTCGGATACTTTTATTTCCGTAAGAGCTGCGGTGCTTCTCGGTGCATTATTGCATTTAGCACATGCTCTACTTCCTTCCGAGGTAGGAAATACTTATTATTCGACTGTAAAATTTTATTTTTAACATTGGTTTACAAAATTTAAAAGGTTTGCGATCAAACTCCACCGCTGCCCAAACTATTAGAGCTTGCAAGTGCTGGTCAGCACCAAGCACTTGCGGCAGTAGCTATACTTAGTCGGATGCATGCGATGATGTGTCGTCGACCAACACCATCTAGTTTATTCATGGATCGACTATTACAATCAGGAGCTTGGCTAAGACCAACCTCATCGCAAGGTCTTAGACGGCAACCCTCGTTCCGACAGTGGTTGAAAAGAGAATCACCCCTATCGCAATTAATTAAAGACTCGTTAGTGCTCAGTTCCAAAGATGCTCTTGCCTGGAATTGGTCAGTTATTAGATCCGTACTCAGGACAAGAAATGTCGATATGAGATTATCTACAGATACTGAGTATCGTTCATTTATCAAAAGGCTCATCAAGTAAGAATGATTGCTTTTTTACCGTAAGTTTAGTAAAAAATTAAAGTTTATTAAATTTGAAAAATTCTTGCATTTGCAACAGATATTATAAACCATCTTCGAATCAATTCAGTCGTATGGAACTAGCAACCCACTCTCGAATGGCTCGAGATACGACATTAGCTGGTTGTGATCTAATTAATTTTTTACTTGAGATTGAAGAAGCCGAGGGCACAAAGTTTTTGAACGAGTTATTTAGTGATGTAGCCGAACAAATAATCGCAATCCGCATCGCATCGTCTGCTCACGATGTACTATTCTCGCCTCGGCACGTATCGACCACCTGCTGTCAGAAGTATTTTCTATTCATCGGCCAGTTAAGTCACTCGATGCGCGGTGGCGTTATACTTCGTGGATTTAATTTACTCGAAAAGTTCCAAGATCTTGCCGTCACTACTAAGCACGATTGCTACGTCAAACTTGTTATCTCGAGTCTGGATTACTCGAGAGAAGGTCCAAACCGTAGGGTGGTCACGAAAATCGTGCAAGACGCGCAACTTGAGAGTACGAGAATGTATGCTACGCAATTCTTGAGAGTCGTATTGAGAGCGAAAATGGCTGATGCTCGATTTTGGGCGCTTGGGTTACTCTTAAATAGATTGTGCGATAAGAGCAAAATTGTCGCGATGGCCGCGCTTGACGCGCTTCATGAAGCCTGTGAAGAGCCGGAATATCTTGAAATCATTCTTCAAAAGTCCGAGGTAATTTGTCAATTTTTTCATAACACAAATGTGTTTGTATATTTCATGCGTGTCGTGATTACGCAAAGTGAAATCGAAAAATGTGTTAAATGTCGTTTCCGTTTCTACAAAACTTTCTAGCGAATCGTGATATTTTTTTTCTTTTTGTCACGCTACCAACACTACATGTCAGATTGATTGACATCTAATGGGTCACGTTATTTCAGTGATTTGTATCATATTGTGTATAATGTACAATGACATTGTATAGTAATACTCAAAAATTTAGAAAAAGAATGCATACCGAAATAATTTTACGAAAAATAATTCTTAATTACTAAATTTTGAAAAATAAAATTAATGTTTTTTAACAGGAAAAGATCATTCAGAATTGGGAGCAGTGGTTACAGAATCTCGGCGATAATGGTCATTTGCTGAAAATTCGTCTATACTCGATACGTTCTGCCTTTACATCTCTACCGTCACCAGCGGAAGAACTGGAAAAGTGGATAAAACCAGGAGGGTTAGCAGAACGATATACAGGTCTCGTGGAATGCGACATCCACGATTCGATGACTCGACGACAACGTGGTGAGAATGGCTGCTATTTACGCCGTAGCAACGGAAATCCTATTCTTCCTAAAGATGTGTTTGTGCCTCCACACTTCATTGGCCAAGTAGTACAGCATGAGTTTGGTATACAGTTGTTACTCAGGAGGAACGTATTTCAAAGATTTGCCCGAATAGTGCAACGATTTAGATTGGAGTATTGCAGTAACTCGGGGCAGAATAAAGACGGTAGAAGTTCGAAGGAAGAAAACAGGAACGATGACAAAAAGAATGAAGAGAGTACAAGACTGGAGACTATCGTGGATGCTGAGGTTACGGATCGATCGGAAATTCGTACGCCTCCTAAGACTGAGACCATCGTCGAGATCAGAAGAAAGCTTAGTCAGGACGACTCGAGGAGGACCACGCCGGAAAGAAGCTGGAGAGGGGAACTTGACTCACGTGATGAACATGCATCCGATTTAGAAGGTACATAACAATAGTCATTTAAATATACAGTCGTTTGAACATCATTACACCTGATATTACATATTTTAACATAAATTCTACTTTGTTTATTGTCTACGAGATATTGAATAGTTTAATAATGAAATTTATTTTTACAGCCCGAATATTTAAAGTGAAATCAGCCTTATGGGCTCTGGGTCACGCAGGAACGTCGTCTCTTGGAGTTGAGCAGCTGTGTAATTACGGTATCATTGAGATGATAACATCCATGGCTGAAACTTGTCCATATTATTCAGTCCGCGCCACGGCAATGTACGCTTTGAGTTTGATTAGTACAACCCGGACAGGAGCCGACGTTCTGATAACGCACAACTGGGCATGTGTGCGTTACAAACGAGGTGAGCATTGGCCGGTGATCGAACCCTTAAGGATGAGTGTATCTCAGCAGTCGCCAAGTCCTGTTCTCATACAGCGACATCACAGAAGTCTCAGTGATGGCAAACCCGACTTTCCCGAAGCTTTAGTCAAAAGGCAAAGAAATAGATCGGAAAGTGCCGCAACGGAGATGGATGCCAAACGATTTATACTGCCAGAAAGGGGTGAAACACCAAGTCCCATGTCTAGTATTCATAGGCTAAGTCAACAGGATGCTGAAGGGTACGCTAAACTGAGAAGTCTTCAGCGATATCGCAGACCGAGTTTTTCGCATAGCAGTCTTGAAGTAAGTATATGATTTTAATTGTGTCAGCGACTTTGTCAATTTGCAATTCAGTGATGTTATATATTTCATTTTTTTTTTTAATTTTCCTGGCAGATGTACAGTTTAGATGGACGGCTATCTCTCCAAAGTCTATCAGAGTTCGAATCCTCGCGGAGTTGGATCGGGGAAGCAGGTCTGGTACCAACTCCTCCGCCAGCGCGAGGGACATCATCGACGTCATCGCAAGACATCACAGATTCTAATGCGCGTTACATGGGTATCAGTTTACCAAAGAAACTTAGTGCGATATTTCCTGAGACTACGCCGTCAAGCGCACTTTTGGACAAAGTAAATAAGTCGAGATCGAGTTGTGAGTCAAGAAGATATCAGGTACGATCATTAAAGTTCTGTAGATAGCTAATATCAAGCGGTTTTAATAACAATATATTTATCCAGAATGCAAGTATCAGCGAATCATCAGTTTTACAAGATGACATTAGATCAATAAGGTTTCTACGAGCCGAGAGACAAACACATCAGAGTCAGAATGAAAGCGATTCCGAATGTCTTTCACCAATCCCTACGATAGTTCTGGAAGATCGTGTAAAATCGAGTGCTGGCATGGGATCGAACAGTAAATTAAGTATTAATGAGAGCGACTCAGAGTGTGCTGGACCATCTGGCATAAACCGTCTAGTATTGCCAGAAGATAGGCCAAAGCAGAGAACAATATCGACATCAAGGCAATACGCAAGTGATATCGATGAAGAATCGAGTTCTGAATACGAGACGTCAAATGATCATACTCGGCTGTGTCTTATTTGTTTCCGCGAGAAAAGTGTTTCCAATGATTCGGTTGCGAGCGACGTCGATTTTCGTCGTTCTATCGATAAAACTCGAAGGTACTTTTCAAATTTTTAAATCTTAAAAAAGTCGGTGATGAATTAACTTTCTTTTCGACACTCCGTGCGGAAAGTGCGTTTTTTCCGCACTCTTAGCAAAAAACGTGCGTTGAAAATCGCACTTTCCACGCGTTGTATCAAAAAATACGGTACGGCATATGTTCGGGAAAGAGTTTCTCGTCTCGTGTACCTTTCTACCCACGCTTCGCTCGGGCATAAACGCCACACGAGACAAGAATCTATTTTCCCGCACTTGTATCGTAATGTACTATTCTTTTTGTTGTAGGGAAGTCTTGAGGTATGCACAGCGTTTAGCGAATCCAGTTTTATACAAGCAAAGTCGACAGACATTACTTAGATTAAGACAACAATATCCTCATATTTTTCAGGTATAACGAACTTGAATTTTAAAAATGAAATGGATTTTTATAGTAATTTTTATATGTTTTAGGATGTATGTATATATTCTGAGATAGCCGCACGTTTAGCGAATAATACCTACAGAATTCAAGCAAGACGATTTTTGCAAGAATTATTCTTAGATTCTCCTTTTGAAGCAGTAAGTTTACTGAAACAATGGATTAACTAAATGCTAAGTTGATTTGATTTAAAAAACATTGATTTGATTTGTTTGCAGCTTCTGGAGGAACCGAAAGCAATTCTTAAAATGACTGTGAAAGCACCTACGGATAAGTCCGAGGACACAGAATCATCATATGTTCCTATACTACAGGCAGCGGTTGTCATTAGCCCGTCGCACAAGTCGTCAAAGGCACCGGAGACTAAAGTGAACGGAAGACTGGCGGTGGCTTCGGATCAGCAACCCGATCAATTATCAATAGTCAATGAGGAGAACGCGATGACGATCATAACAACCGAGCCGACGATTGTCAATTTGCAAAAGTCGAGTGGCGGTGGTGGCGTCGGCGATGGCAGTAGTGAAAGTACCATTCGCTCGTTGATATCAGAGCCGCGGTGTAGCGACGAGAAAATCATTGCCGAAATTCTCAGACCCGAGGAACGGACACAAGCGTCAAAGACCTCCGAGAGAATATTAAAAGCGACGAGCATCAACACTGCCATTAGCCTTGACTAGTTACTTCTTTTGAATTTTTAACAATTGTGTAAATATTTTATAAATATTCGCAGAGTAGGGACAATGTAATTGTAAAATAAATTGAAAAAAAATCACTGCCGTAATATTGTTTTTCTATGTATAATCGGTCTGCCAGCATCAATTTGATTTTTCTCTTCCGTCTTTTTTCTCTTTTTTTTGTTATTGAAATTATTGCACTAGCTAGGTATTTGTACATATATTGGCATTAATGAATTAAATAATTGAAAATATAGTATTTAAAATAAAAATCTATTTATAATTTACATTTTATCGTTTTATTTTGTTTGTACTTTTTATTTCTTGTTTTTCACATTTTTAGATATCAGACCAATTCAAAAACTAAAAGTCATACATAAACATTTCTTGTTATCCATATGTTTATCTGACAAAAATCTTTGTAAGTTTTCGAAAAAGATAAGATACAAAATGTGTTCACGTGAGTAATGGAATATGCCCGATTACTACAGTAAAGTCAGCTGATGGTTGTCGCTACGTGAAACAGGCAGAGAAATCTGTACACAGTATGTAGTATACATTTCCTTTAGATAGACTCTGGATACGTATATAGTGTAAAAGAAAAAAGTTATTTCCAATTGAGGACAACAGTGTGCTTACGATAATATGTTTTTTGAAACATTTTTATAATGTTATAATATTTACCATTTTTAATATTACTAATATTATATTTGATTTTATTTGATATCTGCAGGATGAGTTTATCTCATAAAAACTGATCGTTTACTCTAGTAACTTTGTAGTAAAAATAGTAAATACTAATTTAATATGTTGTTTTATTTGTAAATAACAAATATTTATTCAAAAATTTCTATTAATTATAATAATAATTTAAGCCTTAAGAAATATTCAGTTGTGAACGAGTCGCCATTATTTCCACGAAATTATATATATCAGCAAAACAAGATTAAACTGGAAAGCTTGCAGATTTTTCATAGTTCGAATAACAGATGTTACTGATTACAAATGATGCAGAATAAAAACAGAATTATACATGCAACTCTCATGACTGTAAATTTGTCTGCATTTAACAGAGTTCCTTGCCGAAGCTGAATACCTCTCGCTGGATCCGTACATGCGCAAAGTCTGTGAGATTTCCTTTGAGTTCCTTATGGTAAGCACACAAGTGGCAAAGACTGTCCAATCAAAACGTACAAATTATCCAGTGGGCAAACGTATAGTCGGGTACGCGGGCAGGAGAACTTATATTATCATGCATCCCGACAGATTAGATATTCTTTCGGTGGTGGGACGCGAACCTTATCTCTTGCCAGATTATCCAGATTTACCAAGCTCTGTAGCCCTGAGCATCTTGGGACAGCCTAGGTAATTTATAGAACGCGTAAATTTTTCAGATATGCTGCACTGAGTGTTAGATAATTGTCGACTGATTAATTGCCAGATTAATAGCGTACTTCAGTTTCATGGAATTTTGCAAGCCCGGAAAAGGTGAGCGGTTATTTTAGGGCAGTTGACTCGATTGTCGGACAAATAGGCAAACTTTTAGGACTTAAAATCATTGGTATAGCTGGTGCCGACCGCATTAATTACAAAACCGACATAATTGCAGATACACTCAAGGGATATGCCGAGAAAGGAGTTGACTGTTGCTTTGACAATGTAATCGAATTTTTATTATTAATATACTTAGCTGGCAATGTATAAAAGAAAATTGGATAGACTGTTTGCTGCATAACATCAGTTTCAATGACAATAACTTCAATTGGGAAGCGGCTTTAATCAACATATTTTAATGAATAGGTGGGCGATGAAATCTTTAGCACAGTTATCTATCAAATGAACAAATTCGGCCGAATCGCAGTACGTGGAAGCGTATCCTCGTACAACAGTGATCCTACAGATCTACCTAAATATACTCACGTTCAATTGCCGATCGTAAACAAGTAACTTTCAACGCACGTTGTTGGCTGAGCGTGCGGAAAATACGTGCTTTACGCACGGAGTGTAGGAAAAGCTGTCGTCAAAGTTTGACATTGCAACTATGCAATGCTTTTATGTAAATCAAATACTGTCGTTGCTTGTTATAATACACATTTTTTACTCATATTGTAGTATTGTAGAAAACTTAATTTACGTATATATATCTTTCTAAAAAGTATTTGCAATATATTGTTGTCAAAACAACTTTTAATATATATTCTCCATTTATAAGATGCATTTGCATTATACACTTATATTCAAAATAATAACTGGGTTGGGTCTATGATAAAATTGAAACGAGCAAATTAAATATCTTACTTTCCCCGTGTAAGATATTTAATTAGATAACCGATAATTTATATCGTCATATCAAAATATTTGGATAAGTTCTCATTTTTTAAATATTGACATAAGAGAAATGCATGTACTTTGGATAAACATTTAACAGAGTCTCTTGGAAATTGTTGAAATGTACTTAGACCGCATGGTTTCGATATAACAAATCACATAATTAATTATTATTACACTTAACTACGCAGCGCGAAAACATTTCAGAAGTTATAGTATGGTATAAATAAGATTTCCATTAATTGGTGAAACATACGGATCTTTACAAAACCAATTACGTCTTTTCTCAGTGAATGCGGTACATGCACATTATATAGCTGCTAATTATTCTTGTGTGGTATAGTATATTGCGGGTGTATAGTGTATATAAGCTTTCACGAAATTTTTAAATTTAAAACAATGATGTACTCGTGAAATGAATAGGTTCTCCAAATAGTATGAAAATATATGAACTTGATAGTTTTTTGCAATAGCAATGTCGGAAAAAAGATTTGAACGTGCATAGACAAGTAATAATTGATAATTAGCAAAGATAATAACGTGACACCAGTATTTTCGAGAAATTATCTGAAGTCACGGTGAGCTGCACCTCTTGTTTACAATGTCATTGCTTCACCACTACCGTTAGCACTCCTTGCGATAACTACTGCCTCTCTCGGATGTGGCGTGCAGTTATGTGTACACATATACTTTTCGTGCACGATCGTGTGTATAAATGTGCGCTGTGTGCGTTGAATGAACGCGCGATCTAGCGGAGAAATCTACCGGCGAACTCTCCTCACAGTTCACGCAACCGTTTATTGCCGGCTCCATTATATTTATATATGTACGTGACATTCGGGACGAACGTCGGTTTATCCGGACAACAAGTGGCCAAATCGAGTTACTAAGCCGGTTAGATCTTCACTTATCTATATTTCGTATTTAGCTCTTGATATCTACATTTTTCTATTTCGTTAATTAGTAGCGACATTGCATGTATATACGGTGATTGTGTAGCTGCAGATAAGTGTTGATAATTATATGTACTTGCTCCGCTTAAAAAAACACCTATATACCGTTGGTTTTTGCTTTTCTGCATAGAAAGTCTCCGAGTTTTCGCTCAACGATGGTTAAAGCAAAGAAATTTGTTTTGACCAAACACTTTGTCGGAGAACCAAAGCCCGGCGATCTCACTTTAGTTGAGTTCGATTTACCGGAACTCAAAGATGGAGGTGAGTGGACTGTCAAATTTGTATGCATATAAAACGACTGATCATGATATCATTGAATTACATTTGTGGATAATACTTAGTAGAAATCATTTCATGTCATTTGAAATATTCATACGAACAATGGAATATTTTGTATATTTTTAATCTTTCGACTATAATAAAATTTATAAATTTCTTTTCTATTCCCACTCGTGACTATAGTTATGAGGTTCATAATATATACGCTAACTTTATTTATCGAAATTTTTTCTTCGATTAAGTACTGTATTTAAAGCCGATTAATTTTGCGTTTTTACGTTTTTAATAACAGAAAAAATTATGATACTAAAATACCAGTCATGTTGTTAACATATGATAAGTATATTTATCTATTCAATACAATAGTGAATGTGTAAAGGCTACAACTAGAAATAATCATTATATTACAAAAAATAATGTTATCTAATTGATTAAAACAGTCATTGACTTATTTGGTTTCAAAACAAAAATATTAATTAATTACTGTTTTTAAATTTAACATAATAAACAGTAAATAAAGCTAAGCTGCGGGGCTAGAAAAATTCAATTGATTAAAAATTAAGCTATAATAGTACCATATATGTTTTTTTTATGATTTGATTTGCATTAGTACAAAAGATTTGTGCTAAAAAAAATTTCAATGCCGCCAACACTTGACTTTCTAGTAATTATTACTCTTGTGTCACAACCACCTGTTTCAATTACAAAGAACTTCAACATCTTCTTCCTTCATTTGTGCATATCATCTATGAAAAATATATGTTCATGACAGTTAGGCACTTGAATCAAAGAAGTATAATGAAATATCATAAGTCTAATAACAGATGTTAATACCAGATGAATATTCTCGAACAGACAGTGTATTAGAATAGACTTGTTACCTACAATTAGAATGTTATATCAGTAATAAGTGCACTAAATTATACAGACATTTAAATAGCTTCTTTTTTATATAGTTTACAAAAAGAAATTAATGTAGTCCTGAAATTTATATCAAATAATAACACTTGTATTGTTAAATTGAGTTGCATTTTGAAATCATATAATTATTGTCATCTGTAAAAAATGTGCCTTTTTTTCATAGAAATCCTTGTGCAAGCCGAGTACTTATCGGTGGACCCTTACATGCGACCGTACAGCGCGCGGTTCCCTATAGGTACCACCATGATCGGCGGTCAAGTGGCAAAAATTATCAAGTCAAAAAATCCAAAGTTTCCCGTGGATAAACGCATAGTCGGTTACTTGGGTTGGACAACTCACAGCGTTCTCAATCCCGACGATCCAAATCCTGATATATTGAACATGAAGCCTTATATTATATCTGGTATCATGGACGATTTACCGGTTTCTTTTGCTTTGGGAATGGCGGGAATGCCAGGGTAAGTTGCAATGATTATTTCCTGCTTACTTCCGAATGCACGCGACAAATGCTTAAAATCCAATAATTGGGTTGGGTTGGATTTCAGAAATACTGCGTACTTCGGATTGACTGAAATCTGTCAGCCAAAAGCTGGCGAAACCTTGGTCGTGAGTGGCGCGGCTGGAGCGGTCGGATCGCACGTCGGTCAGATAGGAAAGATTCTTGGCATGAAAGTCATCGGTATCGCTGGCTCCGACGCCAAATGCCAATGGTTGGTGAACCAACTTAAATTTGACCACGCTATCAACTACAAAACCGAAGACGTTTCGACTGCACTGAAAAAGGCTGCACCAGACGGCGTCGACTGCTATTTCGATAACGTGAGTATGCATTTCCATTTTTCAACTCTAGTACAAGGCGATTTTGCACTTAGCACACATGGACCAATGGTAAACGATGATTTTCGCTTCACCTCAGGTCGGCGGAGAAATATCCAGCACCGTTATTTACCAGATGAGACTACGTGGTCGCGTTTCCATTTGTGGTAGCATTTCCTCTTACAATGCCGATATGACTGCTCTACCAAAAGCTACCATTGTACAACTTGGTATGATATTCACTGAAATAAAAATGGAAGGATTTATGGTTACCAGATGGAACGATAGGTGGATGGAAGCGATTCAGAAAAATGTCGCGTGGATTCGTGAAGGGAAACTTATCTCCCGAGAGACTGTGACCGAAGGCTTCGAAAACATGTTCAAAGCTTTCACGGGTATGTTAAAAGGCGAGAATTTTGGAAAGGCCATTGTTAAAGTCTAATGTGAAAATTTATTTTAAATTGTTTATATTGTTATGTAATAAGACATCTTTTATTTATCAAAATTTGTTTTCAAATACATAATGCTTAAAAAAAATAGTTCTTTGAGATAAAAATCGGCGTTACAAACATTGATTAAATATTTTGTATAATAAGACAATAATAAACAGACTGAAAAAAGATAAAATCTATTGTGAAGTAAATTTTTTTCTACTAAATGAAAATCGTTTTTTATTGCTTATACTATTAGTATCTTTGAAATATTCAAATCTTCATGAGAAACTAATTATTTACATTATATCTGAAGTGAACTACAATATCTGCCAATGTACATCAATCGTTTTTAATTTTAGACGTATCAACATTGTTCATAAAAATTCTATCTTCACTGGTAATAATTTAATTAGTAAAAACGTACTTCATAGAATAAAATTTCACAACTATGTAAATTCTTTTTAAAAGATTTTGACGAGAATTCATGACTGATATCATTACGTTCCCATGACTGCGGCTATGAATTGTCAACATTTTTAATGATGTAGTTTCACGTGTTAATGCTTGACAATGAGAATTAATCATATTCTCGAAACGTTACGCATAATTGAATAAAAATGTCGTGTTCAAGAAAGGATCTATCTATGAAATTTTATACTGCAAATTATTTACAAAATATGCTATAAGATTTGTATTTTTAAAAATGAGAATAATTATTCATCGATGTTCTTGACAAGCATCTACAAATATAAATACTATGTGTCTGAAGTAAGAATTATAGCCTTAAAGTTATTCCAAATCTGACACCTATTCCTGCGGTGAAATATTTAAATATTAATAAAATTATTGAAATAATTATAAACTAAACAGTTATTATTGAAAGCCAGTGATCCAGCATACAAAACGTAAATTTACATACGTAAATAAAAGCAGATTACAACGAACTACAGTGGATCCACTGTAAACTCGCATGTATTCCAACAAATTAGTTTTTACCGAACCCTCGTTTTACAACGCATTCTTAGCAGAAGCCAATAAATGGGGTCAACAGGAACACGTAAAAAATGTAACAGCAGTTTGACAGATTAGAGAATTGAGTTAAAATTGAGAAATGGAAACAAATCCTTATTTTTTTGTAGTGATCCTCAAGAAAAATATCGAAGCACTTTTTAAAAAAAAATGAAGAAAATGAAGAATGAAAAAAAATTAATTTTCGAGTAAAGTTGATAGTAACGTTTTTTTTTTTTCATAAAAATAAAATTGATTTATCAAATATTCAAAGAGGAATAATAATTGAAAAGAAAAAAAAAATTTACAATTTGTTAGCATTTTTTAACCTCTATGCAGATTTGCCCCGGTGGCAGACTCATTACTATTGTTCGCGACGTTGGCCACTATTTGTAGCGGATGTATCGTAGATCTCCGCGGGGTTACGTCTAATAGTGCTTTTGAAGTCGATTCCATTCTTACCTACCTCACATTTTCTCAGGAACGGCTGGTCACGAGCTCGTCTGTGGAGAATATATATGTATCGAATTAACGTTAGTCTTATTCTACTTCTCTTGTGACCTTTAGTCCTCTGAATTGCCTGGTTATTCAATATCGAATGTGGGATTGGAAACTTGCAATCTCGCGTATAAATAAGAATTTGCAGTTCTCACGTATAGACTCTCAAAATGTTCGACTACTTTCTTTGTAATAAACCAAATCACCTGCACATCATTATCTTAGCAGTAAATAGATGCGGTCATGTTTATAATCATAAGAATCCTTATAACACCCGTAACGAGATCGTTAAAACAAACAAAAATAAAGAGTTGATATAATTAAAAGAAATTGAAAATATGCACTGCTTTGCAAATCTAATGAGCTCTTAATTAAAAAATCAATAATAGCAACAACAGCCAAATTGAAATATTCAAAAGTATTGAAAGTATAAAACTGATTTCGTTTACAAACTTGTCAATTCCTTTATCAAAGTTATCGAAGGTATAAAATGAATCGAATAATATATTCATATACACTCATGTATTCTTACTGTTAGAAGGTTTACTTCTTAGAACAACGTAATTATGTGTTGTCACGTTCCATTGAAATATGTGACTTTTACATTGGTGGATCCTCGTTATGGACATGCCGCTATTTTCCTGAGAAAGCGGCAACGAACTCGTGGGAAAACAGACATATTTATTCTAGACTAAAATCTTTTTCAATGCACCTCATAATTTCCTTGCACAAAGTGTACGTGTAAATCTAAAGCAACATTCACTGAAATACATTCATTGTCATACTCTGATTGTGACTCGATAAAAAAAATAGTATCAAATTAAAAATGTCTCCGGAAAAATACATACATACGATTTTCACAAATAGAGAAAGATTGGAAATACGAGCGCGTTTATTATATTTTAAATGGATACATTTTTAATAAATAAATTTCCAATCTAAAGACAGCTTTGAGCTAATGTCAGCTCATAGTTTTTTAACGTGTTACTATAAATCTTGGAAAGTCTATCTTTAACTTTGCAGTGAACTTCCTCTTTTCGATGTTAGAGAGTTTACAGAAGCGTCGGATGATGTTACGAAAAAGTGAAAATGCGCATTGAAGCATCCCAATCCGTTTCTGGTCCAATGCGTGCGTCATTGATGCGACTTTACTTGCCAAGTCTTGAAATCGGTATAATGTTTTTCTTTTTATAAGAATTTAAAAACAATTAGTACAATGCGATTTTAACGATCCTTTGCTAGTTGACAAAACGAATATTAGTTTTTGAGAATAATATTTTAATGATAAGTTCACTTTTTTCTTTAGGATCTCACTACCTTAGAAAAACTGACGCTATTTCTATATAGACGGGCGAAAGAAAAATGTATACCATTAAGAAAATTGTCATCACCACATTTGTACATACATACGTGACATAACATCTTACGAGGGTGGTTTGATAAGTCCGTGACTTCTCAAAAGGTGACACTGTTATCGTAACGTATTTTATACTTTAAGAGAGTCTCATCTAGTATGAGTGTGTACACAAAGTTTCAAGTCAATACGTTGGTTAGAAAATTTTTGGATCTTTTGAATTTAGTGTTTCATTGTTTTTACAAAAGCATGGAAAAAAAACGAATTTCGAGTGCTTATTAAACATTATTTTCTGTGTGGAAAAACACTTAAGGAAACAGAAGAAAAGCTTCAAAATATTATAAGGACTCTATATTATATTTCATTATTAGATAGGTTTGAAACCATACTGAAGGAAAAGCGGCCCCATCCGGCGAAGAAAAAAGTGCTCTTCCACCACGACAATGCACCAGCTCACACGAGCGCAATTGCAATTAGTAGAATTGCGGTGTGAATTACTTCCTTGCCCACCTTATTCTCCAGATTTTAAACCTTCTAATCATTTTCTATTTCCAAACATGAAAACTTGGCTTGATGGTAAAAGATTTTCATCGAATGAAGAGATTATGACTGCCACAAATGAGTATTTTGAGTTCTACAAAAGTTACGTTTTGGAAGACTTAAAAAAGATTTAATACCGCCGGAATAAATGTATCGAGTTGGGAGGGGACTATATTGAAAAATAAAAAAAATAGTTTAACTAAATTGTTTTTTTTTATTTAAAGGTCACGGACTTATCAAACCACCCTCGTATTTTGGTATATACCTTGATCATTTGGATAATGAAGACTGAAGCTTTTTGTAAGATCGAACATTGAAAATCTTAAAAGTTTGAAATAAAATTACATAATGAACGCTGTTTCCCGGTACTTGTCCGCAGAGTCGCGTGCCCCCATGTCGATACTCGACTTGAGCTCTGCGAAATCAAGTGCAATAATGAACTCGGATAAAAAGGATATTTGTAAAAAGGAAAAATCACCGGCCGATTATGGTGACACTTGATCCGTATCAAAGGAATCAACCGATACAGTTCGTTACTCAAGGAGCGTATGTAAACCTAAGAGTTCACTTGATATCGCAAAAGTAATTGAAAAACTTTCAAATTATGAAATTCACCAGCTAGATGAAGAAGCGTGTGTCTTGGGAAAATCGGATAATTCGCGTTGATGCTTTGGTCGATGGGAAGCCCACAATGTAGGAGAAACTTAACGACCTGTGAGTTCTTGTTATACGCGCTACGTGAGAGTGAGATGTGCCTTTGTTGTCTGACGAATTTTAAAAATTGTTACGCATGATACGAGAGAATAATGAAAGATCGACAAATGGGATTTTTCGCGAGAGTGATCTGACTTCGTTAAAATCCTTACATACAGTGTGAGCGGCAACTGCATACAAATACTTTGTTCGAGGGTCTAGTCGTTACCAATGGCTAATGAAAATTTCAATGCCAAGGGAAAAGTGGCAGATCCTGATAATCCTTGATGGACAAATAAGCGTTTATCAATAGATTAAACGAACCAACATTTTCACCGCACTTATCTGCGAAATGCAATGCTGTGTAGCCTAGTAAATTATTATTGATATTAATACTCGTAAAAAATCTGGTAATAATATATATTACCTCCGCTTGTGGAAAATTGTTTTAATGCGCTTGATGTCTAAATTCAGTTTGCAAGCGTGATAAATTTCACAAGTTTTTCCTTGATTTTATAACTCATAATTACCTAATTTTCTTTATTTCGCCGGCAATAATTACACACGTACAACCATTATATCAAGCAGGTAAAAGTGAGTGGTGACTTTTTTCTTTTATAATTCCTCCGTAAAAGATAAAACTTTAAAAATCTTGCAAAAAATTGCCATTCCACCAGAGGCTCATTATTACTTGTAATTACTTTTGTATGATTTTTTACTAGTACAAGCTTTAACAACATCGAGACCTCTTCGATGTTTTTAAGAAGATAATTGTTATAATATGTATCAAATGAAAACTTTCTAAATATACTTATAAACGAGATTACCCCGTGAACTTCTCTTGGCGCGCATTCAAGCTACCCTTAGCTATACCTTCCTCTGGCCGTCACTTCCGCATTTATGAGCTTCGCAAGCATGAGAACGCAGCGTAGTTTCGCGGTAAACGAATTCATAACAAAATTATAACTTATCGTCAAAAGATGCATCTATATTTATGAGGCAGTTATCTTTTTCTACGTAAAAAAAAATCTTTTTTCCGCTTGCATCGTAAAACGTCCAGTCGCTCGCGCTTGTCTTGTTTACGACAAATAAAGATAATTGAAGCGCGCAAACTGTTGAAATTAGTCTCTCGCATCATTAACATATCGCGCGGCCGAATGAACCGTGCACGAGTTTTATCGAATATTTTTACTTTAGCGTCGCCTCGAGAATGTGAAAACAGTTGATTTTCACTTATAGCAAAACTGATAATTATTTTCGCTGACTGCAAGTGTTATTAGTTTTCGTTGATTTTGTAGCTATTCACACGCAGGCTTAAAATGAAAATGTCGAGTATTCACTCTAATTATCCAATAAATATTATAACCATTTTTTATATATTTTCTATTAGGAACACAGAGCTTTCGTTGCGTTAAAGTCGATCGCTTCCTCGCTCGATTTTAAATCATATTTCTGTTTGCAGCCACATTAAGATCACTCGATATGACAATTTGCTGCGAGAACAGTGATTATCTTTTTACATTATTTTAGTGAAACTTGTAACTTTCTACGTATTAATTTATAGCGATGCTTACTTTTAAATTCCGTTTTTTCTCACGTAGTTGATTATTATTATTATTATTATTATTATTTACTGCATGAAAATTGAAAAGTCAAAGCTGAAAAATATGTCAATGAAAAGTAAAAAAATTAGCCGACTCATCGCGATGTCGATACACGCAAGTAGTCGACAACAACAGATGAGAGCTGGCTTTGAATTTCTTCGTTCGATTTCTTCACGAAACGGATGTTGCGTTGCTGGCGAGCGAGCGCTGTTCGAAAAGCAATTATCCAATCATGTTTCATTCGGTGAATCGACAAAATGTAATGTAGCAGTAGGCAGATCGTTAGAGAAACCATTCTTTAAAAAAATGATGGATGCCTGTGACGCGGAACGAGGCTCCTAACAATGGGTTCGACCATTCGGTCTAGCTTTTATAGCGTGGAGACGTACATCCGCGTACCTCGGCTAGATTTCACGACGGCGACTAAAGAGTTGGCCCACCGTTGTCTCGAAACCGACGCGGATGTGGAGTGGAATATGCAGCACGAGAAAAACGAAGTTGCATCGGGGAGAGATGAAAGGAAGAACGAGGAGAGCACCTAAGAGACGCAGTCGGCGAAAGGCCGCGAACGAGCAGTACGAGGCAAAAGAAAAAAAAAAGACTAGAGTGGGAAAATGTAGCTGGAGCTTGATACTGATTACAGGTATTGACTAGACGACTCGAGTCGTTCTTTTTCTTTTTACTTTTTCCTTAACGGATTCCCGTCGCGGTTTCCGCTTTTTCTCGGCAACGCGCGAGAGACCTTGTCGCTCACTAATATACCTATCATTTTCAGCTAATTTGAATTCCAGATTTCGGAGCGCATGCTCGTGATCCTTTCGGATTTTCCACCGATGCTAACCGAGCCGCCAACTTTCAGATCAACTTGGGAAAAAAGCCACTGGCTTTACGGCTGCGAGATAAACGTCTGCTTTTTCGCCAAGTGAATTAGAGTGACTATCTTTATTGCTTCTCATTTTCTGTCGAGTTGAAAAACAGGGTAACAAATAAAGAAAATGCTTTCCTTTTCGTATTATCGAATCGGTATATTTCTATAAAAAGTTAATGATATCAGTCTTATTTTCCACGTACGTTGCAAAACAATTATTGGCTTCATTGCAGAGTGTCTTGATCGAAAGCCATCGGGTGCGTTGTTCCGAAGACGGAAGCAAGCGAAACCGGTTGCCATCGACAAACTTCGAATTTTATTTTAGACGTTTATTATGCCAAAAAACGGGTTATTCATGGGCGAATTATCCCCACGAGACGCAATTTTAGTGCGATAAATTAGAAATACCGAAAAACAAAAGAAAAGAAAAAAGAAAAAATAAAATCACACGTCGGAATTCCACGCGAGAAGCCGTCCAATAATTCCCATCGACAGCGGCGCTAAGCGCAAAATCTCGCTAAATTCCAAGATTAAAAATGTAATAATCGGTTCGGTCGTTCGAGCTGCAGGCTCGCGCGAGCGCGGAGCGCTTGAGACGGACGAGGAGGCGAGCGAGAAAGGCGTCGACGGCGCGCGTTCCTAAAAGTTTCTAACGCGCGAGGCAGGTGAAAAGCGGAGAAGTATAACGCTGACACGCATCGCGTAGCCGGCTAATAGAATAGGAAGCACGCGAGCGCCGCGGCGGTCATTCGATTCTCGCGTCACGGAATCCGATCCGGGAGCGCAGTCGCGAGAGTTGGGAAAAGCCGCGCCGGCTTTGTGCACGCAAACCCGAGATTATCGCGGCGGATTGATTTTCAGATCGGTCAGAAAGTCGCGTCTCAGGTGTGCGGCCGCCGCTCGCCTACTGCTCGCTTTTCCTGAACAGAGCGTTCACGTCTTGGCGGCCGTTGTTGTTGTTGCTGTGCACTTTCAAGTGCAACTTGATGTGCTGCTTGATGGGCGTGCTGTAGGAGCAGTCCGGGCAGTGATAATGCCCTTTCACGTCGCAGACGCTGTCGAAGTGTCGCTTGATTTGATGGTACTCTTCGAACTCGCGGCCGCACAGTGTGCATCCGTAGAACGGTTTTTGCTGGCACTTGTAACACTCCTGCCTGCCAGACAGACGAATGTCGCAATCCACGCAAATCTTGTAGAAACGATCTGTAACGGTATAACCCACACACACACACACACACACACACGTTGACTTACGTTGCACTTCGCTTTTTTTCGGTCTGTCGCTCTCTTGTTATTTATCCACTGCGACGAAAAAAAGGCACTTTCAATTACTTACCACCTCTCACTCGGTTGCCTTTTACGTGCACAACGAGCACGTGTTTCGTTAGATAGTCCTTTCGTTGAAATGTTTTTTTGCACTCGCCGCAGATGAATTTTCGTTTGTTGCAGCTCAACAGATGAACGTTCAAGCTGCTCTCGTTCTTCAGCGTCGTGTGACATTTTTCGCACTCTGCGACAGACGAGCAGAAGAAACAGAATGAGAGAAAAAAACAAATAAATAAAAACAAGGAAGAGATCGGCAAGGGCGTTCGAAGCATTGTTGGGAAAAGCGAGCGAACAGTCACTTCACCTATCGGATCCCTGGCCGCGTGTTTGAACCGCTCGTGCTGCTCCAGTTTCGAGGCGTTTTTGAATAGCTTTCCGCACTTTTCGCAGAGAACGCTGGCCTCGGCCTCGCAGTACGCCAGGTGCTTCTTGAGCGCGTTCTCGATCATGTGCTTGCCACAACGCGGACACTCTGAAAGCAGAGAGCGAGACGTTTTTGCATTTTCTTTTCTTATTGATTCGCCGACTTGTGGCGCGACAATGACGGGACTTACGCGCAAGCGCCGCCGAAAAGAACTTGCTGTCCAGGGTCTGCCTTATGAGCGCATTCATGGTGGTGCGAGCGCAGAGCTGGCGCGGCGGTGCGGCTTGGGCGGCGACTGCCCGTTAAATGATCGTCGCGCAGTTTCCTAATGCTCGTTTGCGCCTTCGATAGGTCACTGATAGCGCTACGCGGATAGGTGTACGCACTGCGGCAAGTTCCGGCTTGTACTTTCACGCGACGGCCGAGCAGAGGATAAAAAACACGGGAAAGAAAAAGGAGCGCCGGCCCCGCTTCTGGGCAGCAGGCAAATGGGGACTGGACAAGCGCAGTCGGAATTGGGAAAAGTGCGAAGCTGGCCTGCCCGTGGAGGTAGCTGCGGCGGTGGTGGCGGCGGCGGTCGTCGAGGCTGCAAGGCAAAAACAGAGGCGGATTAGAATGTACAGAGGCAGAGCGGCGCGCATAGAAAGGCGTGCGCCGGCGGAGAGATGCGTGTGCAACTTACGATTCGCGATGAATGAAGCGAGCGCGAACGGAGATGCCGTTAAGAATGCGCGTGGCGCGTTAAGGCCGCGGCCAAAAGTGAAGCCGAGTGAAGTGAACCGAGCAGGTAGGCGCGCGCGAGTTGAATAACCGAGGCGGCGCGTGCACACGTGACGGCGCCGAGTCGCGGCAGAAGTCACTCGGCGAATCAGCCGGTCCCTCGCGCGTGCTCCGGTCAGCAGCTCGGTTCGGAGTGCAAGGACCGCGACGGCAACTGGTTTTCTGGACGCTGTCCTGTAACTAGGTCTGCCCCCACCAACCCCCTTCCTCGAGGCCTGCTCGCGCGCCGAGATTTTTCGGTGGTACCTTTTGGCCGTTGACTCCCTGCGACTTCCCTCCCTCTGCCTCTCTCTCGCTCTCTCTCTCTCTCTCTCTCTCTCTCTCTCTCTCTCTCTCTCTCTCTCTGCTGCCACCGCCGCCGCCGTCGCCGCC
Source organism: Phymastichus coffea (assembly GCF_024137745.1). Lineage (NCBI taxonomy): Eukaryota > Metazoa > Arthropoda > Insecta > Hymenoptera > Eulophidae > Phymastichus > Phymastichus coffea. The sequence continues at coordinate 514,796 of NW_026706911.1, forward strand.
GCGCTCGACCCAGGACCAGCCGAGGGCGTTCTTCCTCTCCGCGGAACTGCCTTTTTTCCCTGCAAATGCTTGCTGCTAGGCCACCACGGCTCTCATAGCGACCTGCGAATGCGGGGGCGGATGTGTGTTCTATTGCCTAGACCGCTGCTTAGGTCGCACACGCTAGATGGATCTACTTGTATTCTGCACTCGACTCTATTTTTTTGCATACACCACTGTTATGCTGTACTACATATCCCTTTCGCTTTAAACTCAACTACGTACGCCACGCGATCTACCTATATCGTTCACGTAACTGTCCATTCACTTAACAGACCTCTATATTGTACATTACATTTTACTTGGCCGCCGTAAATCATTTCACGTAGGCGGATTTGCTTTCTAAGGCTGTAGCCAGTTGAAAAACCTCATTGAACAAATATCAGAACTGTTGATTACTCTCCTCCCGAGGATATTTCTTCTTCTAAAAAAGAGCTTTAATGGTGAAAGCGCTATATACGCGCAATTCGTAGCGATAGTCAAGTTGGAATTTTTTATTTTTAACATGACCCACCATCGACTTGCAATGACTTTTTTTTGCATTTGCGAACTCGAGCAAGCAGCATTCTTCGAAAAATCAATTTGGGACAGCTTGTCTCAACGTCGTTTATCGTAACTCGAAGTAATTATAATTTTACTGCAATCTTTATGGCTAAAAGCTGTTATCATTGAAATTGCATGCAGTAGAATACGATGTGGACATTTACTTTGTCAATTTTTTCCAATTGCCAGTTTATAATTTTTTAATAAAATCATTCCTCGGACGATGAGTATCTAACTAATTGTGTATATATCGATGAAATACGAAGAATAATCTATACCGTAGCTTGTAGTTTTTAAAATAGCAATAACAATATCGTGACATGAATTAAAGCAACGATCGATATTTTCCATTTAGCGCAGACGAAAAGTTTCACCCAGTAATCAGTATTCATACCAATTTAGCTATCTACATAGATTGCATGCAAATCGAGTGAAAATAGTATATCGTTAGTCGTATTCTAACGTTCATTTTTCTTTTGACTATGCTCAACTGGCAAATCTTTTCTTTTTCTATTTTTTAGTATCGAGCACGGATTTACATTTTTTTCTTGTGATACTGTAAGCGTCTCATAGATACTGTATTCGCGAAAGCACGCGAGCGAGTAGAAAAAGTGCCGAATTTCGCGGTGTAACAGACCCCTCGAAAGGTAGAGGTCCTCTGCCGCGAGCACGCCGTTACGCAAGAACAATTTGACAACCTTGAGCACACTTTTGTTATGTAAGCTTCTTAGGATTGAGTTTATCGTCGCGGTTTAAAAGATATACTAATCGAGCATTTAGGCAACGAACTTTATTGCTCAATGCTCATTGTCTCCCGCTCTCGGCTTACCGGCAGTATATTGCGGACAGCGGTGGAGGTAATATTTTTTACAGCGTCTAATTTAATTCCTGTCCAAACTTTGACTTTTTATACATCCTGCTTCGTAATAGATTCAGTCATAAAAATTAGAGTATTCGGCTAATGGGCGTCCTTACTAATTCCAATTTTGCAACCGTATTGCAATTTTCTTTTTACAGCTTCTGTCCGTATAATTTCGTTTTATTTATCACTTATACTATTTCATATAATACTAAGCTAATACAAATTTGTTTCTAGAAAGTTACGTGCGATTATATATTATTCGCTGTAAGCATTTTGTTTTTTCGTGTTTTCTAAAAATTATTCGAATATCAGAGCGTGAAAAAGTCGTGTCGCGAAGGACTCGTTACAATGCATCATAAAGAGGCTTGAAGAAAAATCTTAAACAACGTGACTATGGCGTCAATCTTTCATTAACAGATTTTATTTGTCGATTGGGAACATTAAATATATAAATAGACGATGTAAATAAATTAACTAAAAATGAAATTATTTTTAAGATTGTTAATCAAATGATACAGTTTTTATTGTACAACCAATATAGTATTTATCTATTCAATTGGTATAAAAATTGTTCAAAAATTGAATCAACTTCATCGTAAAATATATTAAACTTTTGTTATTGTTTTTCACAATTATATCATTGTCTGTACTAAATTTGTAATCATTTTCCGAAAAAAATTTATATTACAACGTATTACCATAATATACTAGCTCTTACTGAGTTTTGAAAACATAGTAAGCGTACTATATTTTAAAAACTGGCGCCACTTATCAATGCAATCCATACAAATATGGCTGCCGTTTAGTTCACGGCACATTATAGATTTGTGAGCTGACGTGTCTTGTGCTTTCGTACGGTTTTTTAGTTTAGCCAAAATGAATGCTTTTAAACGTGAAAAAAAGGAAGAGGAAGATGGTAAGTATCATTTTTAATATAAATTTCAGTCCTTTATGGTATGTTCTCATTGGTGTTCGTATTAAAACAATGAAATAAGGTTATTTCCGTATACCTGTTTGTCAGCTTTCAAACCTATATCTTTATCAAAATAATAAACATTATCCTATTCTGTATTTAGTTATAGTTCTAACAATAATTCTGTGTTTTAAATAGGGGGGAATCCATTTCAAAATCTGGAAAAGACTTCTGTGCTACAGGAAGCTCGCACCTTCAATGATACTCCAGTTAATCCAAGGAAATGTGCACACATTTTGACTAAAATCTTGTACTTGCTGAATCAAGGAGAACAACTTGGAACAACAGAAGCCACGGAAGCTTTCTTTGCTATGACCAAGCTTTTTCAATCTCGTGATGTTGTGCTCCGCCGTTTAGTGTATCTGGGTATCAAAGAATTAAGTTCTGTTGCCGAAGATGTTATTATTGTTACATCAAGTTTGACAAAGGATATGACGGGCAAGGAAGATCTTTATAGAGCAGCAGCCATTAGAGCATTATGCACAATCACAGACAGTGCAATGTTAGCTACTATTGAAAGATACATGAAACAAGCAATAGTAGATCGCTCTCCAGCAGTTTCAAGTGCTGCTCTAGTGTCTTCTCTCCATCTGACAAGGGTTTCTAGTGATGTTGCAAGGAGATGGGCAAATGAAGCTCAAGAGGCTTTGAATTCTGATAATGTTATGGTTCAGTATCATGCACTGGGTGTACTTTATCAAGCTAGGAAGTCAGACAAGCATGCAGTTATTAAATTAGTAGCAAAGTTAATGAGATCTAGTCCCAAAAGTCCTTATGCAGTTTGTATGTTGATAAGAATGGCCTGCAAGCTATTAGATGAAGTAGACGAAGGATCAGAATTTTTAGAATTCATTGAATCTTGTATTCGTCACAAATCAGAAATGGTAGTTTATGAAGCTGCACATGCATTGGTTAATCTTGGTAGAAGTGGCACAAGAGAAATTGCATCAGCCATCAGTGTTTTACAATTATTCTGTGGCTCTCCCAAACCAGCTCTTAGATTTGCTGCAGTACGCACTTTGAATAAAGTAGCAATGACACATCCAGGAGCGGTAACTTCTTGCAATTTAGATTTGGAAAATTTAATTACTGATTCAAACAGATCAATTGCCACCTTAGCTATTACTACTCTTCTGAAAACTGGTGCAGAAAGCTCTGTGGATCGTCTGATGAAACAGATTGCTACATTTGTATCAGAAATCTCTGATGAATTTAAAGTTGTTGTTGTACAAGCCATCAGGTAATTCCTTTTATACTACAATACATTCATTAAAATTGCTTTGAAAATTTCTCACATTAGTGTGTCTATAACATTCTTATATTAATTAATCTAATTATAATTTTTCAGAGCACTTTGCCAGAAATTCCCACGCAAACATACCGTGCTCATGAACTTTTTGTCGGCAATGTTACGAGACGAAGGAGGTTTGGAGTACAAAGCAGCCATCGTTGATACCATTATCGCAGTGATGGAGGGTAACGCTGAGGCAAAAGAAGCTGGTCTCGCTCATCTGTGTGAATTCATTGAGGATTGCGAGCACACTTCCTTGGCAGTACGCATTCTTCACTTGCTTGGCCAGGAGGGTCCTACGTCGAAGCAACCATCTCGTTACATTCGTTTCATCTACAATCGCGTGATCTTAGAAAGCGCGAGCGTGAGAGCAGCCGCAGTAACTGCGTTGGCACACTTCGCCGCTGCTTGTCCTGCTTTGCTGCCGAATATTCTCGTGCTGTTATCGCGCTGTCAACTCGATTCTGATGACGAAGTTCGCGATAGAGCCACTTATTACTGCACGATTCTTCAGCAAAATGCCGATCCAACAATCTTGCCGCTTGTACAACCACCGCAACTATCAATACCGAGCCTAGAAAGAGCATTAAGAAATTACGTTACATCATCGATGGACGAGGACTTTGACATTTCATTGGTAATTATTGAAATCTCAAACAATTGCTGTATCTATTTTCTGTTGTTTTTTATGATTTGAAAAAAATCGTAAATTTCAATTGTTTTCTGCAGATCCCACCTGCACAAGTAATTGAAGAACCAACGCCAGAAGTGACGGCGGCAGTGAGACCACAGCAGCAAAGACTGACAAGAGAGGAAAGCTACATGGAAAAGCTTACGCAAGTACCGCAACTTGCAGCAATCATTGGCGACTCAATATTGTTCAAATCCTCAACTATCATCGAACTCACGGAATCAGAAACAGAGTACTACGTCAAGTGTATCAAGCATTGTTTCACAGATTTTCTCATTTTGCAATTTGATTGTGTTAATACGCTGGATGATCAGTTCTTGGAAGACGTCAGAGTGGAAATAGAAACGCAAGACACGTATGTATTTTAACGATCCATTTTTATCTTTTGAAACAGTTATAACATTTTATATTATCGTAAAATTGAAAATGAGTCACTGAGCGATTGAGTGTCCATGCAATAATAAGTCCGTTATTAATTAAATCATGATTCTAAACTTGCTTAAAATCATATGTTTATTTACAATGGTCTGATTGTTGTGTTCGCAGTATTACGCGTCGCATCCTCTCGTCTATTCTAGTAAATAAAAGCTAATCCGAACGATATTTAAAGATTGAGTTTAACTCGTCAATCGCGATCCTAGTGTTAGCGAATAATCGCTTACGTAGAATGATGAGGAATGATATTCCAACCTCCTCGGCTCGGTGATCCTCTTATGATGACCAGTGACTTCCTTAATCGAAGGTACGAGGTTTCTTAGAGTCGTTGACCAATCTCGATGTGGGAAACTCCAAAAGGCTGAGAGGTGTTGATCGGAGGGCAGATGCCGCGCGAGTCTCGGTTTTATTTTATTTTGAGCACCATCCCTCATTGCTGTCCACAACTGAAGATATCGCGCCTCGATCAGCTCGCCATCTCGCACAATCGAATCCCGAATCACTCAGAACCGCGAAATATTTGACTTCGCGAAATACGTATGTTACACAGTTCTACGAATTAACTTTTAAAATTTATTTCAGCTACACTTTAGTCTGCGAGGTTCCATGCCCAAAGTTGCCATATAACGAACCAGGCACATGCTACACAGTATTGAAATTTCCCGAGGATCTTCAATCTACGGTCATCACGTGTCCTGCAACAATGAAGTTTATTGCTCATGAATGCGATCCAACGACCGGTTCGGCTGAAGAGCAAGGCTATGATGACGAATATATGGTAAGCATTTTTACGCAGTATAGAAATTTTTATTTAAAATAAGTTGCTAACAAAATGAAAACCGTTATAGTTGGAAGATTTGGAAATAACAGTCAGGGACCAAGTACGCGGACTCGGTGTCCGCAATATCGACTTCGCAAGTGTCTGGGATTCCGCAGAAGCTCGCAACTTTTTCACGCAAGAGCAAGTATTTGCCTTGGGTGCTAGAGTTACTACTATTGAAGCTGCTATTCAAAGTCTAATCACATTCCTCGGTATGGAACCAGCAGAAAGATCCGATCGTGTCAAGTCTGGCGCAGCTCAGCACACACTTTTACTTTCTGGCATGTACAGAGGTGGCAAGGAAGTTTTGGCCAGGGCAAAACTTGCACTTACGGATCAAGTCACCATGCAGTTTACTGTTCGCTCGCAGGATCCCGATGTCGCAGAGCTGATGATTTCTTCTGTTGGTTAAAGATTCCACGACGTCTATTAAAGATTCGGGGTTAAAATTTGTTGTGAGAATTGTGGAGAAAAATAGCGAATTTTTTTATGATCTTGTGTCGAAGTGTAGACGCATTATAGGTACTATTGAGTATTTTTGAAGAATAGCAAGGATGTTTATTTGTTGTCTTGAACGTGACTATTATTAATTTTAAGAAAAAATTACTGTATAACTGTGAGACAATTGTATTTTTTTATAAATTTCAATTGTGTATTTAAGTATGATTATTATAAAAATACAAATATTATCAGACAAGCGTTCAATTTTTATAATGCGTATACTTGTCAGATATATGCGTTTAATTGCAGATACCTACGCTATCGATAGATTCTCCAATTGAGAAATTAAAGAGGGCGTATGATGTATTAGCACACGAATGTGGTCAACGGTGCACTGTGTGCTATTTCTGCGTAAGCGTAGCATACATAGTTTCTCATAGCTATTCGACTCCAGCGCGTTACGGTTGTAGCTCGAGTCTGGCTCACTCGCAGTCGCGGCATCGTGTTTTTTTGTTCCCGCGAGTAAGGTTTTTTTGCGAGTCAATTCGAAAATGGCCGCTGTACTCGACGAAGTCGGCAAGTCCGCGGAAAAGCTCGTTGACGAGGAGAAAGACGAAATCATCGACGACGCTGATCAGGCTGGCCTAGAAGCGTCCAAGAAGAAGAAAAAGAAAAAGAAGAAGAAGAAGGCCGGTGTGTGCAGTCAATACGATTATTGTTTTTTTAGGTTCATCTTTACAAGCATGCCGACATGCTCTCATATGTTGCTCGCGATTATTTGCTTTTACAATTGTGCAACAAGCTAACGATTTTACAATGTAGTTGTATGATGTGAATATAAATGATTTTTACGATAGGATTTTGCTAATAATAACTGATTTTTTGGTTAGAATGTGGGCATACGTTAATGACTCGTGGGAGCACGTGTTGATAACGTTTGAAATTATAATTATGTTAAATTGTTGCTAAGTGATCATATGTGCTTATAGATTCTGGAGAAGCAAGCGCAGATGTTCCAGAAGGTGAAGATGAAAAATCTAAGAATGACAAAATTGACGAAGGTTTGATAATTTTTTTTTACGTTATATTAATAAATAGTAGAGTAGTGACGCTTTCAATACGGTTTATGTTTATAAAACCGACAGCGCACTATCGGTACCCTCAGTTTTAGAATAATGTTTTTAAAATGTATAGATGTGAATTGACCTTGACAAATTATTAAGCTAGGATTTATTATAGAATAGAGTTTTAACAATCTCGTTGAATAAAATTATTAATATTATTAATTTTTATTTAATTTCAAGTACCACTTACAACTTGAGAATCTATTGACCAATTGTTATTTTACATCTTTATATATATATTTAATCTATTTATAGGTGTCGGTGAAAATGGAACAGAAGATGCAGCTGAAAATGATGATAAATCTGAAGAGAAGAAAAAGAAAAAGCGCAAGAATAAGGGGAAAGGAGCAAATAAGGATCCAATAGCTTTCCCAGTTGTAACCTTGTATCCAGATGGTAATTTTCCTATCGGTGAAATAATGGAACATCCTGCAGCTCATGGCATTGACGAGAGCAAAGCCAAACACAGGTTTACAAGTGAAGAAGCAAGAGCTCTGGATCGCTCTCAGAATGATATGTACAATGAAGCTAGATTGGCTGCTGAAGCTCACAGACGTACTAGGAAGCATATTAAGAATTGGATAAAACCAGGCATGACCATGATTGAGATTTGCGAAGAATTAGAAACTGTTGCCAGGAGACTCATTGGTGAAAATGGTCTTAAAGCTGGTTTAGCCTTTCCAACTGGATGTTCTAGAAATAACTGTGCAGCACATTATACACCAAATGCTGGTGATAAAACTGTTCTTGAATATGATGATGTGACAAAGATTGACTTTGGCACTCATATTAATGGACGTATCATTGATTGTGCATTTACCCTTGCATTTAATCCAAAGTATGATAAACTCATTGAAGCTGTTCGTGAAGCTACGAATACTGGTATTAAAGCAGCTGGAATAGATGTTCAGTTATGTGATGTTGGAGCTGCCATTCAGGAGGTCATGGAATCTTATGAAGTTGAAATTGATGGAAAAACTTATCAGGTAATAGACAATTATTATATAATAACAATGCTGCAAGTTATGAAGTAATGCTTATCGCACTAACTCAATTATTATGTTTGAAGGTAAAATCTATTAGGAACCTAAATGGTCACTCCATAGCACCTTATCGAATCCATGCTGGAAAAACTGTGCCAATTGTTAAAGGTGGAGAAGCTACAAGGATGGAAGAGAATGAATTTTATGCTATTGAAACTTTTGGATCTACTGGAAAGGGCATGGTTCATGATGATTATGATTGTTCTCATTATATGAAGACTTTTGATTCTGGCTTTGTTCCATTGAGGTTACAGAGTAGTAAATCACTTCTCAATACAATCAACAAACAGTTTGGTAAGTATCCATTATAAAATAAAATAAAACTTGATGGTAATTATTCAAAAGAATAGGTAGATTGCTTTGTCAATGATAAATTTTATTCAATCAATATAGTTTTCATATTTATTTAATTACAACAGTTTACATTTTTACATATCGATTACAGACTAAATTTAATATTCTAAAATATATTTTTCCTCAATCATCTAATAGATATTTATTCATAGTAAATATCGATTTTCAAAGGGAAATCTCCATTTTGATTTTTAAACATTCATTTAATGTAAATGAGGTACAATCTAACATGATATACTCACTGAATTGTTAAAAGCTACTTATTATCATTTTAGGTACACTAGCGTTTTGTAAACGTTGGTTAGATCGTGCCGGCTGTACCAAATATCAAATGGCTTTGAAAGATCTCTGTGATAAGGGTGCAATTGAAGCTTACCCACCACTGGTTGACGTCAAAGGATCCTATACTGCTCAGTTCGAGCACACGATCGTATTGCGACCCACGTGTAAGGAAGTCATTTCGCGTGGCGACGACTATTAAAACGCAAGTCTTCACAAAAATTATCAACTCTATTGTCAAAAACACTGTAACAATTTTTTTAAAATCCATATATGTCTTGAGATGAGCTTTTAGAGTATTGTATTCTGTATTTTTAATTATAGTGACAGTGAATAACACGTTGTACAGGTTACTTCAGAAAGCACTTCAATTAAAAATTTTTTGGTACTCTGAAGGAGTGTTGATGTGGCATTAAAGTTGATAATCGAATTTGTTTGCAATCAAATGCATTAAGAGTTTTGTCACTGTATTTTTTTTCTTTTTTCATTTTGTAATTATGTAAACACGTTATACAAGTAACGACATTCTCTGTATAATCTTGCGTGCTGATTGATAAGTTGATTTTCTGGCTTGCTTTTTCTCTCAAAAGAAAATTGTGAGCTGGAAGAATGATGAAGCGAATCGAATAAAATGATTAGAATTTTTATTTGAATCTTTAATATCAATATTTTCTTTTATACATTCGTGTTATCTATAGTAGATCGATAATTATTATAATAGATCAAATACTCGTATAGAAAATAAAAAAATCAGCAATTACTTTTGATCCGTTGGCGTAGCTAACGTGTTAATACTCTCTTAAAATTATCGCGAGTTTTGTTAATCAAATGCAAATGCATAACCGGTTCAGACGTTATAACTAATAATGCGCCCTAATAAAATATCGTACAAGTAAGGCCTTAGTCGAAGACTCAAGACTATTCCGCAGCTGTCTTTCTCAACAGTTGATTGCCACGTTTGTTTTTCTTAATTTTCACTTTTCGGAGCTGGTCCCAAGGTTCAAATTGCACAGATCGATCGGTACGTTATTCCGTTCGTTACATACGTGTACGAAGATATATAAATATAATGTGGTGAGGTATAGGCAAAAGGACTCACACAAGTTATTTTAGCTTTCCCTGCTTAGAGCTATTTACACGCAGTTGTGAAAAAGCTTTCGCTTCAAAGAAACTTAAGATTCTCCAGTGCGTATAATATACTCGTTGTTTTTTACATAGATATTTGCGATGAGTTGTTTAACGCTTGTTTATCAGTAAAATAAAATCGATTCCTTTAATGTGTCTGGACAGCTATGTGCTTCACTGAGATTCCGTGCGTGACCGCAATTTTGCCCTCGCGGTCGCCAAGGGATTAAGCGGCTCCGTTGGTTGAGGTTGTTGCTGTAAACACAAGATAAATCTAAGTGCTCGTTTGGTGTCATTACAAAAGCGACCTAGTTTTCTTCTCGAAAGTTCATTTAGTGAAAAGAATAAATGGCATTATACGTTGTTATCGGGTCAATAGTAGAAATATTTAAATGGTTTTGAGAGTTGGTAATAAAATAGTACGGAGTCGCGAAAGCGAGCTTACCGACTGCTGTATGTGTTTCGCTCTTTGTTCGATGGCCCGCTGCAAAGCCGTTCGTGGATCACTTTTGTACGTTTCCTCCCTTTCTCTCTCGGCTTCTTTGCGAGACACCATTTCTCTGTGTCTCTCCAATGCTCGCTGGAGTTCGGACTTTTGATTAAGGACATTTTTGCCCCTGTAAATTGAAAGAAACAATGATCGAATTCGAGGCACAGGCTTCGAAATGCCTGCGGCCCTACGAAAATGGTAAAAAAACAGCTTGGAAACGAGAACAAAAACAATGAAATGTCGCGCGTGACATACATTTTTTGGTTGAACAGCAGTTCCCTGTGAAGATCTTTGTGGTTGGTGGAAGTTAAACATGGATTGTACGGCTTGCGGGGTAGGATGAGGCCATCTGGACCCATGTGTGGCGCAGGTGGCGGCGGCGGTGGAACTCCCAAAACCGGTGCCATTCTCTCCTTTCCTGCACATGCACAAGATAACATCCTCATTAGCGCATTTCTTTCTTTCGAAACGAGACTACTATTCGTTAAAACAATTTGCGCAGTATTATTCGATGAACAACATTATATCGCTAGTTCAAGACAACGTCGATAACAATCTTCATTGTTGACAAGCTGTTGTTAGCTGCTGTGGTAGAATAGTTTATCAAGCACTGAGCGATACCAACGGTAAGCACTATTCGTAAGCAGAAGCAGTCGAAGTATGCGCTCGAGAATTCGAGGTACATTCGAATTCGATCGAAGAGTTGTCGCAGAGATATATTTAAGGCACCGATCGAACGCTGCGTCCAATATTTTTGCCGACACAGTTTCGTCGTAGTCGCGCGAACGGTTATTGTCGAGAAAAAAAAAAAGGGTGAACGGGGAAAAAAAACCAAACGACCAAAACAGAAGAGGCATCGCAATCGGTCGCGTCCGATCGAAAACAATTCAGGAAGCAAACTCGACGAACCGGACGAAGAGATAAGGCTACGTATACGGAACCTTCCAAAAAGGCGACCCTCGATCGCACCGTCGAAGCGATTTCCTCCTCCCCTTCCGACTCGAACATCGTGCTACTGGCTCGCGCATGTGACACTATACTGTCCGCGAGGCGGCATTCCCCGCGTGTATATCAAAAGAACCCAAGCCGCGCAACGTATATATCTGTTTTTGCGTAAGGCTTCGTCGACAGTCGCGACCTAATTGGATATACGGAAGTGCGAGGAAGAGCCAAGGTTGCGAGAGCAAGCGTCGTATGTGCACTGGATCTGACCCTCTGCGAGAACGCGTGTCTTTTTACTATTCTTCAATTTTTTCGTTTCGGTGTCGAGATACGTAATTTAGCTGTATATGCTTCGCTGTACGTGTACACACACACACACGCACGCACATTTATGTACATGCCGTTCGATCACCATTTCATTCCGATACGACGTACACAATACGACGTACTCGAGCTGTGTGTGCCGCACTTGCGCTCGAATGTAAATATTGACTCGTCGGCCGTCGCGATCATCCAAAACTTTTCACGGTTCACGTGTACGCGCCGCGGGCAAGCGTTCCGAGCGCGTGACGCGCGTCCGAAAACCGACGCAGCCGCGTAAAAAGTTTAACGTCGCCGGCAATTTGAGAGCGCGGGCATAGCAGGCGTTGACCCAATTGCGCTCACACCGGAGCCGCGATTTTTTTTCTTTTGTCGTGCTTTTATTTCTTTTCAGATCGTCGTTCGCGCGCGCGAGCCAACCGGAGTGCGGCGCCGATACGTCGACGGTGCTCCAATTTTCGGGTGCGTATAGCAAATCAATTTGCTCGACCGTAATGAGGCGCGCGCTGGCCGAAACATGGCAATCGGACAACATTATTTGCAGGCAAAACTGAGACTAAGCGACGTCGTTCCGTGCAGCGCATACGAAAATTTTTATCGCGCCGCTGGCGTCGGTTTTCTCCCGCGCGCAAGACAAACATAGAAATTCGGCGTGGCGAGTAATGGCATAGAAAGCACTCGTGCATATATGCTGCTTCAAGGATAATTATGCGAGCTCCTTTTTAAACGCGCGCAGCCGCGAGATTAGCAATTGCCATTGTTTATTTTGGCGCGCGCGCGAAAAGACGATGTGCGACTTCGATAAACAAAATGACGGCGCGAGTGTTATACATTTTCTCCGCGACATATATATCGATTCGTGCCCAATGGGAACATTTAGTTTAGCGACATAACGTCTCTCAAGAAAAGGAGAATAAATGCTCTGACTTTCTTGTAGCGGCAACAAAACGACGTCGATTTACCGATACCAAGACTTTCTGAATTCTGCAGTGACACGTATAACAGCGACATTCCCCCTCCTGCCCTTCCGGACGATGAATCGCATAATTGATCGAGCCGGAGGTGCAAGAGAAATGCATTTTTTGCAATCGAGTTCTCTACCACGACGTGCTTGAAAGCCGTCCGCGTCTCGGTTTTTTTTGCGACGAGAATTTTATTTGGACTAAAAAAAAATCAAAAAGACCTTTATAAACCGCGAACGACGATTTAATTTCACTTTCACTCGTGAATCGGGAAATTGCGATTCGCCGCGCGCAGCACTATCAAACCGCTGTAACGATGCGGTTGGAGACGCATTTTTTCCCTCGTTTCTATTAAACTTTCATACGGGCATTTAAGAAAAGTGCCTTCCTGTCTACCGACGCCAATGTTAATTTTCAAGACCTATGTATGATAGGAAAAAATTTTTCCTTTTTCTCCTTCGCGCAATTGAATAATACAACGCTCTTACGTAAAATATACAATTCTGATATGTAGAGAAAGCGTTTTCCCGCGAAAAATGAATCGTATGATATTGCAACAAACAATTAAGAATCTTCAGTGTGCCTAATTGAAACGTTATGACGTACAAACTAACGCGGTCTGCAATCGAAACGCCCGATCTCACAATTATCCTCGTATACCTACGAAAATAACAATTTTGCCCATCTGCGGGCAAACTCGTTCTTTTCTTTTTCTCTTTTGGCAAAACGATCGCTTTCACCGAATAAACGACATTATGCAACGTGCGCCCGTGGTGCAATCTCGATTATCATTGCTATTGCGCACGCAGTATGTTTTTAATGTTGTTAATTAAGAGGCCCGTCTCAGCGCGAAGCACAAAAGAGCTGAGCAGTCGCCATAAGGAAATCAGCTCCGCGGCACTTTCACTGAGAATTGCAAAACAATGCAGCGTGCGAAAGCCGACACTTTTTTTTTCAGCTCGCTCGGCCTATCGATCCTCTCCGCTATGGAAGAGAATTTAATGATGGACTGTATCTCCCCTACTCCTTGATATTTCGCTGCCTTTCTCTCTGCAGTTTCCTTTTGTTTGCGAGATCTATCGCGAAATTTTCACGGAGCGGCAGCTAAGTATCGCGGTGGTTTTGCGTAGCATTGATATTTTGCAGCGAGTAAGCGCACAAAGATTCTTTCGCAGCTGGCGAGTAAATAAGGTTCAGCGATACCGCCTTGCAATTCGCGCAAATGACAATGTAAATATTGATATTTGATAACGTTAATCAAGTCGACGCCAGATAATGCAATCTCGTAAGATTTTTTTTTGTTATGCAATAGCACGGATGATAAATAAATTGACGATCCAATCTCATCGAAACGTTCTAGCTTCTCAAGTTTTTACGGAAGAAAAAAGAATGAGAGCGGGCGTCGATTCGCGCGCGAACCGTCAAGCCCAAAAGGCCTCGTATCAAATAAAACGCAATCGCAGGTAATCCGAGCGAGAGACCTGCTGAGAAATACATATGAAAAAATGCAGGATAGCGAGGTAATCGCTCAATGACGCGCCACGTCGGAAGGAGCAGCAGAGAGAGAGAGAGAGAAAAAAAAAAGAGCCGGGCGCAGTGTGTCGGCAAATCGAAAAGCAATCTCGCGGCCGACTGCGTGTACAGAGCCCGAGGCGCAGTGGCAATCTCGGGCGCGCCAGAGCGGGAGGGTCAAAATTAAGCCCCGAGCCGCGCAGGTTAACGACCGGATGCAGCTGCTGCATTTCTACCTGTGCGCGTTGGATTTTTTTCGTTTCTTCCGCGACGGCGAGGGAGTACGTGTCTTTGAGAAACAAAATTGCCCCCCCCCCCCGGCAACGTTCCTTTTGTTTTTCCTACCCGTGCGTTCGTTTGTTAAACAAACGCGCGAACGCCGCGCTCGTCCCCTTCGCTCCTTCGCGCTCGATTCGAATGGGCGAAGCGCGCCGCTGCTTTCTTCGTCCTGCCGCACGTCGACGAACCCTTTGGAAACGCGCGGCGGCGATTCGCAAAGCCATCGATCGGGCAATAAAGAGATAGATCGCGCAACGGAAACTCATCGGCGCAGGTAGGAAGGCGCTTGCGGGATGCATATTTCGTTTTTGCTCGCGAGCGATCGTTGCGAATCCCGATGGCAATTTGCCGCAGCTCGCATACCTGGCGCGCGAAGGTTTTCGCAAGATCAACGACCCGACTCGATTTTAATCAGCCGTCCGACACTTGATGAGCCTCTCGCGCTCTCTCGGCGACTTGATCCGCTGCATCGTTAAGCCTTTTAATTGAGGAACGAACTCGATCGATGCTACGTACTTTATTACAAAGAGGAGCAACTCGGAAGCGGCTTTCGCGTAGACACGTCGTTCGCAGACGTGCCAAATCGCGCGATCACCGTTTAAAGAGAAGATGCGAGCAGCTTCGACTTTAACGAGCTGAAAGTGAAACTTTTTGTACTTTTTCGCGCGCGAATGTCGACGACCTTTACAGTTACAAAATTTCAAGGGGGGAAAAAATGAGAGTGAACAACTCGTTAATGCGCGGATGTGTTCGACCATTGGTCTCGTACGCGTGACGTTCGGCCGACTGGCTTTGTGTACCTTTTAGTTTGCAGCGGACACTTTTTGATTTATGAAAGTTTCTATGCGATTCGACGACGCTGCATATGTACTTTTGCATGAGTATTTCTTTTTTTTCTACTTTGAAATTCTAATGATATTTGTTCAAGTAAGTATATCCAGTAGACGGAGCTCGTTAAAATAAAATACTTTCAGATAAGTCATTTCGAAAATCAATCTTACAATTTTGTCAGTACGACTTTCACTGAAAAACTAACAAGTATACTTTTTTCCAGAATTGTAAAACTCCATCGAATTAAAAAATCGTCAAGCTGTGATATGTACACACGTTCTTCTGATTCAAGATGAACATTGATTGTCACACTTGAATGAATTTGCAAGTGGGGACATAAATGCGACTCTTTTAACTATTCCAACTTGTCAGTGTATATTGCAAAAAAATTGCGCGCGCGACTGTCCGAATCCTCTAAAATTGACTGTCCGACTAACCGTGTCTCGTTTCCTGTGGGCACTTTCTCCTTGTTTACAGGCCACTTAACATCTATATTTCTTTTTTTTCGCCTTATGATTGGCAAGTTTACGATCTCGTAGCCTTGGATTATTATGAGAAGGGACGACGACGAAGTGGCGCGCGTGGAACAACCGACGCGTAAATCTTATGTGGCAATTATTTCTCTACTAATCCGGACAGGGGGAGAGGAAGCGAATTTTTCTGCGGCTTTATTCCGTTCACCTTGACATTATCATACGCGCGTCTCGAAGCGTGCGACCGTGCGCTTTGTTTTTTTTTTTTTTTTTTCTTTCTTTTTCGTTGTCTCTGAGAAGCAAGACTATCCGGTATATTTCTTAACAACGCGAATCGGCGGAGCTAAGAAGACATGTCTCGCTTATAATCCGTCGGCTTCTCGACAAGATCAGCTTTCAAGATCGCTCGGCATTCAGCATCCAAAGGGCGTCCAGCGTGGCGAGGAAAAACGAGAATCAAAGGGCACTCAACGGGACAATGGATCGCGCGAAGGAACAAACTGGGTCGGCAATAGGCTTAGCCCAAATCTTTAGCCGACGACCGAACAAAAGAAAAGCACTCCTCGGCGTGCATGCATGCAAGCACGCGGCGCGGCGGCAACGGAGTCACAAGTCGGTTATCGTGCGCCGCTCGCTCGACACCAAAACCCAGAACTGCCCCCGCGCACGTACGCGCGGCTGCTATCGCGCGCCACGAATCTGCATGCATTTGGCGCACGCCAGGGCTAGAGGGGTCGTAATCGTCGCGCACCCTTGCATTACCGATTGCTGTCGCGCGTGAGTGCCCGGGGGGGAGGGGGGGGGGGCTGTCGTTGAGCCTTTGTCCACCCTCTCCGAGACCACTGGCCAATTTCAATGGCGATTCTTTCGAGCGCTCGGCCGCGTAGATGGGATGATGCGATCGCGGTGGACGAACGATGTACGCGCAATGCGTGATTCATACATCGACGGAGACAGATTGAAAATGATGGAGTGTCATCTGGCTCGTACGCTTCATTGAATTCGAATCTGACCAGGAATGTTGCCGTTGCATATATGCATAGTTGCGTCTCAATTATTACTGCGAAACTTTCACTGTTACGTATCCCACGTTTTTTAAGTCTACCGTTGCATGGACATTCTAAGAATTGGATCCGTAGTAATGTAACGATCTTTGATTGAAGGTTATCGGATTATTAGCTGAATAATTGAGAAACGATAATTGCAAAGTTAATAATTTTTTTTTTTTGCTGCGAGCAGTATTGTATGTTTGAAATAAATTTCAGATCAGTTTCCAAAACTGAACTGAAAACACTTAAATTCAATTAAATGAAAACATGTTTTATTTGTGATTGTTATCTTTAATTGAATTGAACCTTGCAGACCTCGTTCCAAAAGTGTTGAAATGTTTGAATGCCCAGAATATTAAGTTTTGCGGTGTCAATTTCAAATAATTGTTATCGAACTTTGCTATATTTTTCAAGCTAATCGAACAAGATGAAAATTTTCGTGTAATTTGTGGAAACGACCATCTCTTTTCACATTTCTTACAGAACCGCCGTCTTCGCAAGGGACAGTCGAAAGAGAAGATACGTAAATAGTAAGCAAGCAGCCTACTGCCAGAAAAAAAACACACACATCCGCGCTGAATAAAACATAGCACAGAAGCAGTTTTATAACAACTACGTGTAATGTGCCTGCATGAGAAAACGAGTATATAGTGACTCACCGTTATGCGGACCGTCGTACTCGTCGCTGGATGCACTGCCGTTGGTAATCACCTTTAAAAGAAGAGAGTAACGTCATTCGATTATTTCGACAAACACGAAATTTCATGCAATTAAAGTAACTCGACGCTGCGGGTTCGAAAAATTCTGATAGGAGAGAGAAAGAGAATGTCTTTTATTTTTCGAGGCGTCGCGGACATTCAATTATCCTTGTAATTGACCGGTAATTGGTGTGTCGGATAGGGAAAAAGAAGCAGCATTGCCTGGAGTTTCGAGATCAAACAGATGCCACGCTACTGGATCGAGACGACGCGTCTGTCGTGGGCATGGAAGTAATTAAGTGATATGGCTGTTAAATATAATTTCATCGCGTGATCTCGCGAATGTAAGCAATTTATCACTCAAAATGATTAATTTCGTTTTTCGTAGCGTGTGTTGCGCAATTCGACAGAGAGACGTTCGCAATTAAAAAAAAAAAAAAAAAAAAAAAAAAATGAGAAAAAACAACAACGCGATCGTCGTTCGTTCGAATCTTGTTGACGAACGAAGCACATATCAACTCGCGCAACGCTGTGCTCATGAGGCGACCACATGTCGAAACAATTATTCCGTTCTGGCCTAAATCTGCAAACGGAACATTCCGTTTTCCGAATTTGAGTTTACAAGCGTGTCTACTTCAAACGGGCTTTTACGAATAACGAGCATTCCGACGGCCGTTGGAGCTCCGAAACGGCCAATAAGCCGCTCTCGTAAACTCGTCGCTTGTATTTTCGCAGCGATCGTAGTTACGCCGCGCGGTGGGTTCGAACCTTCGACGCTCAAAGAGCGCGATCCTTTTTTACTCGTAAAGGCCGTTTATTTTTCTCGCGCGCTCGTCGCCCATGATCGTACCGTTAGCGCGGCTCTTAACACTCTCGCTTCGATTATTCCCATTAGCGTGCTTTCGCGCGCGAGCGTCGTGCCTTTTATTACATCTCCAAAGGTTTATTATCCGTGTAGTTGCAAGCGCGCGGTTTCGTTCTTTCCGGTGTGATTGTTTGAAAACCGACCGGATTTACAAGAGAGCGCTTTACCGCTCTTTTTTTTTCTCCTTTTACGACTGAAAAGCGCACTCGTTTTCTGGAGCATTGATCATTGTGTTTTTTCTTTAACGATTGTCGAAGTACCAAGAAAGTAGAGTAAATATTTTGTTCAACGCCAACTTACGTTTGTTTGAACGCGAATGGCACCAACCTTGTGATTTTCTTTTTGTTTTTTTTTTATCAGTAATGGTCAGACAAGAGATACGGAGGGTATCGAGTGATTAACAAAGGAAAGATGTTTGCGAATTTTTCTTAAGCTTATCTACGTTTATTTCTCGCCAAAAAGCATTTCTATACACAACGTCGTAGAGCTTTGCCGTTGATATCAGATCAAACATAGACACGCCGCCTACTCGCTGATATATCAGAATAAATATTGTCGTAACTTTCCCAAGCAACGTCGCGACGGCAATCTAAGCAAAGTCATGATTCCGCATTCGTTATTCAATGGTTCCGCGTCAAAGCCTGGACGTCGGCTATGGCGATTTTGCGACGTTTCCTCTGGACCAGTAACGAAACGGACGACTACCAGCGAGATTTTTGGCAAGGGGGCTGCGCATAATCGGCACTCGCGATGGCAAACGTGTCTCTCCTCTGCGGGCCCACCTTCCGCGCCGCGACTATCGCCTCCTTCCCTGCTTCATTTTCGTTGATACTCGACGCGGCTTATACCAATCGCTTCTTTGGGCGCCACCGCGTCAGCCCAAACGAAAACAAACGTATCCGAAGCATAATTACAACGCTTCACTTTACGCGTCATATCGGGAACGAATTCGTTATCGTGGCAGCCCGCCAGTTTGCTTTTTTTTTCACCGTTGCGCATGACCTCAACAAAATAGTACGCGATTGCGCCAAGTTGCGCGTCCGATTACTAGCGAACTGAGAGATTCCGAAATCGTGCGTGCTTTTTCTACGTTGATTCCCGCCGTGCGACGCGATTGTGCCCAGTGCTTTTTTTTTCACGCGCTCTTGTACAATAATAAATTCAGATCTAACGCAGTGGACTCGAACGCGCCTAATGGAAATTAGCCGCGAGTAGCGCGAGTAACGGAATGCCGCAGTTATATGCATATGTATAGCGGATCAGAGCTCTCACCGTGAGCTGGGACTGCGTGCCTTTCGATTTGTATCTCGAGTTATTTCGACGTGCTTCGATTGTCATCTTTCGTGATGATACTTTTCAGCAATCGTCGAACTAAAGAAAGTCCAGTGTTTTGAAAGAATTACCTAATGCGTAATGTTTCAATAAATTCGAGCAAGACTTCATTCGAGAAATCGCATTCCCAAAGTAATTATAGCTTGCCAGTTACGTTGCGTTGATACTCTCACAGTAACATAGTATTAGCCGAAGGACTGAGCCGAACATTTCGTTGTTCCGTTCTGTCTTATTTTTTAGCAACATTTCTATATCTTATTATCTGGCAAAAATAACCTAAATCATGTTTTCTAGGTAATTATACTTATGTAAGTTATGTTGCTTTGGTATGTTATATGAGCGGTACGATACGTTGTCAGTCATCAATAGTTGATAAAATTTACGCTATAATGCCACTATCACCAGAGGGACGCGTGATTAGTAAATGTTTCGCAAGTGAATTCGTACGCATGATGATTGATAATCGTCATTAATTCGAAGATTCAAGCGGAAATTGTCCATTAATAATTTACGCGTGAATTTTATGAAAAATGATGAAATTTTATGAAACTTTTACTTTATAAATCCATTGCAAGCGTGAAAATTCGAATGTTCGCAATAAATCACGAAACCAGATTTTTGCGAAAGCTACGCAGCAGCAACGCATAAAGACACGTCGGCCTCCGAGCATAGCGTTCAAACAGTGCCGCCCACGCGCGCGTCTTTTACCAGAAACCTAGACGGCCAACGGAAGCAAACGAAACGGACGATCGTGAAGCTTTGAAAAGGAAAATTGTGTGGCCCAAGCGTAAATAAACCTACGGGGGGGGGGGGGGGGGGGAGCGTAGCTAAACGTGCGTGTGCGAGCGCTTAGGTATTTACGGAGAACTGTCGAACATTGAAAACGAAATGGGAATGACGCGAAGGGAGGTTTGTTATATCGACCGGGGTCAAAACAAAATGCACTAGGCGCAATCTTGAAGAGCCGTAGGCGCTGCGGTAATTCGGTGTCGACGCGCGACAAATTTTCCGAGAATACAGTTTGCGCGCGACCGATTTGGCGATATTGCCGGTAAACTTTGGAAAAAAAAGCACTTGGTTGCGAGCGAAGAAACGCGAGGTCCGTACGAGTGTATGGAAAAAACGTGCGCGACGGAGGATTCCTCTTCGCTGTACAGGCGAATGAGAAAATAGATAGATCGACACTGGTCTTGAGACTGGCATTCTCCGTGTTATCGTGTGGCCACCACGCGAATAATGAATCGCAGCCGAGAGTACGACAGGAAGGGCGTCGAAGCACGATATCGCGTCGATCGACGAGACGCTGTGACCTTGCGCGGGAGAATCGGCGCCGCGACGGACACCCCGCAGCACTTGAGAACAAGACAAACGGCGGCGCTCCGTGTACGTACGCGCGCGCATCTCACGCTCGGAAAACCATAAACTCCCATTAGGTAGGAAGGCCCTTGAACTCGAGTCCCGCCAAGCGTACATATACAAATAGTCCGCGGCGCTTGAAAAACCAAATGCACGCGCAATCGCCGTCCTCGATTAAACCGTCTGCGGAATATCACTACGGTGAAATTCATCTCTACGCGTTTGCAGCTTCTTATCTGTTAAGCGAACGCGTCTGGAATTTTTCAATTAGGAAACTTATATCTTGCGCACGTTGTTTATACCGCGGCGGTGTTTATTTATAGTTGTGGATTTAGATGGAGCCTTACATTAGCGCGGCTCTACACATTTTTTTTTTCACGTGGTGGCTGAAAAAACTTATAGCATCTATATTCTTCTTTTCCTGCCAGATATTTTTGTGAGCTCGGTTTCAGGCCGCTGGTGCTTTCTAAAAAATCGTTTTATTCGCCAGCTCTCCGTTTATTTGTTTTTTTCTCTCTAAAGAAAGTGTAATTTGAACTTGATAGCGTTTGGATTAGAATAAATTACGCGCCCATTATTCGTGCTACTAACACGGAAAAGAAAAGAAATAAAATAAAATGCGACACATAAGTTTCACATAATTTAACGCCGTTAAATTGTCCACGTCGAAGTAGATTGTTGGTTGCGCCTAATAGCTGAACAATTTAAATACCAACGATTTTCAGTTCAAGTTAAACAAGCCAGACAACAACAGTTAATACATCTATAACATTTGCATGTTAAAAACGAAATTGCCGTGAGCACGCCATTTCCATACTCGCCGCTCGCGCGCGCTCATAAAAGGCGCAGAAGGCGCGGAACCCAGTGTACTTGGCATTCCGTAAACCTTTCGTTTTTCTCTCTGTTATTCCACCTGCCGGTGCGTTTTAGCGATAAAACGCGCAGTACTTTCAATTTTATAACAAACGATATTTCAAGAGTTCCTTTCTTTGCTTACGCGTGTATGCCGCGAATATTTTTCTTTTTTTTTTTTGTTTTTCTAGATGTTTGATTGGCGCGGCCTCTTTGGCAGCACGTTGCCGCGTACGTTTTATTACCTCGCACCGTCGATGATGAGACGCATAGGCGCGCGCGCATATGCATTTTATGTGCTCGGCCATTTTCGGTTCAAGGCGGTGGATTGACGCTTCTGCCGTTATTAATAGTCTATCGATTAACCACACGGCTGACTTTTTAACACTGCATTCCTTGGAAACGCCATTGACGTCAATTACACTACGGCTACTTTCAACGCGTAATGGCGCTATATTGGACAAATTATTTTTGGAAATCTACTCGATCCGAGAACAAACGTGCCGATCGAACAGCGCAACGTGAGCGATTGCAGAAGTCAAAGCTTATGTACGTGTTAACGATACCTGCAGCATTGATTCCTCGGGAACCAACTGTCAATTTCTCTTTCCGTGTGTTTTGAATCTTAACAAGCAACACCTCGTCCAATGACTTTGCAAAACCACACTGGCACCGGTGATATGGAAACTCCGTGTATGCAGACTTACTCAGCGAAAAAAAATGGAAGGAAACAGACGCGCGATAAATGCTCGGCGAACAGTGACACGAGAGTCGCTGATGGTTTCGCACGCAAACACAATCGATGGATAGGTTAAACTGTAAGTTGTCAGTGGGGCAGCTTGCATAGACATCGGTTTAACGGAGTTAAAAGGCCGCCTGCGGGCGGCCGAGTTGATAACTGTGCGAACGTCCGAGCACCAATGACTATAAGTCGCGTGATGAACGTGAACCTCGCCTATACTATGCTCCGAAAGAGGCGGAGAGGGGAACCTGCCGACCTGCGTCGACGCGAGTTTTCCATTGACCCACTCGACCTTTTTTCTTTTTTTTTGTTTTTTTGTTTTTTTTTTTTTTTTTTTAATTGATTGACATGTCGATCGTAGTGCGATTGTTTCTTTGATTGACTCCCGAAAGTCAATGTGTTTTTTTGGTCTCAGGTAACATTTTTGATACTGCTGTTGTATGCTATATTTCCAAGCGGGATTGTAGGTTAAATCGATTGCTCTTATACAAGATAAAACATGAAAACAGGACGTTAGAACAATATGTATTCTCATGATTTACCAATTGAACTTTTTACCAAAATTTTACGAATTAGACCTTCCATTATCTTTCGTACGCGTACTATGCTCCCGAGAACGTAGATAAGATTTAACAAAGTTTATACGGGATTTGTACGAGTGACAAACGTGAGTAGAAACTTGCGACAAGCAATTGCAAAGTTATCGTTTGTCATGGCATCGGTCCGCTTTATTGCATAACAAACTTCTTTGGAGTAGAAAAAATATTCTTTTGTAATGAAATCTCAGATTGTCTCATAAAAATGGTCAACTACGCAGCTTGCATTTTTGAAAAATTTCCTCGAAGCATCCGCAAAGTGTCATAATATATTACACACCATCAAAACATTTTCCTCCAAATATCATCGCACAGTTGTTCGAAAACAACCGATTGTCCATGAACGCACGCGTATTTGACATGCAGTCACTGTCCAAATAATAAGCTGAAAATATACTATCCACATTGGCACAAGTAAGACGTCGCGATGCGGGAAAGAAAAAAAGATATCTGCGCGATGTGTATATGCAACCGCACGTAAGTGCAATTTATTTCGCACAAAGGACGAGGAAGATAGAGCACACTCGCAGCGTGAAAAAAGAATTAATAATAGAGCAGCCTGTTTTTGCCGCGAGGAGTGGCAAAAAACCGAGGGGAAACAGAAGCAGCAGCAGCAGCAGTAGCAGCCGATTTCTGTCAAATCACGAAGCTTTGAGAAGGAAAAAAAGAAATGGCACAAGGTCGCGCGCAACTAGGGCCAATTTGCCCGACAAAGAGCGCGTGCGTCGTGCGCGATTGTTACGCAAAGCAAGCCGGATTGCATCACCGGCGCGGCGGGCTCGCCCGAAAGGAGCTTGCCGTCGGAAAGGAAGACACCTGCGCGCAATCGCAGTTACGCAGAGGCGCGATTGAAATTGCGGTCGCGCGATTTCTGCGACACCCTCGCCAACGTCATATCCTCGCTTTCGCTTGTGTTTCTCGCCGGCGCCCACCGAGCGAACCTCCGGTTCTCTTGCTTCCCTATGTTTCGATGGGTCGAGAGGGGCTTAACCTCGTTTCAAGCGCCATGTTTTATTCGCACTTACTCTAATGGATCTACCACTAATTAGTTAGCCTCTTTTTTATTATTTTGGCGGAGATGTCTTTTTATTTTGCTACAGCAGAGTCGAGAAAGCAACCGAGCAAAGTCATTAGCAGACATATAGTGGATACTTGCAAGCTTAATTATTTGACATACACGCTGATTTTACTCGCGTTCGATTTCTGTTTTGAAACTTTCGTTAATAATTATTTTTAACCTAATTAACGCGATGACAGTATTGACGTTTCACGTCTTGAGTTTCTTTATTGATCATTAAATTGATTGGAAACGGAATTTCATGTATATTTCTATACTATTGTTCGATAATCCGTTAATTCATCATATGGAGAAAGTAGAGAAATCATATGAAATAATACTATGAAGCCTAGCGATATTATCAAGCTTAGAAATGTTTTTTTTTCACCTTGAAAAATCTAATAGAACAGAAAATGACGTGCACGAAAGACAGTTGAAATGTATGAAACGAAGAAACAGTTTGAACGCGACTATACCGCGTCCTCGACACGGAAATCCCGCGTTCGACCGCAAGTCGAAGATATACCGATGCTACACGTAAGCCAGCGGAGACACCAGTGCGCGTCACCCGATCCTCTGGCGAGCGAGAGGACAGCGGGGCGTAAAAAAGATAAAGAGGCCGGAGTTCCTCCTCGCGTACGCGCGCGTATAGGCTCGTAAATCAAACGGCGAGCTCGCGCATGCGGGCTTTCGGGTGCGCGCGAGCCCGCGGACGACGCTGCGCCCGGGAGTCGCGCGCTTTTTCCCTTCACGGGCTCGAGTGTCGCTCCGCTCGGCTTCGCGGACCTTCTGCTCCCAACGGCGCCGATTCGAATCGGCGATCCTTGAAACGATTTACAAGCTCGATTACACATGCATTTATTTAATCCGACAAAAGTAGCCAATAAAAGTTGATCGACTGTAATATCCGCCATAAACTTACGCTGGAGTATCGTTACCATTGCAGCCAGGTAATTGAAAACTCGTCAACGACGTAGAGTAGCAATAAAATACTCGCGACTTTCGTGGCGAAACGTTTCGATAAAATAAAGCGAAACAACGAGCACGGCGACGCGGCAAGAAATGCATAAACTCAGCCATTAGAACCAGCGAGAGAAAGACTTTCCATTTTTTTCCCCCCGGAGATGAAAGATCGATGTACAATAACAACTACGGCAATAATAATAAGAAAAAAAGGGGAAAAGACAATGCGAACTCGCGGCGCCTCCAAGATACAGCATACAACGTCCACGTCCGATGAGATGTACAGGAGGCACACGTATAAGTACGTCCAAGACTTTCACTGCGCTGTAATCTGCGCTCGTGCGTGTAGCATCCGAACGACTGTTTCTACTGGCGGCTGCACCTGCGTCACACGGCGCCGTGTTTCAGTTTCGTCCGCGCGCCGCGTTGCCTCCATTATCAGCTTATTATTCGTAATTACGTTTAATTTCGACGTGCGCGTACCCGCGTGCGGCTGTTCGTTCTCTTTATCGTTCCACGATTGCGCCGCGAAGAATTCACGCATCCGCAAACGTTTCGGGGAATTCAACGAAAACGGATGTAATGGCTTTACCGCGATAGAGGGCCGATGTATCTTCGCACTTTTTCCAGACTTGGCTCGGTTTTTCTTCCTTTTTTGAAAACGAAATAAGTTTCGCTTTCCCTCTCGAGAGTCAAACAGCCAGAGATTGCTTCCTTTTGTCCTACCTCGCGTATCGCCGTCGTGGATGAAGAGACAGATAAAAAGTGATGAAAGCTTTTCTTTTGGCTTCGCGCTCTCTATGGAATTTTTTTTTTTTTTTTCACTTTTTTTCGGACGGGCTTATGTAGGCATCTTGGAATTTGTACGTGTGTTTGGGCTGCGATGCCCACGATGCTAAGCACGGACTCGTTTATCACTTTATTATTACTTTTCTTTTGCTTGGTTGGGAAATTGCGGGAAATACCTTGACGGAATATGAAATGCGTGATAAATCGAGAAAATGCGAGTAAGCTGTGACGATACGTGGAAAATTTACGGAGGAAACGCCAAGTAATTTTTCAGCTATTTTTATCAGTTCAGCAACTGATACGAGTTTCCATATTCTACGATTTTTGTGCAGGCCGACTATGTTTGAATGATTGAAAATATGAGTTCGAAAGTTTATTATCCAGTTAAAAATTCTACACGAGATTGCAAATAATTTCGAAAGTGCCTGGCTGTCAAACATCGGATGATTTATCTAGAGCGAATCCCGCTTAAGAGCTGAAAATAAAGAAACGTCGATCGATTTATTCAGGTCGAGTTTGGCAGTACAAGTGACATACGTGCCAAATACGATCAATTTATTTGTGCGACTTTCACGCGACACCTATCCTATACATACATACGTGGGTGTTCTGACAAAACGAAAGGGTATGCCAGAAATAGAAGTATCAGCGATACAATGCTGACATTTTCATCTGTCGCAAGGACACTTTGTTTGAGAAAAACGGATAAATAGCCGCGGTTTCTCTTTTGCTGGATACTCATTATTCTTTTACAATCAATTGCTAACGTACTTGAACGCTCGCTGGCAAAAATCCGAAAGAGAGAAGCCTTAAACTACGGCGAGGCATTGTCGAAACGAACGGCCGCTAACAGCGCAAAACCGTCGTGACTTTCTAAAAAGCTATTGGCCTAACGAGCCGCGCGGTTCGCCTGTTTCCGCGTGCCGCCGCCGTGTCTTTCGTAAAATTCAACCGCGTCGCGGAATTAATAGCGCCTGATAAACCCAAACGAGCGTCGCAGAAGCCTTCGACGCTTTTCCCTCGGCTTCGAGTGCGCAGCCTCCGATCTGATGCATTTAAGCGTAATTAGTGTCGAGGCTTTCGCGAGCTTCTTTGTTCTTTCCTTTTATCCGGCATTGACATTATGGATCTCGAGTTTGATTCGCGCAGCGAGGGCCTTTTATTTGGTTCGTGCGCTCTACTCGATGGCCGAGATATTTCTGTTACAAGATGAGAATTTATCGGTGGTCGCGCGTTTAATTTGCTCTCGAGGTGCATCTTCGCTCGGCGATGATTTGATTAAACGAGCGTTTATCGAGCTAAACCCATCGGAGCTTATAAATATCGACATTGCGATTCATAATAGCTTACGATAAGGCGCTAGCATCGACTGCTGTGTAGTGTTGAATCAATGAAATTAAAAAAAAAACTTGTTTCAATTCATCAATCGACTTTATCAAATTATAATTTTTGAATGTTTATATGTTGTACAACGATTTTTCTAGCTTCGCGTGCTTAATTATCGAGTCCCTCTATCATTTGCGCAGTTCACTAAAAGTTCGTTGCAGTGTTTGCGACCCGCAGACGAAAACCATACGTAAATTTTCATTGCGTGGTGGCTTGGAATTTCATTTTGATAATGACGTCGATAACTACTACTATTATATAAAAACTGCATTCCCCAACTTTGCGTTCTATTATAAAATAACATTCGTCTTTAAGTAAAAAGCTAAGCCGGCAATCGAGATGACAATAAGCATCGCACTACAACGCCAACTTACACGACGTCCATCAGGAAAAGTACAAGCGCGTGCGAGGATATTTTCGCGCGCCTGTCGCTAGAAAGTGAATCGGTGCAGGGAATTAGGAAAAGCGCATCCACGCGAGTAACTTAAGCGCTGCCGCTGATGCTGCGCTGCCTCCGCATTTAGACACGTAAGACGTTATTGCCCGAAGTGCAAGTGCGCTCGCAACAACCGACTCCGCTCTACGTACTCGGGGTAATGAAGAGAGTAATTAGCATGCGCGTGCACGGCATTCGCAATGAGACTTTGAGGGCTATATATAACGTCCCGCGCTCGCGGGACACTCGTCGTCGTCGTCGTCGTGAGATGACGATGTCACTTTGGAGCGCAGCGACGCCAGAGTGCCGGCTCCCTTGTTTTCCTTCTCTGCTCGCTAATTGCCAATCGGACGTTTGCGCGGAGGCGCGATTGCCGTTCGGTTCGCGTCTTTAGGCTCTTGGCTTCCGGGGATTCAACCTTGCCACGCGAAAAGAAAAAGAAAAGAAAGGAAAAAAAAAATCAGCGACGACGCGTGCGCAAAGCAAACAAATCGGAGCCGCAGTGGCTCGCGCCAGTATCTTTTCCGTCGCGTCACGACGGCAGCACGCGAGTCGCGACTCGCAATCAATGCCTCGGCGGGCAGCGTATTAGTCGAGCGACGTGAAAGTTTCTCCCCTACGACCGACGCGTGGCACGTGCATAACTCAAGGTGTATCGCTTTCCGAAGCAGTATACCTACGGGTCTTTGCATTTTCACCTATATAAGCTTTCCCGGCTTCGAATACAACGTAGGATTTTTTCATTCAGAATAGATTCGCCTAACTGAGGTCATTACACCGTTTTTCGTTCGTTTCGTTCGATCGAGGAAATCTTCAAGTTTCGTTTCTCGAGAACAAAGCGCAGTTGCGTCATTAACGCGCTATGCCTGTATACGATTACCGCGCGAATCGGAATGGAGCTTCAGCGAATGCTCGCGCGCTCGGCGTCAGAAGTAGCCTGTATTTCGGTCCGTGGCCCGCGAGAGTCCACGGTCGCGGAGCGCATACCCGGCGAGCAGCGGCAAATCGGCCGGGGAGCTCAAACCTGGCAGTCGAGGCAAGGCCCACTGCCACTTTCGTTGCGCGGCGAGTTCGACGGCGCCAAAGAAGCTTCGATGGATGATTTGCCTGACGGCGTTTCGGTACACCGCAACGCACGCGATTCACTCACGGATTTCAATTAAATTCGAGAGCTCCGCTGGCTCATCTGTTACACTTGCTAACTTGAAATAACGATGTGTCTTGTTTTGTTGCGGTATTTTGCCGTGTGTGTATGTATACGCACACTAGTATGGAAAATTGGGTTTTGTGTTTACTAAAAGGCGAAATATATATATATATATATATATACCGTTGATCTGTAAAGGTGATTTAAAAAAATGTATCAAATCGATCACTACACCGAAGAAAAAGGGGCGAATGCCGTCAAAGAATCCACTTGTCACTCGAAAATTTACGTCAGTTGCCGTCAATTATAAACATCGCGCAAGATACAATCGAAGCATTGAGGTTCTCTCCTCCAAGAGCTACAGGCAGATATACATCGCAGTACGTTGCGAAAGAACTCCTGCGCACGAGAGAGGGAGAGAGAGAGAGAGAAGGCACTTGAAAGTCAAGGACAAGAAGGGGAAGAAGAGTATATATCTCGTAATTAGGCCTTTTCCACGTCGCGTGGAATGCCTTGCGCGAGAACTGCTATGCTCGTCCGCGCGTGTATAGACAATGAGACGCGCGCGATCAACGTAGAGGATAGGCAGGGCGGAGCGGCCGCCTTGGTGGGTCGCGCTTCCGTTCGACGAGTCGCCATCAGCGTTGCGGACGGGCGCACGACGGGGAAGACGAGAGGCTGCGCGCGCCCGCAGTCGAGAAAGTAGCAGATCCCTCGCTCTGCCCACGCCGATCAGCGGACCGACGAGGGCCGCGAGTCGTCGCCAACGAGAAGATACCTCGAGACGCTAATTAGAGGCGCGAGACGGCTACGCGCCAGTCGGAATTGCAGCCCGCCGAGATGCAAGATTGATCGGCCGCGCACGTGCGCTCTGCCGAATCACTCGTTTGATTCGGCGACGACGCCCGACTTGCGTATCTTTGCTGGATCGCGCGCTGCGTCAATTTGGCGTTTCATCCGATCGAGAAAAAAGTTACGTCCGATTATTGTATCGACTAGCGACGTCGTCGATATCGAGCGAACGAGTGCGAGCCTCGGCTGTGACTTCGCTCGGGACGTATGAATGGAGATCGTTGGCATATGTTTAACGACTTCTCTCTCTCTCTCTCTCTCTCTCTCTCTCTCTCGCCTCGACGTATGCACGCATGAGTGCAGGCACGTATCTTATCTTGGATTTAACCGTAACACTTTGAAATATCATTTGGACTTTCTTTTTCTCCTCGCATAAAATAAATCTCGTAATGATAATAGGAATGGTTTCATTGGAATCGCGTAATTGACTGATCTTTCAATTGCAACATTAGGATCAATTGAAAGGACGTAGCTGTACGATGAAGGCTTCTCAATGCGCGCCACTCGCATCCAATAATCCGCCGACAAAAGCGCCGCTCTCTGGAAAGCAATCCGCCACTCACAAAAGTCTCGTTCGCGTGCTATCAGCGATCGCGACGGCTTCTCCTTCGCGAGCGACGTGTTCTCGATTGCGAATCGGTGCGCTTTTGCGCGTCTCGCGCTCCAGCGCCCTTTCGGTGCGTTGAACTCGCGGTGTACACTTTGGGTTAACGCTCGCGTTAAAAAAAGAACAAGAAAAGGAACGAGCGTTCCCGAGAAGCTGAGCACCGCGAGATGGCAGATCGAGATTCCGCAACGCTGTCTTTGACGGCTATTGCGCATTAATTGGAGGTGCTCGCGCAAGGTGTCGCGGACCGAACTACGGAGATACCAGCCCGCGCGCGTCCACAAATCACGCAGCGCCGAAATTAGCATGCGGTCTTATTATTCTCGAGCGCGTCTGCGCCGAATCGAAATGATGGATCGTACGTACGCGACTTAATCGCGTCCGCCTCTCGCTTTTGCGCGGATATTTCTGGCGATCAGTTAACGTTCGCCTGCGTTTTTCTTCTCGTCGAATAGCAAAGCTCGCGCTCCGTGAATTTCTTGAACTTGTTACGACGGTAATATAGTTAGCGAAGGAAAATCAGAGTTCGATACGTTACACCGAGTAATAACCAGTTTGCTCGACATAAAGTGCGCTTTTAATTACTGCGACGCGAAGATAATTTTCATGGCCTGCAATATAGGATTTGCACGATAGAATGAAAATATGGCTATCGGCAACGCGCTGGTGCCGATCTCAACGACGAGATTACTCTTAATAAAGTAAGATCTTCGAGCCCCCGTCGCCGAAACGACGCGAGTCGACGAAGCCAATCGTTCGTAGGAGCATGGGCCGGGAAAAGCAGAGGCTGACGTGACGACGCAGTGACCCATAAGCCGAACGTCGCGCGAGTGTCCAGCAGTCGCGCCCATCGCGGTCCTCCGCGCGCGAATCCGTAACGGTGAACGGTAAAACCAGCGCTAGCCGTGTGATCGGGCTGCGTAACACACATACCCACATTCGCGCAAGCTACCTCCGCGCACTTTTGTCCGCGCGCATACCTGTATTCGTATTTCTTACTTTGCGCGCGCTCGCCCACGTGCTTTCTTGCTGGCCGCGCTTTACGGGATCCTTTAATTTTCTTTTCTTTGCGTTTTACGTTGAGTCAGGTAACGAGCTCTTACGTAAAATAATGCCTTGGCTTTTCAGAATCGATGCTGCGTGCTTTGCATAAACGACCGCCAACAACTTTGTCGATCTTATCGATTGGTGAAGGATTTCGTTAGTTCGCGGTAAGAATGACGTGACAAAGTCCGTGTAAATAAAACATCCTTTATCTGGTATACAAACAGCTTTAACGGATGTTATCGTAACAAACGTGCAATCGAATAAATTATCCATAATTGCATGTAGCGTTTTATCCTGCGGGAGGTATCTTTAACTTGGCTCGAAAGCCAATGCGACCTTTGGTCACCAACGATCAACATTTTCGCAACAAGCCGGCGAACAATCAGATTTCTCAAGTGACACGCGTAGCCAGATCGGTTTTTCACGAAATTCGAAGAGTCGCCATTGAGGAAAACGTCACGTGCTCGACGTACAGACGACGACGATCACGCGCGGGAAGGTTGCACCGAACAGTGTCTTAACGAAAGTGATTTGCGCGGGTCTGGCGTCACGTTTGGCCACATTGATTAATCATGCAAAGTTATTCGCTGCGCCTCGTCGCGTGTATGTATTTTTTTCTCATCCCGGCTCGAACGTCTCGTTTTGATTAATTGGCGCATTTTGTCGGAGCTCGTCCGCGTGCTTCTTTTTTTTTTTTTACCTCTCCGTACCGTTTGAGCGAGTGGGTTCTTGAGTAATCGCGGATATTGCTTTTTCAGGTAGGCGCGACGTCGTAGCTTGTCGCGCACTTTATTGGGGAAAATTAATTCGCCAACTACGAGTTGGCACTGGGCGATAATAACTTGCATGAAAAGCCGTTTTTCCTCTGGCTTCGCGCGTGATATTTTATACGCTATTCGTTGGCCGATGGATTTGATACTTCTCGCTAAAGGCATTTCTCGAAATCCAACGAGTGCTTGAATAGCACCAATAGCCCTTTCATAAATTTTATTTTATTAATAGAATTCGGCTGTTGCATGCCGAGACAGCTAATAGGTATTTCTGGCATTAAGGAACGCTTGGCCAGTATGATTCATTGAATTGAGGAGAGGACGGGATTGAATCATCGTGCTCTCGAGTATTATAAAATCGATTCATTTATGACGAGAGGATTATTTGAGCGATTGAGGTACTGTATATATTGCTTTTATCTGGGTACCAATTTGTTTACCGACCAAATTTGGCTGTTATCGATGCAACTGCAACCAATGCTCTGGGTGTTTGGATAACAAACAACTTTTCATAAAGATATTTCAATTTTCTTCGTAAAATTGCGCAAACTGATGATCGATTTCACCATCGACCAAATCGCCCAGATCGTTTGATAGTGAAAACATGGTGATACCTTAGCCGTGAGTGGCGTGTTGTTATTGAAAAATCAGCTCGCCACTGGCTGGAAACTTCCAGTAGGTGTCAATTGAGAAACCGATATGAAGGCGCTATGTTTTTTTTGTGTTTCAAACACTCGAACGAGATGCCGCGACGATGAATCCGAAAAATAAACCAGAACAAACGATAAGGGCTCTATCTCGGTAATAAAAAGAAGAAACGTGTCAGGAATATCCGATGTGTATCGCTGTACGTTCGCGAGAATATCAATTGAGAAGTGACTATTCATCGTGCCAATTGTTGCGATGTCCGTTTTGGATGGGTCTTGGATTTTTGTTTTTCTTTTGGGAGCTAGCAACGTTCCTTGCGTATCCAGATTCGTCGGCTTGTTACAATCGTCACAAATTATTACCGAGAAAAATTAATCTTTAAACAAATCAAAAATCACTAACGTCATTACGGATCGCCTATTACAAGTGTCACTACTTGCGAGAAATGCAAAAGCCGTTATACCTCTTGCATCCCTGTAAAAAAAAAGAAGCGAAGCGCAAAGAAAGTACGTCACGATAAAAAATAAATTGCGAACTCCGAATTATAAAAAACAATGAAGAAATGGGCCAATTTAGAAAAATCGAACAAACCTTTCCTTCTGTGAAAACTAGGAAAACCACACGCGCATGAAATTGAAAAACTAACGAAAGCGCGCAGACAGCAGCAAACGATGCTCGCCACTCTGCAGTAAACACCGGACTGGTGGCTGGCAACTGTTGGCGGGTACGTTAAAGCCGCCGCCGCCGCCGCCGCCGTCGCTGCCGCCGATCCATCAACAAGCCTCGCTCACAACGTCGGCTAACCAGTCGGCCGGAAATCGGCGTAAATTCGTCTCGTTACTTGCCTCTCTTTCGCGCCTGTGAAAAGGTGAGCGTCCTGCTGATGCGATGCCTACGAAGCATGAGACAATGATGCACCTGATTTTCAATGCTTTCTTCTCGCGCTAATTTTCAGCGCTTCTCTATTTGATATTTGATTTAATGGAGCCGCGGCGTGGAAAGAGTATTGTTACGGAGACGTGACGACGAGTTTGTTGACTTTGTAGGCTATATTGCTCAGATGTATGCGCTTACACCGGATAATTCGACTATTGTTCTATGTTGTATTTTATTTTATGAAAAGTGCGCTTACGGTCCATCAAGTGTGCGCGAATAGTAACGGTCAACGGAGACATTCTTGACTGATGAGAATTACAAGATACGTGTTTTAGTTTTTCTTATTTTTTTTCAGCTATTAAGTATCGTTGCCTTTTAAATTGTCTTGGATTTGTACAGTTAATTTACTTTAGTACAATATGTCACTGATAAGTCACTAAATGTTAATGTCCTTTGGCATTGTGGTAAACAAATGGTGTTCTATTTACAATGTATTTATGAGTATTCGCGTGATTACTAATTGAGATAAAATGATCGTTATAATAATTTTGCCGCCAGAGAATTTTATCTTCGAATAGTATTCTACGCCAATAAAGTATTTTTCAATTAAATAACAGCTTCAACGGCTGTAATCAACTAAGAGTCATGTAGAATTAATATTTGAAATCATTACATTTCATACAATTATTCTGAAATTATTATTTATGGACTACGCCACACTCATCTAAGTAGGCTCAGTAATTGGCATAAATTTTTTCGTATAAAGGCAATAGAGGGACAATGATCACTCAGTACTTGCTTGGAAGGCAATCCCAAATTGTCGATATAATGTTTTCCCGTAAATTTTATTGAACTTGTACAGTTTCATTTAAACATACAGCACTTGCTTTTTTCTTTTTATATGAATTATAATTAACAAAAAATTAATTTCACTCGAATTTCATAGCACATATGTTCCTTTAGCAACGCACTTGAGAATTTAATTAAACGATCCATCAACGTTTATTTTTAAATAACATTGCATTGCGAGATTCAGCCAAGCAATCGCGACAGAAAGGTATGGAAAATAGTTCGTTGCAGGGAGAAGGCGGGGAAAAGCACGTTGTTCTTACGGACAAATGTGCCGAAAAGCAGAGTTGAGAGATGGTGCAGATGCCTATTGCGAGCCGAGGTGAAATGTGAAACGCGCCTAAACCGAAAAAATCTGCACAAAGAAACACCTTTCCACCTCGGGCTCTACTGGCGCGTTTATACTCTTTAGCTCTCCCACACACGCGTCCTCACGAATGTATTTTTTTCATTTCTCTCCCCCCTCCTCTTCTCTCGCTCGCTGGTCTCTCCCCTTTCTTTCAAGCCGTTCTCGTTCGTTGCAACTACGCGCCTTGTTTCTTTGTTTCTCAACACTTCTATTTTATTTTTTCCGAAAACGTCGTTGCTCCAGCCTTCGTTTCCGGCAAAATAGTCAAAAGACCACGTTAATGTTTAAGCCCGAGATAGTTTGAGTCGCGAAGAAAAAAAAAAAATTTCTAGCGCTACCGTAAAGCAAAGGCAATTTTTCGCGCGTATATCACGTTGTAAACGAGTCGGGAAGCGCTCTCGAGCTTTTCACGTTTTCCTTTTCACCCACGGAATTGTCAATAGCTCGCTCCTCCCTCGTTGCCCTCTTTCCATTTCCCTCTTTGCCTTAATAGCCCTCTCTTGCTCTCGGTTCTCTCGTTTTCTATCCTCCCTTCGAGCCTTTTCTCTCATTCCCGGGGTCTCCTGTTTCATCCATCTGCGTCTTCGAGCGCTGTCGCGATGCTGAAACCTGCTGCCGATGCACGCGCGTACATCGCGAGGCGCAACGTTGTAACCGACACGCACGGTATAATCCCAAAAATGGAAATTGCATGTTTTTGAGGAGGAATTTCAGATAAAAGCTTCGGCCGATCTGCCGATCTTCCATTTTTACGAAAGCAGCTCGGGCACTTATCGTCGTGTTTTTTTTGTTGCGAGCTTCATTTATCGCGCCCATTTAATTTCGCTGAACTCTGAGTTGACTTGAAAGACTTGTCGATCGGAAAGGTTGCGATTCGCTGGGTGAGAAAGACTGGAGCGCGACGATCTTTCTATGAGTCCAGAGCCACTGAAACGTAAGCCGAGACGGACGAAGGACTGACTGCATAGGTTGGCCGAAAGATGTTTCAGGTGAAAGGACTGTGCGTCCGACGGGCATCCCGGCGGGCGATATTCCAAGAATTTCCGATGATGCATCGAGCCGCGAAGGCCCTGCGACGCGAAGAAGCCAGCGAGCGCCGAGGCAATTGAGTTTCGGAACGACGAGGCTGATTGCAATCGATGCTCCGCGCTTTACAGCGCAATCACTGCAGGTCAAGGGACTCCGCCGCTCGCAAAGAGGATGATGGCATTTTCGACGCTTCAATTGGCAGACTTGATGAGTCGATAAAACGATCGTGACGGCGAAGGCTGCTGGCCTTATGCACCTCGACAGCTCTCTTGCCGTGTATACACACTTAGCTTTTGTAATATCTGTTACGCGGACTGCAATAACCTAGACAGAGATTGCCAAGAGGATGGCACTCTAATTGTTTTCGGTTCGTCGATTAACATCGGTAAATCGGTTTCCGCTGCGACCAATACACCTACCATACTGTAGGGCTCGATTTCTCGCGTCTGTTTATCTTTGTGACTCCGTTGCCAAGTTCGCTTTTTCAGTTGACGGACGCGCTGCGCAACTTTAGCTCTCGTAAAGAGTAAGTCATTTTCCCAGTGAAATTAATGGCGTCATTTTCATCCGTCGGACGACAGACAAATCAAACGTCCAATGTTTAATGCCGTCATTTACGAACTGCTTATGCACAAAAGAACCGTAAGTTATTATTGACTTTTTTACTTTCACAAAAAGATCGTAACGAAACCATTACTCCTCGAAACGTAATCTGCGCACGAATTCCTGCATATAAATTAAGCGGCGAACAATACGGCATGCCAGTTAAAACGTTTGCCCAACCGACAACAACAACAACAACAACAAGTCTTTTCAGAGTTCACTCAGCGTCAGCCACATGACACAAAAGTAATAGCCTCGTACCTAGAATAAATTAAACGAGCACAGAAGCTCGCCTCGCGTGTGGTGCGCGTGCGCGCAGCAGCAGGTTCAACGAACACCTGTTTACCAAGTCGCGCGAGGTCTTATCATCTGTTCCTCCTCTTGCCAACACCCCCTCCCCCTCTTCTCTCGCGCCGTACACGCGCTGCACTCCAAATATCGTCCTGGTGGTCTCTTTGCGAGAACTCTTGCGCGCGCAAACGGACTTACCTGATGGTTTTCAGCGCCGTTGTTGCGCTGCCGGTCGTCGACAACGGGTTCAGTGCTCGTTGCCTCGCGAGTCGAGCTAGTTGAGCGACGCGTCGCCGCCGGCGAGCCGTTCCTTTGCTGCTGGCGTTGCTGCTGTCGCTGGCGCTGCTTCCTGCTGACGATCGTAAGAAAAAACGATTATACGAGGTCCGATCGGCGACGCGCAACACTGCGCTTTTTCGTCGCCGACGCTAATGACGCGTATTTATGAGGACTCTGCGGGACTTGCGAGTTGTTTGATCGAGACTTTTTGTGGCTCGCTAATGGTCGGTCAGCTGTACGTTAGGCCTGACTGGGAGCTGCGAGATCGTTGGACTTTCAATTGCTCAATCGGGGAGTGCATTGTAAGGGATACTAATTGATCGTAAAAACAAAATGCTACTCGTTTAGACTGGCATCTCAAGTTTTGTTGGTACTCGGCTACTCCCAAGACCAAAGATAAAAAATTCCTCGTCAATGAGTGAAGCAAGAGTAATTTGCCATGGACATAGGTATCTCAAAGTCGTGACAAAAGAAAAATTTAGAAAAGCAGAAGGTTAAAGAAGGTGTGTAACTGACTCGAAGAATTCCGGGTCACTGAAGCACTTCTCCAGACTGGCGATTCTCCGGAGGCTGGTAGGCGTGCTTGGCGTCGATCGTGACGGGCTCGACGTGCCATTGCTTTTGTCTTGGTGTTTGGCTGGCTCTTCGTCGCAACTCGGCCGACGAAGCTTTGCAAGCACCGACGGTGACGTGCTCCCGTTGGCTAGTACACGAGTCTCGCCTACGTCGCACATATTGCAACGCGCCGCTCCGATAACTTTTCCACTTCTGTTGGCGCAAGTAACTGCATTAAATATTTAATTACTGGTCCTCCACGCAATTCGCTTTCAACATTCATCGCTGGTAATATGAGAAGTCAGTTAATCAAACAAGCTTACTAATGGGTTTTTCTTTAAGAAAGTAAGCCTGGAATGGATGAAAGAGAAAATGTTCAGCCACTTAATGTATGTAAAAATCAAAATTTTTATAATATTCTTTCAGCTAAAAATTTCCAACTAAATTTAAGAAAGTCTATTGAGTATTTCGTTGAGTATTTCGTTCTTAGTGGATTTTTAATGCATAATAAGAACAACTGAAAATTCCGTTCAGAGTCTGTATTGTGCATGATTGCTTGGTGCAATCAGAATGGCTGAGGATAACTAACCTGTTATTTCACGAAGCTTGAATGTCGTTGAAACTTTACTGCAACTTTTTATCTGATAAAAGAACTATTGTACGCAAAGAAAAATCGGTTCTCATTTCACCTAGTGGGGGAATGTCGAACGAATCCCAGAAATTTTTCGGAAAACTTTATTGTTCATTTGTTCTATCGATGTTATTCGATTTCATAATTTATTGTTTATTTACGTTCTTTTGATCCGGCAATTGACTAGTTACTAATTACTGAGCGACTGATATTATTAATAATAACTTTGTAAAGTTTACTACTAGACTAAGGCAAAGTATTTTTAAATTGTAAATGAGACATTGCATTTTAACGTAAACAAGAAAAGCTTCAATTAGCATGCGATTCAATTTCCGCGCAACTGTAAGCAGCGACAAAAGGCTTTCACAAAGCTTGATTTTTGAAAAGCACAAGCTTTTGACAGTGAAATTGAGTAGAAGGTTCGGGGATCAAACGACAAAATCCATGAATAAAAGTGCCTAGGTAAAAAGTGTGCCACGTCAATTTGGGCCAATCTCGCTTCCTCCTGCTCATCCCCAACACAAGTCTCTGGACGAGACTGCAGGCGGGCACGCGATTCCACATTGAAATTCGTCAGGGCGCGAAATTGACTCGCGCGAAAGGAACACATTGGCCGGCTGTGAGAATCGGGTGAATGGGCCGGGCTCCCAGACGCAGTTATTGACCGGCCTTTCGTCCTTGTCGTCGCTGCCGCTGCAGACGATTTTCTCTCTTACACCTGCGCGACTCTCGTACGCCCTCTTCGAACGCACATGCAAGTCCTTCTCGCCTCGCTGACGCGTCTCTTGCGCTACAATAACATTAGCAGTCGGGTTGTGCCTCTTGGGAATTCATTAATTTTCAATTGCTGAATTGCTTCCGTCCGATTCTGCGGATTATTCAATGATGCTGCCGCGACAGCTACTCTCTTTCCGGAATGGATTCGCGTACATTCGGCCGAGCAATTTTCGAAATTGCTTTGGACTCGTCGTCAATCTTTCGTTGCGCGTAACTGATCTCTTGCGAATGACCGACGGAAATTGACTTTGAAGACTGAATGAAACAGCTGTATCGATCCTATTTGCAAGAAATAGCGAAATAAGTTTTCAAGGAGCCGAGAAAAGCAGTTTTAAAAATGAAAGCACTCCATTGCAAGACAAAGTCTGACCGATCACTCGACGCAAAACTTCACTTTCATTCGACGAAAATTGCCAAGAACGCTGGCAATTCGGCATTCTGCATATTTACAGTTCGTTCGTAAAAGTGAATAAGGCTCGGATCCGGGTGGGTCGACAAAAGGAGAAAGACAGAGAGAGGGAAAGAAAAAAGAAGAAAAGGATCGCCGGGAAGGCGACGCGCTCTATTAACTTTACGCCTGAGTCGCCCACCCTCGCGCT
Source organism: Phymastichus coffea (assembly GCF_024137745.1). Lineage (NCBI taxonomy): Eukaryota > Metazoa > Arthropoda > Insecta > Hymenoptera > Eulophidae > Phymastichus > Phymastichus coffea. The sequence continues at coordinate 554,656 of NW_026706911.1, forward strand.
TACTCGTCCTTGGACTACGAGGCTATAAATAAAAAAAACACGGGCGAAGGCGAAGTTTATTCGTCTTGCCGCAATCATTCGTGTTCGCTCGCAACGCTTATTAATTAATGGAAATTTCAAGCTCGTCGCGGCGGTTATTAATTACGGTGATGAGCCGTCGCCGTTGTAGTCGTCGACGTTGATCGTTGATCACATTTACGCCGAGATTAGTTTCTTTTCCGAGCCCACTAAATTGGGTTGCTTTCCAAGATTAATTTCGAAAATAATATCGCAGTACACCTTGGCGGCAAAATACAAAAATGGCCCGCCAATTAATCGCGACACTGCGAGCGACGAAGCATCTCGAGTTGCTTATGTAACGATAGGACGAGACCCACTTTGTCTTATCCGAGAAGAGTTCATGTAACGTCCAGGGGTGTTGCACGTCGCGTTCCTTTGCAAATAATCAATAACCGTGATCTTCCATTAACCCAATTTTCGAACTAGGCTCGCGCCATAGATAAGCTCCCTGGCTGGCAAAATTGCACCTATTAATTAGAATGTCAATAAGAGATTGTTCCAAAGGGGCAGACTCAAATTATCGACTTGTCGTCGGTGGAGAACTTGCTTTTCATTCATGAACTTCGCTGCGGGTGATACACAATAGTTAACAAAGAACAGAGAAAAGCAGAGCGCATCACGTGCAACGAACCCTCGCTCGTAATCAATACGGAAGAGAAAAAGAAAACACTGCTCGCGACAAAACCGCGCAGCTTATTCTCACTTTGGCCTACTCGAAAAAATCCAATTTCACGAATTCCCTACAATGGGGTCGTCCTTTTTTATAGACTTTAATTATATCGCTCTGACCTTTAATATGCGAGCTTCTACGTGAAAGTTCTATATTTATCGTCATTTGTCATATTAAGTGATAAACTTTTTTTGCGTTATCATCTCGTTTGAAAATAGGGTCACTACATCACTCCCGAACGTCTAGTCCATCTATAGTTTTTATTAAAAAAAAAAACAGCTAAATATTTACTACTAACCAAAAACTTTATACTTTATAAACTGTAATCGAACATTTGTTGACCCCTCGAGTTTGATTTTTGAAACTTACCCAAAACAAAAGGTCTTCTTCAAGTCCTAGGAGGAACGTCGCGCATCCTCGCTGCACAGCAGTCTCGCAAAGTCCACGAAATTGTAGAGAATGAGAAAAAGAAAAACAAAGTCACAACGAGATTGAGATGCGCGTCATCGAGGCCAGCGAGCGAGGAAGGCCGTCGGTTAAAGCAGTGGCAGCAGCACAAGGCCGTATAAGGTTATGGAAGCGCTGCGGTGTGCGCCGCCTGCGCACCCTCCTACTGACTGGCGCACTCGCGCTCTCTTTGCATGGCGTCGCGCCACCCGACCACCCCCCCCCCCCCATACACATCACGTCTCCGCGTGCGTGTGTGCGTGCATCTGCTGCTGTTCTCTGTGTGTACGCTCCCCTTTTCGCCACCGCCGCCGCTCGCTACGTTTTAACCCTCCCCACCGATTCTCTCTAGTACCATCAAATACACGCACGCTCACCATGGCTGTATTGTCACAGACTTAGTCATATACGCGTATGTACGCTTGACGCGGGATTAAAGCGAGAACGAGGCGATGTTTTGCTCTCTGCGACGAAAACAATACATTGAGGATATTTTTGTGACCAGACTGTCTTGCTCTTACTGTAACTCCTTAGTAGGCACAGCTTCTATGATATGTACGTTTTTTGAAAGTTTTCTTGGGGGGGGGGGGATTCTGAATTATTTTTTTTTTCATAAAATTTTGAATTGAAAATAAAAATTTTAGAGGGAACTGGCAGTTAACAATATTTTTAAAGTTTATTTATATTTCATATGCGTGAATAATTTCATTCGTGTCCATGCTTCTCATATTTTAACGTATTAGCTTCCATCCGTAATGTTTTAAATGAAAGTTACCGAGAAAGAGATATTTAGAAAATTAAAGGAAGGGCCATTGCATTTTCATTGCATAAAGCTATACTGCTACTCAAAATCGAATATAATAATATTAGACTGTACTTTTTGAACATTAGAATTGAAATTGAACAGTTTAAATTTAAACGAGGAAATTACAGTCAACGATTCTCATTGTGGACTCTTAAAAGTCAAGTAAATATCCGAGCAAGCACTACCCTAAAAGCTTAGGTCGTAAAGAAAAATAGCCTCTTTCGGGTACTCTGTCTTATTTACCGGGTACCGTCTCAGTCATATTCAGCGGGGCGTCCCCTGAAAATGCTACCCCCTCCGTTGTCATTATGCATGTGCGTATGTATGTGCGCTGAGAAGTTGAGTATGTGTTTAATGCAGACCGGTCAAAGCTGCCCTCGTTGTTAGTCTAATGTTATGGCTGGACTAAGCTTAACAGAAACTCTCTTTGCAGCTGTGGACGAGACACGCTGTGTGTTTGGTAAATATCACTTTCGATGCTCTATGCCGCGATATTTTTTACCTTTACCAAACCTGTACAGTCGTTTCCAGATGGCACGGAATAAATCCTACTCGATTGTCTTAATTAATGTTTAGTTTTTTAATATCAACGTATTGAACGATTGGTTGAATAAAACTTGAAAAAGTAGTTAGATCATGTTACCTTTCATTTCTTGATCTATTTAATAGAATGATGGACTTTCAGTTGCGCTCTGATATCAATAATATTTATTCTGCACTCATTATACGTGAGTTATAGAGACTAACAAATAATCGAGTTTTCATATAAAAGTAAGTTCATTCATATGTTTAAGCAAGTTAATTTCATATATAAAGAAATTTGTTAATTGTTACAATAAACAAAACCTTTTATTTACCATAGTTATAGACTTTCATGAGGCTATTTATATATTGACGGAACGCAAACTTAACCACATGCAGTACACCATGTAGATGCAGATGTATGCACCGGATTTACGGACTTACAAGGATGATATGATCGTTACATCAAATGCATTATATGACATATTAAAAATCAAACAATATTGAATAGTATAAAAATAAATGTGCTATAAAAAATATAAATGCCGTTAATATTTGTTGTCGATCATAGCGTGGTTTTTAATAATAGACTTGGCGTAGATAAGTTTGGAGAATCTACAAAAATAATAAACGATTTGATGATCACCTTGTTTTAAATAGCATATTTACAATCATGACTAAGCGCATAAAGTTTGCAATTCGCGATAGCTGTAAATGTCATGTGGAGAAGAGATAATAGATACAGATGTAGAAAATTTCTTGTTAACGAATCTTGATGTGTGAACATCTTGCGATAATTGTACGACGGTAATTTTATAATATTCTAGTTGCACAAACAAAGCTTTCATTTGGTCTCTTATGCACTGATTAAAATACTGGCACTCGAGTTTGTGATGTCCTTCAGCTTCGAGTGCAAGCGGGTGTCATCCAGAGCGGAAAAGTGTAAGTGATGGCGGCGTGTTTCTGAGCACACGCTGACATGAATATTTATTGCATTCGTATGGCTGACGCAGATAGGGCTCTGATAGGCTCATCTCATTCAAGGAAATGCGAACTTCAAGCCTTTTGATTTAGCTGACAGCTCCATTCTTCGTACTGTTTCAAATACGCCTATATCGACGGTATTCGAAAAGTGAATTCGTATATTCTTGTTTATTGAATAACGAGAAATGAACAGTGCCTGTGAAGATATTCAGATCGCTTAGAAAACTTTTCTTGTATAACATAATATATATGATGTCTAGCGCGCTTCCATATTTTTCGTCCTTTCCTCGCATTCATTTTGATGCACGAATATCGATCAAAACTTTTATTGGTGATATTGAAAATTCAACAATTTAATATGCATTAAACATTGCGATAATTTCATATGAGATATAGTCAACTATATCATTTATTTTATTATCTATAAATTTTTACGCTTTTATCATTCATAATTTTATCCTGAAAAATCACGACAAAATTTCAAAAACACGATAAAAAATGTAATATAAGTTTTAACAACATTATTGTTTTCTATAATCATATCACGATGTAAATAACTGATTTTTGGATGACGTTTACGATTATAATTAGCGCATTCTCAAAACAATTCTCTAATATTGTATAAATAAATAAAGCATAAATCACTGTACACTATTTTATTATCCAATAATTTATATCTTTTATTGTGTACTCTGTTTATTCGAAGCTAAGCTTACGCACAAAGCAAAGTTCAATTAACTTCTCTGTCGAGGTATCAGTCGGTTTTTATTTTACGGTTAATATGATTTATCCCTATTAAATTCACGCTAACTAACTGATACGCTTTTGGAACGTTTAATCGTCTAAAAAAATCTGCATTAATTTTTCATGAGCGTTCGCAATACATATATACTATCCATAACAGCTGATCAGGTGATTAATCAGTCAATCTGTTTAATTTAGTCGATAAATTATAAAATGAATCGATGAATGAACTGCATATAAATTCCACAATAAAATTAATTTCAGATGAAAAAATTGAATACTCACGTAAGCATAGATTAGATAATAGTATAGATTGAGTATGGGTGCGTATATGATATAATGAATAGATTGATGTTCGATTAATATTATTCTCTTTAATGAAAATAAATCATATAATACTGCATTTAGCATACAGAAGAATCTGAGTCAAAAGTGGGAGAAAGGCCCTTCAAATACAAAGAATATATTGCAGGTAGTCGTTAATTACGTTTACACTCAAACACAAGTGAACGAATAAATCGAAATAAATAAAGACAAAAACACGTAGAAATATTTCTATGCTGACAATTATAAGATTGATTGGATTCGATTTAACGTCCATAAATCGCAGAGTTGAACTCTGTAATGATGTTCGCTTTCCAATACGACGCGCAACTTATCGATAAGGAGAATGTTCCAGAATTTGAGAACTCAGCCCCGACGTCTCGGAAACGGGAATAGCCCTCGATACGTCTCTATCGATGCAAGATAGGTAAAGCCGCAGGGTTTGAAGGCACTCTAAAGGTCGTAGCGCATCCTCAGCTAAAACAGGGATAGTCCGGCCTTTGCCCTTTAAAATGCGTCGCTGGTTCACTTTCAAGAAATTGATGACAAGACGAAGTTTGAGACAGAGGGAAAGAGAGAGAGAGAGAGAGAGAAAGTGTACTCACGAAGAGCAACTGTTCTCGGCGAATTTCTGCAAGGAAATGAGCTCAATGTACGCCATACTTCGGCAAAAAGAAAAGGGATGGAAATATGAAAAACTGCTCCTTCTCTTTGGACTCCTTGCAGGTAACCAATCAGGAGCATGGAAGGCACTTGCATACCCCACGAGGACCCATCTCTTTTACTATACAAGGGCGTTAAGCGTTGGTACTGTCTTTTTTCTTGACGACACGACGCGTCAAACAGCGCGGCGAACTGTTTTTTTTTTAGGAATTTCCTCATTGCCGAAGTAAAACTATGAAGGAGGTGTAAAACTAGAAGAAAAAGAACGAAAAACAAATCGTTCATTGACAATCTTTGTATTTATGAAAGAAAGCTGTCAGCAACGTCCGCCTACAATGTAATATTTCATTACTCTATGCGAACGTAGTATATTGGTCGATTTATCGAAACGATAATCTCTCTTTCTCTCTTCAATTTTTATAATGCATGTTCTTGTTCTTTCTTCAACACATTATACAAACTCAATAAAGCGTAATTGACACGAGCACATCATATCACGAATAAACTACCTTTACCTTCCACGCTACCATTTTTTTTAGGGAAGAACAAAAAGAGAATACGTTCTGAATTCCATTCAGCCAAAAGAGTTGCAAGCAAGGAGAAAAAATAAAAAAAATGAACTTGCGTCTTCTTGAAAACTCATCAGGCAAAAATCCCTGCAATTTAACGTTTAATTCGGTCATCCATCTCAGCGAAACGTAAAAATACATCTCGCGCTGGAATTCAAAGCACTAGGCAGCGAAATAAAAAGATCGCAGCCATTGTCTGGTTCTATCCTGGAATAAACGAGAGCTCATGTTAACGCAGTTGATATTTTCTCAAGCTCTCGCACTTTGCGTCTTTCTCTTTTATTTTTCAAACCAACTCGGCACGGAAAAAGTAGTCAACGAGAGAAAAAGACAGCGTCGCGCCACCTTCGTCCCAGCGAGAAATTCTAGAGCCAATCACTTCGGCGGTAAACTCTGGACTACATCAAAACTGAAGAAAAGCCACGATTGTTTAGGGTGGGCACAGTGTATAGAAAGATGAAATCTTCGGAGGAAGAGATTTGATAGGTGTGCCAGGATGCATTGTACTTGTGTGAACGTGTGACGAGACGATACTGAGACGACGTTCAAAAAGTTTTCGTGGCGTGAAATTCAAATCTCGCCCTGGTTGTACGACGCTAGAGAAAAGTCTTCGTGTGAACTTGCAGAAAATATTCAAAGATAGCTAGAGTCGTTGTATGGTGAATTTTCCGACCTCGGTAGAGTAAATTTCAGGCAACAATCAATTTTAAAAATTCATACATTAAACAACACCATAGATTCTAATACTCTCGTAAGATATGGTTAAGCTAGAAGTTATAATGATGTACTGTTTTGGGGTTTTAGCATGATACCCTGAAAAAGATCAATTATTTTGTTAGATCGTGAATGTATGAGAGTTCGATAAAGCGCAAAAAAACTTGTTGTCCCCTAAACTTCTTCCGTACAATTTCATTAAATTTTTTAATTTTAGTATAATACGTTAATTAATAGTTATATCATCATGTATATTATGTAGTATAATATATATATACATAAGTAATAGATGTAAGTAAAATATCTTCGTTGGTATTATATGTATTCAAATAATTTCAAAAACGACGTTTCCTCCGTCCTCTTATGAGTTGTGGCCTCTCCTAAGTCCTACCCTTTTTTCGTTATTCGTTATTCATCGTTAACATTATGTAAATTTAGAGGGAGACGGAGATTTTCGAACTGTTGGGAAAATGTTCAAAATGTTGGTCTTTTTCATTCGGTTCCTCCACATTAAATAAAAACAAACTATCGAAGCTACTCTGATAAAACAAAATCCCATTTAGCTCGTAGTAACGGAGATAGGAATGTTCCCATGTATAATAATATCTTTCATAACTTTATTATCTTTTGTTCAAATCGCAGTTATTTACATATATTAGAAATAACTTATGGATTTTTTCGATCGGAACAATTATTTTTTACTTAATTTGTGTGACGTCGGGGTCACTCTCAGGTACGCTTGGAGCAAGCGTAAACTCAGGGTTGCTCTGATTTGGCTATCGTGTAACACACAAGCCGGGACGAGCAATATTGTTGCGTTGAGAAAACTGTATGCTAACGGGGAATGTAATAACCAAATGTTATTACGAACACACCAGACTCACGCTTAATGTGTTCTTAAGGGACTTTAATGGAAATTCACCAGACTCACGCTTAATGAATTTCCAAAAGAAAGGCGGATTACTTAAAGAAAGAAAAGGATAGCCAGGTTTAAGATTTTACTTACTTTTATTTTATCAATTTAGTTATTATTAATGTTGCGTTCTCTCTCTGCTCTTTGGCCTCTTTCTCTCTCTATATGTTCTGAATATAGTTGGGTGATTTGATGCTTGCTCCGGGACTCGCTCACTAGTAAAAACTTCTTATTACGGACTTCCTGGTGCTCACTCCGCACTTACTCTATCTGAACTTGACTTCCTCTAACTTAACTGACTGAACTGAGCTTAACTTCACTTAACTTCCTCTCCAGCCTTGTACAGAGCTTTTTATAAGCCGTGGGTGGTTGGGTGGAAATCCCTTTCCTCAGGCCCATGAAGCGATAACGGCTAAATTTTGTATTGGTCGGAAATTTTCTAATCATATTCAGAATTTCTTTATTGGTCTGTGGGCGTGAATTTTCAGAGAGAGAAAGGGCGGTCCCTTTTTAACTTGGGCCCTTTTCTCCAGAGATGGCTCTCGGAGTGCCACTTTTAAGAGCAAGAGTAACGCTATAGCTTATAATTACTTATACATAATTGTACTAAACTTAATTAATTATGACGATACATAGTGACTATTATGAACATTCAGAAAAATTCAAACCTTTTACGATTTATTATAAAATACATTATTGTTCTATTTATTGGTTATTCGGTGACAAAAAGGTGCGCATTATAATGGCTTACAAAATTGATGAAAATCTATTTAATATTACGGATATTTTCTTAAAAATCGGTGGGAAAAAAAAAGATAGATTGCATTTTTATGGTCCCCTTCCATTATCGGCGTGATAACACTTCACGATGTATACGCGATGATCGTAGGCCCCTGTCAACACATACGTGTGGGACAAAGCAGGATAGAGCGTTGATTGTAAGCTTGAGTACGCAGGCTCGGGCCACTATCAAAGTTTATATTTCGAATGCGTTTTCATCGTGGGAAATCAGGAAGGTTCCCACTCCGTTCGTCATATTTAATAATTAAATATAAAAAAAACTAAGTTATGGCTAGCCGTCACACCCCCACACTTAAACGATTGCTAGAGGAGTGCAACGAGGAAGAGCAATCGAAATTTTTATTCTAATTATAAAGATCTTGTCGTATCATGCTGTAATCAAGGTTTTATTATTATTTTTATTATTTTATTAATCTCGAAGATCTTACCCTAACATGGGAGGAACCCAAACGATGGTTTAACTGCTTGAGATTGTGATGCTGGAATCGAATTACTCTGGTTGTGTTGTGTTATTTCATTTTCTGTTGTATGTAGAGTCGGATATAACTCCTGTCCAGGAGCGGTGGCAATATTTGCTGGTGATTCTACATCCCTTTTCGCTTCTGTGGGTTTTGGTGCTAAATGTATCAGAAACGTAGTTAAACTGTTCCATATGGCCCCAATCAGATGAAAAGACCATCCATAAATGCTATGTAGAGTTATTCCATTGATGAGGACTTCTATTAATTTTTTTGTAGTTTGGACAATTAGTATAATTGCAAGTATACCGGCACTGAAAGTACCAAAGGTCATAAATTTCATCCACATTTTGCTCCAGGTATTGATTATTAACTGCTCCATTACATTCTCGTTCATTAACCTTCCAATTATTCCATTACTGTCTCTTATGGTGTGTCCACGAATTTCTCTGGTTACATCATTTATTACTGCAGGTTGCTCCAAGGGGAACAGGATTCTGTTCATTAAATCTTGTAGATCCTTTTCTGTATATATTCCGCTGGTGGCTAGTGAGGGAATATTCTGGTACTTCCAAGTTAATCCAGAAAAAGGCTTAAGAGTGGTGGGAGTTTTTGCTTCTACTGCTCTTGGTAAAAACTTATACCAGTCATCATTAAAGTAAAAAAATGTGGGTAGGAGAGCATTACAATCAACTACTGTCCCATAAGCCTTCAAAATATGTGTTTTTGGAGATAAAAATTTGGTATGGTTGTTATGGATTACTTTTAGTTCAGCATAACATTCGTCTCCTTGCGATACCTTCACATCAACGGGTATACACTTAACGATGTGTACTACCTCTCCTGCTGTCACAGCCATGTATCCGGGTCCTTTCATGAGATTATAGGCAAACTGATCGGGAGATTGACTAGCAATTGCAAGTGCATTTTTCATAATTTCTCTTTCTTGCTTACAGCGATGTACGACAACATCCTTGTACATACGACTTAATTGTACTTTTATGTGACGTTCTACATATACAAATTTAGAATTTACATACGCAAATATATCTAGGTTGTTCATTGATATTTTCTTACTTAGAAAAAATGCATTATTTTCGACAATATAAACGAATAATTTTGGGTGTTCAGTAACTATAATTTCGTAACCACATAGATTACGTTTAGATTTGGATATTAACGCAAAAGCAATGTCTTGTGTTACTAACGAGTATAATGTTTGTTCTATTTCACCTTCAATTTGATTAGCTGTTCCTTCATACAATATTTGATACCGATTAAATTTGCATACATCTTTAGGTACACTTTCCCAAAAAGTGTATCCTCCTTCAGAATCTACACAATGTTCACTACCTAAAATACATCTAACGCCACTACGTAATATTATTTGGTTATTATCTAAATCGACAGAAGCGGTGTATTCTTGTAAAGTTACTTTTATTTTAGCTTGGACAACTACGGAATTCCAGCTTCCATAAGCATCGGAATAACTACCATAGGTACATTCTCCATTATGATCTACACTTCCTGCAAGTATAGCGGGTCTAACCGTGGTTTGATTAACTTTAATATCTCGAAATACATGTGAATTGTCAAAATAAAATGTACCGCTTTTGTGTAAATCATAACACGTTTGTTGGCTTACATCCATTAAATATTCTATTGCGCCATTCTCTATTATGGAATTATGTGAATGCATTCCACAATAATAAACAGTTCGGTCTACTTGGACTTTACATTGAATCACTTGAGCAGTTTCATAGTTATTTAACTGTAACAATTGAATGTACTTTCTTGTTGCGTTTATTTTTGTAGAAGGCATTTCACATTCTTCCACACTTAATAAAGATATAGTGGTTATATTAAGAGATCTTGCTCCGCAGTCGTATCCTATGATGGCTGTAACTGGATTAGTTATTGTTAAAAATATTAGTGATAACAGAGAAGAATGCATCATGTTTTCGGTTCTGTAATCAGAAAATATTTCATTATATGTTCCTTTTGATCTTTTGTTTGTTTCATAATATATATATATTTTGTTTTATGATTTATCTCATTTTATTTTATATTATATTATATTTTTCCTCTCTACCCCTTTTTCTATTTCGGCTTATTTTCTTTGGTTGATTTGTTTATATGTGAAATTCGGAGTCTATTTGAATGAACTATTTTTGTGCCCTTTTTAGTCTCTATTTTTACATTATGTTTTGGAAGAATACCAACTATTTTATAAGGCCCTGAGTAATGATCCCCGAATTTCCCTGGTTTAGGTCCGGATTTTAAGAAAACGTAATCACCTAAACTAAAGTCTTTTGGATTTATATGTCTATCGTAATATTTTTTTGATTTTTCTTTAGAGCTAACTAAATTTTCGTAAGCTAATTTTCGTATACTACATAAACGCGCAACTAAATCTATTATATATCCTTTATATGTAGGTAACGTATCGCTTTCACGAAGGGGATTATTTGAGGGCATTCGAGCTAAGCGGCCAAATACAACTTCATACGGCGTATGTTTGGTACTTTCTTGTACACAGGTATTGTAGTTTAGGATAGCTAGGTCGAGCCAATCATCCCAATCGTTGTCAAGATCGGTGTATTGCTTTAAGTACTCAATTAACACGTGATGAGATCTTTCTAGGGAACCGTTCGACTGAGGCATGAATGCTGTGGTTTTTAATTTCTTTATTTTGAATCGCTTGGAAATACGCGTCATTAGCGAACTCAAAAAATTTCTGCCTTGATCAGTAAGCACAGCTTTCGGACATCCAAAAACACAAATGAATTTCTTAAGAAATGCATCCGCTATTGTTGATGATAAGGTGTCTGCTAATGGGACAGCTAGACAAAATTTACTTAATTGATCCTGTAAGGTTAAAATGTATTCGTTTCCTTTTATTGTTCTATATCCTAGTTCCACTAGAACAATATCGAAACAAAGACACCAAACTTATATTAATACTATATTTCAATAATTAGAATGATTTTAAAAAAAAGTCTGAACTTCATACTTTTACTAGAAATCTCAATCTAATTTATCGTAATAAAACCTTATCTATTTCTGTGTATAAACTAAGGATTATCGCGAATTATTTTACTTATAATTGTAAATTTTCAAATGACTTTGCTAATTTATCTACTTTATTTGCTAAAGCCCTTTTTGAAATCGTATTCCTATTAATTAGTTTGTTATTAATTTTTACTTGCTTCCTAAGATTTTTAACTTGTTTCTTTAGGGCAGTATTTGTTTTTATTAAGTCTACACAAATATTTCCCAAACTAGCTATCTGTTCAATTCTATGCTTATTTTCTAATTCAAGTTTCGCGACACGTGCGCTAAGACTACGACCGTTATTATTTATTCTTGTGATATCGGAACTATGATTATTAACCCTATCAATTACGGATATTTGACTGTCCTTTAAATGTGTAATATCTTCGATTAATTCATCTACCGTGTCGACTACTTCGTTAGAAAAAGTATTAAAACTTACGAACGGTGGCATTACAACTAAAAGAAAGACCAAAAATCTTATTTATCTAAACAACGAAATTTTATTAAAACTTATTCGTTTGTAGAATTATGAAAACTGTATGTGAACGTTTTATTAAAATTTTATTTTTACAGATATATTGCGGCAATTCATTTCTTAGATATAAATTTTGATTCCTACAGAAAGATATTTATCTTTATTTTTACTTAAACTTTCTTAATTAAACCTTTCATTCTTTGATACTATTTGTTTTTAAAATTATTTATTTTACTTATAACAGGCAATTTTCTTATTTAAATTTTTCTAGTTTGCAAAATTATTTATTTCAAAATTTCTACTTTTATATTATTTTTCTCAGCAAGATTTCCTAAATTTCTTTTAAACACAATACTCTTTTATTTTTACTCCGAGTTTTATTTATTTATTTATTTTTAAGTTTTCTTCCGCAAGATTTCTAATTTCTCTAATTAATTTTTATTGCTAATGTATTTCTTTCCGACTCAGACAAGATTCGTAATATTATCTCAAAAAATTTTCCTGTATGTTATTTTCAATCTTTCTAAATTAACCTTTTTATTTTTAAATACAATTTTTAGAACAAAACATAAATTCAAAACCCTCTTTTTTCTATAATAAGCATTTATTCTTATTTCTCTCTTCAAGGCACAAAAGAAGACTTTTCTTTGGACGAATTTTCTATTCTGATTTATAATTTTACTTTCATAAAAAATGATTCTTCTCTGAAAATTTTTTCAAATTTCAAATATTTTTCAAACTCTTTTCTTAAACAACTTAATTTTCTTTATTTTTCTCTAACTCTTCTATTAATTTACTCATTCAAATTTCAATATTTTCTAAATTATTTCACTATTCTTTATTACAAAATAAATTCCCATTAATTTTCCCAAAATTTTCCTAAGTTCAATCCAAATAAACTCCAATTAATTTTCACTTTCAATTTAACCTATCTCCTTGTTTAACACAAAACTTATTTTCTATTTTCTCAATTAAATCAGTGATTTTCTGACTAATAAATTTGTATTTTTATTCAAAAAAAAATTTTATTACTTTATTTTATTCTTCACAGATTTCAAATTCAATAAAATACTTTAAGTAGTATCTATTCTTAATTTTCTTTTACTCTAACTGATCACTGATATAATTTAAGAAAGGAAAACCCTAACAGTTTTCTTTGCAACAATTTAATCCCTCCGGGGCCTCCAAAATTTTTATGTGACGTCGAGGTCACTCTCAGGTACGCTTGGAGCAAGCGTAAACTCAGGGTTGCTCTGATTTGGCTATCGTGTAACACACAAGCCGGGACGAGCAATATTGTTGCGTTGAGAAAACTGTATGCTAACGGGGAATGTAATAACCAAATGTTATTACGAACACACCAGACTCACGCTTAATGTGTTCTTAAGGGACTTTAATGGAAATTCACCAGACTCACGCTTAATGAATTTCCAAAAGAAAGGCGGATTACTTAAAGAAAGAAAAGGATAGCCAGGTTTAAGATTTTACTTACTTTTATTTTATCAATTTAGTTATTATTAATGTTGCGTTCTCTCTCTGCTCTTTGGCCTCTTTCTCTCTCTATATGTTCTGAATATAGTTGGGTGATTTGATGCTTGCTCCGGGACTCGCTCACTAGTAAAAACTTCTTATTACGGACTTCCTGGTGCTCACTCCGCACTTACTCTATCTGAACTTGACTTCCTCTAACTTAACTGACTGAACTGAGCTTAACTTCACTTAACTTCCTCTCCAGCCTTGTACAGAGCTTTTTATAAGCCGTGGGTGGTTGGGTGGAAATCCCTTTCCTCAGGCCCATGAAGCGATAACGGCTAAATTTTGTATTGGTCGGAAATTTTCTAATCATATTCAGAATTTCTTTATTGGTCTGTGGGCGTGAATTTTCAGAGAGAGAAAGGGCGGTCCCTTTTTAACTTGGGCCCTTTTCTCCAGAGATGGCTCTCGGAGTGCCACTTTTAAGAGCAAGAGTAACGCTATAGCTTATAATTACTTATACATAATTGTACTAAACTTAATTAATTATGACGATACATAGTGACTATTATGAACATTCAGAAAAATTCAAACCTTTTACGATTTATTATAAAATACATTATTGTTCTATTTATTGGTTATTCGGTGACAAAAAGGTGCGCATTATAATGGCTTACAAAATTGATGAAAATCTATTTAATATTACGGATATTTTCTTAAAAATCGGTGGGAAAAAAAAAGATAGATTGCATTTTTATGGTCCCCTTCCATTATCGGCGTGATAACACTTCACGATGTATACGCGATGATCGTAGGCCCCTGTCAACACATACGTGTGGGACAAAGCAGGATAGAGCGTTGATTGTAAGCTTGAGTACGCAGGCTCGGGCCACTATCAAAGTTTATATTTCGAATGCGTTTTCATCGTGGGAAATCAGGAAGGTTCCCACTCCGTTCGTCATATTTAATAATTAAATATAAAAAAAACTAAGTTATGGCTAGCCGTCACACCCCCACACTTAAACGATTGCTAGAGGAGTGCAACGAGGAAGAGCAATCGAAATTTTTATTCTAATTATAAAGATCTTGTCGTATCATGCTGTAATCAAGGTTTTATTATTATTTTTATTATTTTATTAATCTCGAAGATCTTACCCTAACATGGGAGGAACCCAAACGATGGTTTAACTGCTTGAGATTGTGATGCTGGAATCGAATTACTCTGGTTGTGTTGTGTTATTTCATTTTCTGTTGTATGTAGAGTCGGATATAACTCCTGTCCAGGAGCGGTGGCAATATTTGCTGGTGATTCTACATCCCTTTTCGCTTCTGTGGGTTTTGGTGCTAAATGTATCAGAAACGTAGTTAAACTGTTCCATATGGCCCCAATCAGATGAAAAGACCATCCATAAATGCTATGTAGAGTTATTCCATTGATGAGGACTTCTATTAATTTTTTTGTAGTTTGGACAATTAGTATAATTGCAAGTATACCGGCACTGAAAGTACCAAAGGTCATAAATTTCATCCACATTTTGCTCCAGGTATTGATTATTAACTGCTCCATTACATTCTCGTTCATTAACCTTCCAATTATTCCATTACTGTCTCTTATGGTGTGTCCACGAATTTCTCTGGTTACATCATTTATTACTGCAGGTTGCTCCAAGGGGAACAGGATTCTGTTCATTAAATCTTGTAGATCCTTTTCTGTATATATTCCGCTGGTGGCTAGTGAGGGAATATTCTGGTACTTCCAAGTTAATCCAGAAAAAGGCTTAAGAGTGGTGGGAGTTTTTGCTTCTACTGCTCTTGGTAAAAACTTATACCAGTCATCATTAAAGTAAAAAAATGTGGGTAGGAGAGCATTACAATCAACTACTGTCCCATAAGCCTTCAAAATATGTGTTTTTGGAGATAAAAATTTGGTATGGTTGTTATGGATTACTTTTAGTTCAGCATAACATTCGTCTCCTTGCGATACCTTCACATCAACGGGTATACACTTAACGATGTGTACTACCTCTCCTGCTGTCACAGCCATGTATCCGGGTCCTTTCATGAGATTATAGGCAAACTGATCGGGAGATTGACTAGCAATTGCAAGTGCATTTTTCATAATTTCTCTTTCTTGCTTACAGCGATGTACGACAACATCCTTGTACATACGACTTAATTGTACTTTTATGTGACGTTCTACATATACAAATTTAGAATTTACATACGCAAATATATCTAGGTTGTTCATTGATATTTTCTTACTTAGAAAAAATGCATTATTTTCGACAATATAAACGAATAATTTTGGGTGTTCAGTAACTATAATTTCGTAACCACATAGATTACGTTTAGATTTGGATATTAACGCAAAAGCAATGTCTTGTGTTACTAACGAGTATAATGTTTGTTCTATTTCACCTTCAATTTGATTAGCTGTTCCTTCATACAATATTTGATACCGATTAAATTTGCATACATCTTTAGGTACACTTTCCCAAAAAGTGTATCCTCCTTCAGAATCTACACAATGTTCACTACCTAAAATACATCTAACGCCACTACGTAATATTATTTGGTTATTATCTAAATCGACAGAAGCGGTGTATTCTTGTAAAGTTACTTTTATTTTAGCTTGGACAACTACGGAATTCCAGCTTCCATAAGCATCGGAATAACTACCATAGGTACATTCTCCATTATGATCTACACTTCCTGCAAGTATAGCGGGTCTAACCGTGGTTTGATTAACTTTAATATCTCGAAATACATGTGAATTGTCAAAATAAAATGTACCGCTTTTGTGTAAATCATAACACGTTTGTTGGCTTACATCCATTAAATATTCTATTGCGCCATTCTCTATTATGGAATTATGTGAATGCATTCCACAATAATAAACAGTTCGGTCTACTTGGACTTTACATTGAATCACTTGAGCAGTTTCATAGTTATTTAACTGTAACAATTGAATGTACTTTCTTGTTGCGTTTATTTTTGTAGAAGGCATTTCACATTCTTCCACACTTAATAAAGATATAGTGGTTATATTAAGAGATCTTGCTCCGCAGTCGTATCCTATGATGGCTGTAACTGGATTAGTTATTGTTAAAAATATTAGTGATAACAGAGAAGAATGCATCATGTTTTCGGTTCTGTAATCAGAAAATATTTCATTATATGTTCCTTTTGATCTTTTGTTTGTTTCATAATATATATATATTTTGTTTTATGATTTATCTCATTTTATTTTATATTATATTATATTTTTCCTCTCTACCCCTTTTTCTATTTCGGCTTATTTTCTTTGGTTGATTTGTTTATATGTGAAATTCGGAGTCTATTTGAATGAACTATTTTTGTGCCCTTTTTAGTCTCTATTTTTACATTATGTTTTGGAAGAATACCAACTATTTTATAAGGCCCTGAGTAATGATCCCCGAATTTCCCTGGTTTAGGTCCGGATTTTAAGAAAACGTAATCACCTAAACTAAAGTCTTTTGGATTTATATGTCTATCGTAATATTTTTTTGATTTTTCTTTAGAGCTAACTAAATTTTCGTAAGCTAATTTTCGTATACTACATAAACGCGCAACTAAATCTATTATATATCCTTTATATGTAGGTAACGTATCGCTTTCACGAAGGGGATTATTTGAGGGCATTCGAGCTAAGCGGCCAAATACAACTTCATACGGCGTATGTTTGGTACTTTCTTGTACACAGGTATTGTAGTTTAGGATAGCTAGGTCGAGCCAATCATCCCAATCGTTGTCAAGATCGGTGTATTGCTTTAAGTACTCAATTAACACGTGATGAGATCTTTCTAGGGAACCGTTCGACTGAGGCATGAATGCTGTGGTTTTTAATTTCTTTATTTTGAATCGCTTGGAAATACGCGTCATTAGCGAACTCAAAAAATTTCTGCCTTGATCAGTAAGCACAGCTTTCGGACATCCAAAAACACAAATGAATTTCTTAAGAAATGCATCCGCTATTGTTGATGATAAGGTGTCTGCTAATGGGACAGCTAGACAAAATTTACTTAATTGATCCTGTAAGGTTAAAATGTATTCGTTTCCTTTTATTGTTCTATATCCTAGTTCCACTAGAACAATATCGAAACAAAGACACCAAACTTATATTAATACTATATTTCAATAATTAGAATGATTTTAAAAAAAAGTCTGAACTTCATACTTTTACTAGAAATCTCAATCTAATTTATCGTAATAAAACCTTATCTATTTCTGTGTATAAACTAAGGATTATCGCGAATTATTTTACTTATAATTGTAAATTTTCAAATGACTTTGCTAATTTATCTACTTTATTTGCTAAAGCCCTTTTTGAAATCGTATTCCTATTAATTAGTTTGTTATTAATTTTTACTTGCTTCCTAAGATTTTTAACTTGTTTCTTTAGGGCAGTATTTGTTTTTATTAAGTCTACACAAATATTTCCCAAACTAGCTATCTGTTCAATTCTATGCTTATTTTCTAATTCAAGTTTCGCGACACGTGCGCTAAGACTACGACCGTTATTATTTATTCTTGTGATATCGGAACTATGATTATTAACCCTATCAATTACGGATATTTGACTGTCCTTTAAATGTGTAATATCTTCGATTAATTCATCTACCGTGTCGACTACTTCGTTAGAAAAAGTATTAAAACTTACGAACGGTGGCATTACAACTAAAAGAAAGACCAAAAATCTTATTTATCTAAACAACGAAATTTTATTAAAACTTATTCGTTTGTAGAATTATGAAAACTGTATGTGAACGTTTTATTAAAATTTTATTTTTACAGATATATTGCGGCAATTCATTTCTTAGATATAAATTTTGATTCCTACAGAAAGATATTTATCTTTATTTTTACTTAAACTTTCTTAATTAAACCTTTCATTCTTTGATACTATTTGTTTTTAAAATTATTTATTTTACTTATAACAGGCAATTTTCTTATTTAAATTTTTCTAGTTTGCAAAATTATTTATTTCAAAATTTCTACTTTTATATTATTTTTCTCAGCAAGATTTCCTAAATTTCTTTTAAACACAATACTCTTTTATTTTTACTCCGAGTTTTATTTATTTATTTATTTTTAAGTTTTCTTCCGCAAGATTTCTAATTTCTCTAATTAATTTTTATTGCTAATGTATTTCTTTCCGACTCAGACAAGATTCGTAATATTATCTCAAAAAATTTTCCTGTATGTTATTTTCAATCTTTCTAAATTAACCTTTTTATTTTTAAATACAATTTTTAGAACAAAACATAAATTCAAAACCCTCTTTTTTCTATAATAAGCATTTATTCTTATTTCTCTCTTCAAGGCACAAAAGAAGACTTTTCTTTGGACGAATTTTCTATTCTGATTTATAATTTTACTTTCATAAAAAATGATTCTTCTCTGAAAATTTTTTCAAATTTCAAATATTTTTCAAACTCTTTTCTTAAACAACTTAATTTTCTTTATTTTTCTCTAACTCTTCTATTAATTTACTCATTCAAATTTCAATATTTTCTAAATTATTTCACTATTCTTTATTACAAAATAAATTCCCATTAATTTTCCCAAAATTTTCCTAAGTTCAATCCAAATAAACTCCAATTAATTTTCACTTTCAATTTAACCTATCTCCTTGTTTAACACAAAACTTATTTTCTATTTTCTCAATTAAATCAGTGATTTTCTGACTAATAAATTTGTATTTTTATTCAAAAAAAAATTTTATTACTTTATTTTATTCTTCACAGATTTCAAATTCAATAAAATACTTTAAGTAGTATCTATTCTTAATTTTCTTTTACTCTAACTGATCACTGATATAATTTAAGAAAGGAAAACCCTAACAGTTTTCTTTGCAACAATTTAATCCCTCCGGGGCCTCCAAAATTTTTATGTGACGTCGGGGTCACTCTCAGGTACGCTTGGAGCAAGCGTAAACTCAGGGTTGCTCTGATTTGGCTATCGTGTAACACACAAGCCGGGACGAGCAATATTGTTGCGTTGAGAAAACTGTATGCTAACGGGGAATGTAATAACCAAATGTTATTACGAACACACCAGACTCACGCTTAATGTGTTCTTAAGGGACTTTAATGGAAATTCACCAGACTCACGCTTAATGAATTTCCAAAAGAAAGGCGGATTACTTAAAGAAAGAAAAGGATAGCCAGGTTTAAGATTTTACTTACTTTTATTTTATCAATTTAGTTATTATTAATGTTGCGTTCTCTCTCTGCTCTTTGGCCTCTTTCTCTCTCTATATGTTCTGAATATAGTTGGGTGATTTGATGCTTGCTCCGGGACTCGCTCACTAGTAAAAACTTCTTATTACGGACTTCCTGGTGCTCACTCCGCACTTACTCTATCTGAACTTGACTTCCTCTAACTTAACTGACTGAACTGAGCTTAACTTCACTTAACTTCCTCTCCAGCCTTGTACAGAGCTTTTTATAAGCCGTGGGTGGTTGGGTGGAAATCCCTTTCCTCAGGCCCATGAAGCGATAACGGCTAAATTTTGTATTGGTCGGAAATTTTCTAATCATATTCAGAATTTCTTTATTGGTCTGTGGGCGTGAATTTTCAGAGAGAGAAAGGGCGGTCCCTTTTTAACTTGGGCCCTTTTCTCCAGAGATGGCTCTCGGAGTGCCACTTTTAAGAGCAAGAGTAACGCTATAGCTTATAATTACTTATACATAATTGTACTAAACTTAATTAATTATGACGATACATAGTGACTATTATGAACATTCAGAAAAATTCAAACCTTTTACGATTTATTATAAAATACATTATTGTTCTATTTATTGGTTATTCGGTGACAAAAAGGTGCGCATTATAATGGCTTACAAAATTGATGAAAATCTATTTAATATTACGGATATTTTCTTAAAAATCGGTGGGAAAAAAAAAGATAGATTGCATTTTTATGGTCCCCTTCCATTATCGGCGTGATAACACTTCACGATGTATACGCGATGATCGTAGGCCCCTGTCAACACATACGTGTGGGACAAAGCAGGATAGAGCGTTGATTGTAAGCTTGAGTACGCAGGCTCGGGCCACTATCAAAGTTTATATTTCGAATGCGTTTTCATCGTGGGAAATCAGGAAGGTTCCCACTCCGTTCGTCATATTTAATAATTAAATATAAAAAAAACTAAGTTATGGCTAGCCGTCACATTTGACTCATCATTTTAATAAGAAAAGATCTCTTGTCATTTTTTTTGGAAAATAAAAATTTAAAAAATTGTGAATTTTTATGGGTCTCAAATTTGGCGATTTTCACAAACTTTGGAAAATCCTTGTTCCCGATTGATAATTATAGTTTTTTAATTCATGTAACTATGATAAGTATTCACTTTGATAACTGTATGTAAAGTAAACCGTACTGCGATAATTATGAACAAATTTAGTGCGCGAGTACATTCATCTCCTTCAGAACCACATGAATGATTCATAAAAGAAGGAGCACATTGTAACGAATAAATTATCGTATTTATTTGAAATACGGTGGCCTCGAGTACTTATCAAAAAGGATCAAGTATAATTCGAATTTCAAACAATAACATACATACAATTCAAATCCTTTCTTTCTTCGTGTAACTAGGCAACAAAAACCAATAATTGCGACTTAAAAAAACAAAATTAAAAAGAAAAAGAAAGCTACCTTCTTGAGTTTTTAATTCAATGATTCGTTAGCGATTCTACTTTAATAATCTAAATATATTTGAACTTTTATTGTAACTAATATCTTTATACGAAGGTGAAAATAAAGTCAAAAACAATCCTACCAAATATCTAGAAACTCACTATTTGATAATAAAAATTAAATAAAATATTAACCCGAATTCTGAGTCTTATAACTAAAGCAGCAGGATACGTCTGATTGTGAAAGGTAACATCTTTGTGAAAGATCATTGCAAAAAGTCAATATACATGACAAATTCGTTTATAATTATGTATATTGACATTAATTTTATGGCTTTTGCGAAATACTGCACAATGGTGCAAGAAATACATAACGTAGTAGCAGTTCCGAAATTGAAAATGATTACATAAATACAAGAATGAGCACAATTTGGAGACCGCAAGGTCGTCGTTTTGGCGTGGCCGAGTGCGGATCATACGAAAAAGAAGCTAGTGACAAAGGTGAATGGCATAAGAGCATCGTTTCGGCATTTATCGTCGATAGACTTGTGAAATTTGTTATGACAACATCTCTGCAAGGTCCATCTCCAAGTATAAAATAGCTCGAAGCTGCAGTTGATGGTACACTTGGTCCTCTAAGTCTTCTCCCGTTCGGGTCTGTTCTTAACTCTGACGAACACGCGTATTCAATCCAATATGAAAACCGTAAGTAAATTCGACTGGTAGATTATCCAATCAATGCTTTTCTTGAACGGACCTTATTTTCTATTTTTCAAATGTACTGACAGCTGCTACACATACCGAATTACCAATTACCGTTTTTTATTGTTTTACCTCTATTTTTTTCATTCAGAATTTATATTGGTAAAATAACAATTTCTTTTCATATAAGCACTTTCGTTCACGATACTCTATGTGATTATTGAATACATTAATAATAGAAATTTTTTCTGTCTCAGTTAATCGTTTTCTCTGCTATCCTCGCCGTGACCATGGCTGGCCTTCTTCCTCTCCACTACGATCCTACAGTTTCTAAACCCGAGGTGGTGGTCGTGAGAGAAGCCCCCTTGGACGGCGTCGGCCTCGACAGCTACCGATTCGCCTACGAGCTATCGGACGGCCAGACGCGCAACGAGCAAGCCCAGGTTGAGGCCCGCGCCAACCCAGAAGAGTCGGTGCTCAGAGTCTATGGATCCTTCAGCTGGGTCGATCCAGCCGACGGACAGACCTACACCGTCAACTACATCGCTGACGAGAACGGCTTCCAGCCCCAGGGTGCTCACCTTCCCGTCGCTTAAATCGTTCCTCGACATCGAGTCTTTATAGTTCAATAAAGCATTTTATTTTTTTAAACTGAAATTCAATTATATTTCACTTTCTTCCCTTTCAATATATAATTTTTTTAAATTCTGACGGTACATTAATGTAGATTTTTTTAATTAATTTAAATTCAGTTCAAAACCACTCGAAACAATGAACTCATTACTTTATGCAATAAGCCAAAGATTATAAGCTATAAATATATTTACATAGATATGGTGAGAGAGTGGAAGTCCTTAACATGAAAAAGCATGACATCAAGTCATTTCGGGTTGTGTAATTTTTTATTTTATCTTATCAGAAAACTTAGAAAATTAATGAGAAATATCGTTAAATATTTCTTCCAATAATTGTATATTAAAACTATTCCGAGTGGCTATTTATACTGAGATATTGTAATTTGCTTGATTTGTTAGAATAAGATAGTTATATTTAATGATAAAAAATATCCGATTAATTTAGAACGGAAATATTTCATGAAACCTTTTAATACCGTTGTTATGATACATTCATCACAACTATGTGTATTACAATTGTAATGCAAGAACAAGGCTACGCTTCTTTTTTTTCTATTTGTGATATCGAAGTTCCACGGGGAAAATATAAAAACCAACATACTTAACCTCAGTAAAAAGGAAATACCTTTGTTCGAAATTGTAACAATGTTACATCTCCAAGTTGGAACCGAATATTTTTGTACCAAAATACGTTATATGCGTCAAAAAGATTGTAACCATGATTATTTTCAACTATACATTTAATCAATTTATATAACGTGACAAACCCTTTTGACCGTGGTTTCTGTTCAAGCTTGCTATTACTATAGTTCCAATACAGAAAACTTATTTAGGAATAAGTTTTCGTTAAAAAATAGTTTATACGACATTACCTTGAAAAAAATATTTTTCAAGATAATAGATTGCTCACGTGATTTTTAATATACCACAATCGAAGAAATTCCCAATCCGGAAGTTAATTCTTTCGTTCGTCAGTTTACAAGCAATATAGAATGCATGAAATTCGAATACCAGTTCAGTCATGATGAGTATGACATCATTTTTAGTGAAGCTTGCAAGCAGCACACCATAACTTTTCGAATATTCTTGAATCGAGTATATAAATACGACGTGAATAAAACTGTAATTGAAAAGTTATTACGTTCTATAACCTTAGTGTGGATCCAAAGTAAGTGCCTGCTTTCTGAGAAAATAGAATTAAAATCAATATTTGGTATGAAACTGAAGAAGGAAAAAAAATATTTCAAACTTTAATCAAAATTGGAATTGGCAAATATATTCCGATTCTCTTAGGTACAATTATTTCTATTATTAAGGACCAAAAACATTTATCTTCGTAGCCAATATAGTCAAGAAAAATAATAAATTTTAATTAATTTTGGATTATATTAAATCTGATGTAAATTCGAACTATTCGATGTAACAACTGAAATTTAGGATTATGGACTCTTATTGAATAAAGTAATGAATTTATTGTTTCAAGTGATTATGATTTGGATTTAAATTAACAAAAAATGTGCGAGCAAAAAAAAGTTCGTGTGTTTTTTTATTGAAAAATAGAATTTGCGTTGTTGATTACGCAAATAACTTAAGCTGAACAAATAATTAAAATTAATAATTAATAATTAATTAAAAATAATTAATAGCCAAAAAAGTATTCTAATTGGAATCCTACGAAATAAAACGAAATTTTTAACTCTACGATAATATGTAAAATTGAAGATTTTCATCTTTTGAATATTTTAAAGATGAAACGATAAATAAAATGTAAGATATATACAATCGATTGTTGTTATTGTTATTGTGACTTCAGGAACTATGTCCACGTGGAACGATGCAGAGGTACACTAGGTACATTTACGTATTAGTTCTCGTTACCTATAGTCATGGATATGTAGATTGCTTGAATAATTATTGAACAGAAAATTACTGTGTTTAATACTTTGAAAAATAAATTAAAATTTTTAATAATGTTTGAATGGAATATATTAATTACTATAAAAATATTAGTTTAATTTTTCTATCTGTCGCAATGTTCTATTTGTTCAGATAAAAACTAGATAGGTTTATGAAAAGCAATAACTGTTGTTACGTATGCATCCACGGTTTTCATTTTGGATTGAAGATGAGTTGCGTGACAACGAAAGTATCTGAAAGTCGTAAAAGACTAAGTGTGCCATTAACTGCAGGTCCGAGCTAATCCATACTCAGAGGTAGACCTTGTAGAGATGATACCTTAAGAAATTTCACTTGCCTATTGGCGATCAACAACGCCCATCAAAATCTGTTTTTCTACCATTCATCTTATCATTCGTTTTTTTTTCGACCCATCCTCATTTGACGAATGACCTTCATCCGTTTATGCTCTCGCATGCGAACCGTTAAAACCATATAACTTCGCATACCTTCTGGCTATAATTTTGTACCTACTTTCATATCGATTTTTCGCTAAAATGTTTCAAAAGTCATTAATTATGTTATTCGGCCTCATCCTATATTTTTGAGAGATCAATATCAAACATATTCAGCGCTTAGTTTAAGTTCTGTATCACATTTGGAAAACATTTTTGTAAAAGCTAATATTTACTGAGATTCTATTTTCAATTATTTATTCTGTTAGTCAACTTATTCACGTGCACGCGCTTTTTAATACGCGATTATATTATGCTATAAAACCGCAATAAATGAACTTATTACAGTGCATATACAATTAATCTTCCAAAACAGCGTTTATTTTCAGTATACGACATATATGTGCACACTTTCTGCAGAGTTAAAACATGTCAACTTTGTTCTAAAAGTAAGAATAACAATAACAAAAAAAAAGTACCATTACCATAAATGTGACAATGCCTATCTTTAATAAGTTAATAGCGTGGCAAATCATTGTTCTTTTGTACACCTGACTTTGCCCATTTTCGGAGTTTGAAATTAAGTTTGTTTTTCGATTGCTCTAAAATTATGCATTTCGGTATTTTCAATTTGATCACAACATGAATAGTTAAGCATTTGTAGAGCAGAACAAATGGCAACATTCTTGACAAATTACGTTATACCCCTGAATGATATATATATATATATATATATACTATGCGACGGATTTTCTTACATATACGGCTATTATTATTTTATTATTATTTTTTTTATTATTCTATTTTTTATGAAACTATTGCATTTGTAAATGTTACTTTTTCTGTTAAATATAAATTCAATTAAATAAAGATATTTTACACTATTCTAATTTGAGACAGTTTTTAAAACCTGGTATACGTTTCTTCAGTTTGTCGACTCTTGATAAAAACTAAATATAATTTATTTTTACCAAATATCAGAATGATTTCGTAAAATTCTTTGCTTATTCTATACAATATATCTACTCTCGATAACATTTTTATTTTCTTGCATGATATTGATTTTTTGAAGTATCAAATAGTATAATATTTTGTTTATTGCGGCTATGTTATAAAGAAAGTTCATTAAAATCTACACTACTTGCGTAAGTTCAACCGTTGGAGAAATTTGCAAAATGATATTTCTGGAAATCACGTGATTCGAGGATTTGTTAGCTCGTTTATTGCCGACAGGCATGTGGGATGTCTTATGGCATCATCTCTACCAGGCCCACCTCCGAGTATAAAATAGCTCGAATCTGCAGCTGATGGCACATTAAGTCTTCCACAATTTGTCTTGTTCGGATCTCCTTCGTCGATACAACGAATCCATATCAATTCACAATGAAAACTGTGAGTACAACTACTTATATACCATCGATACTTTTCTTCTATAGGCCAAATTTCTATTCAAATAAATATAACTATAGATATAAACGTTGGAAATTGACGATAGTATGCGTTTCTATTTAAACTTAGTTTACTATATTTCAACTTAATGCTTCTGATATATATACGTATATAGAAGTAATTTTATATCATATATATCAATACTTCTTTTCTATCACATATTTAAGTATATATATAACTGTATGATAAGTTGATATACATTCGGGAGATAAAAAATGTTGCCGCCAAAATTAAGTGTCTTTATTTGTTTATTTGAAATTTGTATTATTACAGTTTATCGTTTTTTCTGCTTTCCTCGCCATTGCCATGGCTGATCATCTTTCTTCTCACTATGATCCTGAAGTTCACAAACCTGAGGTGGTGGTCGTAAAAGAAACCCCCTCGGACAACATCGGTCTTGGCAATTACCAATTCGCCTACGAACTGTCGGACGGCCAGAAGCGTGATGAGCAGGCCCAGTTTGAGGCCCGTGCCAACTCAGAAGAGTCGGTGCTCCGCATTCACGGATCCTTCAGCTGGGTGAACCCAACCGACGGACAGACCTACACCGTCAGCTACGTCGCTGACGAGAACGGTTTCCAACCCCAGGGTGCTCATCTGCCCGTCGCCCCTATAGCTTAAATTACCCCTCAAATCGTCAATAATAGCATCAATACTCAAGTCTAGGTAATTTAATAAGCTATTTTGTAAATGGAATTCAAATACGGTTTACTTGTATTCTAGTTTCCCTTTTAATATTCAATGTATTATTATGTAATATGTTGAAGATAATAAACTATGGAAACATTTACATATAGAGGATCAGATAAGAGAGAGAGATAAGTCACTAATTTCATGGCGAATTTTAAAACATGTGATATGAAATAATGTTGTAGCTGGTCTGTTCGTGATGCAAAACCTTCTTACAGTAGTTTTAAGCAATGGAATTTTAATGAAGAAAATCGATTTCGTGAGATTTCATAATAACTTTGTAAAACTGTATTTTGAAATTTTATTTGATAATTTAATTTTTATCATAAATATAAAATAAATATCAATCAAGGTCTTAAAGGTTTCCAGAGCAATTTGATTTGTACCTCCTAGTTTTTAAATTATTGGGACGATAATGTTACGTAGCTATTTAAACATTGAAAACTAATAATAGAATTTTATAGGTAGTATTATAAAGTGATCTTAATTTGCATTTAGTAAAAGATATGAATGATACAAGTATTAAAAAAGGAACTTAAATGTTAGCATATTAATGTGAATATAATTTATTGAAAAATCATATATATTCAAATCATATAAATTACTACAAAACTCGAAATATGTATTACTTCCGATCCAGATTACACTACTGCATCTATTATAAATGCTATGTCATCAAGTTTTAAATTGAAGTCCGTAATATAGGCATCACCTAGCTTTGGACTTGACATAGATGACCGTGAATTTTGTAAAGGATGGTGGTTAAATATTTTTTTATCTATCATACTCATAGTGCAATAGCAAAATTTCAATAACATTGAAATAATAAATTAGAGATCAGCCAATGAGGAAATGTATCAAAAAATTTTCGATTTTCAATTTCAGTATATATACAAAATACAATTTATATAAATTTGGAAAATATCACGATATTTTTAATGTTTTTATAAACACCTACATAAAACGTTCTGAAAATGGTCAGTTGTACTTTAGATAGTAAAATTTTAATAGTTATTGTTTTAAGCCGCTGCAATAATTTAGTTTAATCATTGGATAAAAACCGTGAAAAAAGTTACGGTGAGGAATTAAGACATAGCTTTGAGAAAATATACTAGCTGGATTTTAAATATGAAATAGTTTATTTCGATGCTAGAACGTAAAAGCGATTTGAGTTTCTTGTGAAAATTTGCGCCCTAGCGAAACTAGAGTGAAGAAGATTTGATTGAAGAAAACAAGAAAAAATGTCGAGAACTTACTAGAACAGGTCTTACTTTTTCTGTTATCAAATTCTTTGTTATCCGTGTCTTAGAATATCAATTTTTATTTTAAAATCAAATATAAAAACGGTTTTGCGATAAAATTTTAAAACATGTCAAAATTTCATAAAAATAGCAATAAAGACCCAATTGAAAAATCAATGCTGTGGATAACATAGAGAAATTAATAATGAAGGAAATACTACATCGTACATTTAGATTGCTTTAGCAGATTAATTGAAATCGTGCGTGAAATGAAAATACGTTTAAAAATATATATGTAATATTAATAAATAATTTATTCTAAAATTTTTTAAGCCTTTCATTTTAAAATAAGTCATATCGGCAAAGTTTCCCGCCCAAATTCTAACTCCGTAAAGTCGATCGTATTCGATGTCGGTGCTCGTAATAGCGGCAAAGTTCATTGGGTACTGTTCGGGTGTCTCTCTCTCTCTCATCGGCTGCCTTAACCCTCCATACTAATATCGTCTCCTGAAGACGACGACGACGACGTTCAACAGTATTGAGGCGGGTTCGCATTCTCAAGGAAAAGTTGCACCATGCAGGCGAATCTTTTGAATTTGATGACGAGGTCCATGAAGGTAATAACGCACTTGTGTCACGCGGTCGTGTGATTGGTTTCAGTGAAGTGTTCTCCTTCGAAAGCTCTAAAAGGCAATCTCGACTGACCATTTTTGAAAGATTACTTCTTATATTCCGATTTGCCACAATTCATTAACAATTTTACGAATTTCGCCGTGGCACAATAATATTACGTTGATAAGCCATCATCCGTGAAGGAAGGTCGCTATTGAAAGACCGTTGGTTATGTCACTTTTTTGGAGGCGCTTCTGCACTGCTTGCGGAGGTCTTCTTTCGACTTACTTCTGTCTCGCTCGCACTTGTTTGCTTTAATGGATTTTGCGTTTACGCTTTTATCACTTTGGTACTTGAATTAAAAATGTCATAAGTGTCAAAATTTATGATTGAAAATATTATATTAAAGTTTATAGATTAATTTATTTAGCAGAATTCGCTATTCTAATTAATAAGCTCATATGTTTAGTGAATTTTATAAACTCAAATGCAAATCATCATCAAAAATATTTTAATCATGCTAATACTTTTTAAATAAAGTAATTAAATCTTTTATATTTCGCCATAAAATAAAATAATAAAATAGAAAGTACCTTTTTAAATAAAAAGCCATAAAAGAAAGGTTATACATTTTTTTGACAATCAATATAGATTTCATTTTCATTTACACTACTTTGAATTTCAACTTCATTTCAATTTTTTTATGAAATATTAATTCTGAAGATTAAATTCAGTTTAATCAGCAATATTATTTACAACATCAATGAAACTGACATTGCATTTTTGTTTTGCAGCCATCATGTATGAAGAGAGTTATGAGTCCTGTGCTGTCAGCTATGCAACAACGTGGGTATGCTAGTAATTTGGATGCTGACATTGTTGTTATTGGTTCTGGTCCTGGTGGTTATGTTGCTGCAATAAAAGCTGCTCAACTCGGAATGAAAACTGTATGCATTGAGAAAGATCCAACACTTGGTGGTACATGTTTGAATGTAGGCTGCATTCCTTCAAAATCGTTACTTAATAACTCACATTATTATCATATGGCACACAGTGGTGACTTAGATGAGAGAGGAATCAAAGGTAGTAATTTTTCATATAAATTGTTAATTGGCGGAGATCACGATATTTTTTATGTAATATTTATTATTTTCAAACTGACAGTTTCTGGAGTTAGTCTTGACTTGCCAAAACTTATGGAACAGAAGAGTAATGTTGTGAAGGCTTTAACTGGAGGAATTGCAATGCTGTTTAAAAAAAACAAAATAGAGCTAGTCAGTGGTCATGGCAAAATCACTGGTCCAAATCAAGTGACTGCTTTGGGCCCAGATGGCTCAACTGTAGCAACTGTCAACACTAAAAACATTCTAATTGCAACAGGAAGTGAGGTAGCTCCTTTTCCAGGTATTGAAGTTGATGAGAAACAAATTGTGTCATCAACTGGTGCTCTTTCACTAGCCTCTGTTCCTAAGAAATTAATTGTTATTGGTGCTGGTGTAATTGGTTTGGAATTGGGATCTGTATGGCAAAGGTAGGCAAAAGCAATTATTAAATAATAGCTATTCATGATAAAATAATTTACTAAAGATTCATATTTTACTCAGGTTGGGATCTGATGTGACTGCAGTTGAATTTATGAGCTCTATTGGAGGAGTTGGTATTGATGCAGAGGTCAGTAAAACCATGCAGAAAATTATGACTAAACAAGGACTTAAGTTCAAATTAGGAACAAAAGTGACAGCTGCTGCCAAAACTAATGGAAGCATTCAAGTCGCCTTAGAAGATGCTAAAGATCCCAGCAAAAAAGAAAACGTTGATTGCGATGTTCTTTTAGTATGCATAGGTAGAAGACCATACACCAAAAATCTTGGTTTGGAAGAAATTGGTATTGAAAAGGACGAGAAAGGAAGAATACCTGTCAACGGCAGGTTCCAAACTGTGATTCCAAAGTGCGTTTGAATAATTTTTTGTTTTATATATATGATTCAATGCACGATTTCAATACACTTGATTTTCTCAATTTTGTATAGCATTTATGCTATTGGTGACTGCATTCACGGACCTATGCTGGCACACAAAGCTGAAGATGAGGGTATTATTACTGTTGAAGGCATTGCTGGAGGTAAACTATATTGTGTTTATTATCAATAAATTGTAATCGTAATCGCTTGATTTAATTTAGTCACATTTATTGATCAGGTGCTGTACATATTGACTATAACTGTGTTCCAAGTGTAATTTACACCCATCCAGAAGTTGGCTGGGTAGGTAAATCGGAAGAAGACCTCAAGAAAGAAGGTATCGAATATAAAATCGGCAAATTCCCTTTTATGGCCAACTCAAGAGCAAAGACGAATCTGGAGACAGATGGTTTTGCGAAAGTCTTAGCTGATAAGAACACCGATAAGATTTTAGGTGTGCACATGATTGGACCGGCTGCTGGTGAACTTATTAACGAGGCTGTACTTGCTATGGAGTATGGAGCGAGTGCTGAAGATGTTGCTAGAGTTTGCCACGCTCACCCGGTAAGTATTACGAGGAAATTTATAGATAAAATGCAATTGTTTTTTTATTTGTAATAAAAAACTAATGAAAAATATTTCAATTTCAGACTTGCGCGGAAGCTTTGAGGGAAGCGCATTTAGCAGCATACTTTGGTAAACCAATTAACTTCTAAGACATTAGAAGCACCAGACATCATACTATACATCTCGGGAAGGCACTGTAGCTTAAAATCTAGTCTGCATTGTGAGACGTTACACACCGAGATAAAAAATACGTACACTGAGGCAAACTGTTCCGGTTGTCATTCTCTGCCTCTCGCTCGTCACTGCTAACTATGAACGATTAAAAAAAGAGGAAATTTAACCCAAAACTGTAAATAAGATTTTCAATTATCGATTTGAAAGTGGGACCAGTGGCCTTCTTTCAAATAAGGTTTATCATTGTCTTATCGTATTTATTGAGAATAAATCGATAGCCATTACGTCTCAAAGGTGTAAGAAGGCTGTGAAAAGCTCGCATCGAATTTCTTCTCAATCCTATACCCAAGATAAACGCTGACTTTAGGATACACGCTGATCGTTATTTATAATGCTCATTTCCTTCCTCAAAATGCATTTGATTTTACTTTCTGTAATTATCATTTGTTCTTCGTATATTGTTCATGTTTATAGTCTCTTTTTTTCAAATATGGAAATGTGTTTGGAAAACTTTCAATATCTGGATGTTACTAAATTATATTTTGAGGTATTTTTGAGCAAAAAACAAATTAAGGAATTTTTTAAAACAGTAAGCTGTTATATAATACATGTATTATATTAGGTTGACATTGTTATTGAATTATTCAATGAAAGCAATAAAGTTTAAGTTAAAAAAATGTGACACTTAAATAACATGAAGTCTGTCAAATATTAATATTTATCATGAAACATTAACAGATTTCGGTAGTTTCATTATCCGTTGAAGTTCATGAAACT
This sequence comes from Phymastichus coffea, assembly GCF_024137745.1. Taxonomy (NCBI): domain Eukaryota; kingdom Metazoa; phylum Arthropoda; class Insecta; order Hymenoptera; family Eulophidae; genus Phymastichus; species Phymastichus coffea. The sequence continues at coordinate 587,162 of NW_026706911.1, forward strand.
GATGTATTATACATTGCCTGCTATTTTTAACGAAATAAAATGTTATAAAAGTTGCGAAACATTGAGCATATAGTGAAGATCACATACCAAATGTTTTTTTTAATTTAAACAAATTAATATTACCTGAAATTTTTTATTTTTTCGTGTAGTTATGTACAAAAATTAATATTTATAGTAAAAAGTAAAGGCTACTCTATAAAATTTCCTCCCACGGTATGTATGTAGATACGCAAATGTGTGTTGGAGATAGGAGATTCATTGTTTTACAATTATTTGCTGGAGCAAAGTTGGGATTCGGGAGATTTCCACAAATATACCCTGTGAAAGTAGTTATTGCTAAAGCAATTCTGGATTGTGTTATGTAGCAATTTTATTAGACAAAATATAAAAAAAACACGTTTTACAATTCGATTACAAAATGAATAACAAACAAAAACTCCATTTGCAATTATTGTATTCAAGTGGATGACAGTTGGATTTGTTATTCCTTTTCTAAATTTTTTGTCATTTAAAATGGCTGCACATGATTATTGAGAACTGCTTTAGCGCAAACTTTATATCAACAAATATTTGTCATAAATTCACCGAATCTCGCTTTTTCTTCATTAAAGAAGTCATAGAGTAAAGGGTTGCCTATTTTTGGAACGTATTTGTTTATCTATATATTTGTCAGAGGGTGTCATAAGTAATCTTATTTACAATAACTATAATCTGGAGTAGCAATATGGCCCTATACTTATGTATAAGTTGCCAATAAAAATTACACTATAATAACTAAGTTGGAATATCAATCACGTTTAATTATACGGTTATAAAAACATAATTTGCGACTTATGTCTCACTGAAGTGAAGGGCTCTACAAAAGTTGTGTGCATAACGTTGTACGAATGAACAAAATATATGCTTATAAACTCCAAAATGTTTTGCCATAACATTTAAAAACGAAACTTTAAAAATGATTCAGTTCAATACACGAAATGACTATGAACTTGTTTTCGTAATGAAAAACAAAATGAAATTAGTAAATTTAGTTCTTTGTCGCTTTCTTCCACTTCTATCGGTCAATCTGCTTCACGTTGTTTTTGATGTTAAAAAATTGCATATGCATAGACATTCAAAGATTCCCGCGTTACACACACGTTCCGGTGTCAGGGGCGTATAGACATAACAAGGCACCAGGAGGGGGTCAACGAGAAGTTAACCGTCACTGCTTGTCGATTGAAAGCCGACGAGCGTCGCGCTGCGCGGCGGTAGCGGGAGCCGGCGGCAGTGTCGGCGGCTACGAGGCACTCAGCTCAGTGCGTCGTCGTCTTCTGCCATCACACGGTTGCCGGCATCGTCCCCCCTCGTTCACCATCCAGCTATATACACAAACCCTGGCAACGCCGCGATTGTGCCGGGGAATAAGTTTTCTCGCTCACGCACACCCTGCCATGTAATGTTATTGTTGTCGTCGTCGTTTTGAGTGCAACAGTGCGCGAAGATGAGGTTGCAAGTTGTGTGCTATTAAGTGTTAAGTGCGAGATGTAGCTTTGCGCCGCCAAGATGATGTGGACAACCACGAGGACGACCAAATACGCTGTCGGTGAGTGCAAGCTCTTGTCGTCATTGCTGCTTTGTTACTATATAGAGGGGGATGATTTAATTGAGCGAGACGCCGCTATTTGCTCTCTCTCGCAGATTCTTTTTTGACATCTCGGGAAGGAGAGTATAGTGCTCATTAATATTAATCGAATCGCTTCTGTCTATCTGTCTGTCTGTCTGTTTGTCTGTCTGTTGTCTGTTTGTCTGTTTGTCTGTTTGTCTGTTCTCTCTCTCTCTCTTTCTCTCTCTCTCTCTCTCTCTCTCTCTCTCTCTCTCTCTGTGGTGGTTTCTACGCTTTTATTAGCTCTGTTTAATCACGAGCGATTAGCATTTAATTGTACTCGCTTCTAGCAAAAACGGTGGGATAGTAACCTTTTTATAAGAGAACTCTTTCACTCTCGTATTGTTGTTTGGCAGTAGAAGGAGGACACAATGCTTACTATATGCTTTGCTCATTGAATTACGGTGAAATGTTACATTTCCTTTTGTTATGTTGTGTTATGTGTACAGGGCGCCGAATGCGTTGTATGACTCACGACTAGTAATTTCAGATTAAAATAGCCAGGATGCTACGTGCAGTGTCAATAACGTTCAACATATTTTTTACAGACGACCAACGTGTTTCAGTTGCAAAACCATCACTGCCACTGCTGATTCATAACTTTATCCGCGTAAAATTAATGATGTTGTCGGCAGCGCGCAGGCGAAACAAAAATGTAACGCAAAGTAATAGGACAATTTCGTTATCAAGCAAATTAATGGTTCGTTTTGCATCGGGAGGAGGGCTAAGGTCGATTAGTCGAAAGCGTCAATGGACATGAGTGGGCAAAAAATTTTCTTAATTACTTGAAATTCTTCGCTGGTTCTTATCACCAGCGCGTCACATAAACGAGCTCATTCGCTTCGCTAACGCTGCCTTTGCATTTTGCTATTCCATGAGCGCGAAATGCGAGGCGCTTGACACGAGAGGCCGAATTATTTTTCGAGCGGGGAGGGGTTGAAAAACGCGTCGTTTTTGCTCACTTTCTCCCCTCTCCTCGCATCGTCGACGCACGCGGCTGCTCGGTGCGCGTGCCTTTTACGCGACCCATTCATACATTGATCGCTACAGCAGCCGAAGCGTCAGGAACGCAGTTGGTCCTTGCCGCGAGTTTTCGGTGTTGAAGTCGCTATTTCACGATCGTTCATAATTAGCTGACGACCGCATTCCGCTTACGGGGAATTCGTTTTTTTTCCGATTATAGGGGTGGCGACGTTTATTTTTCGTAAGAGGTTCGGTACAACGACTCGTTCGTAGAAGCAACATTGCTTTATTTTCATTTTCAATGAATCAAAGGCTTCTGTTGATTAGAAAATCGACAGCAAGTTTTTCGGCTGCATCGTCACAATACTCGTTAGCGAAATTAGATTTATTAGGTCTAATTGCGCATGTTTGAAAAAAAGTAGACACTCGCAGGCAGGGCACTGACCCAGTTTTTAAAAGTAGGTGTCTCTTAGCTAATTGCTTCAAAACGGTACGATAACAATACGTTTGTCTACTTCCAAGAGACACAAATGCTTTTTATCTTCACGCCTGTTACGCGAAAAAGTTTTAATATATTTTTTTTTCATTTTAAGCTTCACGTGGTACAGGAAAACAAATCGAACGTCCATTCAAAATCTCAATTCCAAATCTCCATTTGTTAAGCATCAGATTGCCTCTCTTGTCCAGCACTGCTGCTCATCTTAAATTTCGCAGCGCGTTTAATTTTCCCTCGTTCTCATTGTCATCCGCGCGGCGAATTTCGTATCCGTCAACGCGATCTCTTTCTTTCTCTCCCTGTCTCTCCCTGGGCTTTTTGCTCTGCCTCGCCATTGTTGCAGAGAGGCAGATGGGTCTTTGCTGATTAAGCCAAGTGCACCGACACCGACCTCTTCTATCTAGTATTCGGCCAAATTGGACTTGTTTGGACATCCACTAGGCTTTTTCCTTATTTGACTTTCACAGATGGAGAAAGCATTGTAATTTTTTATTCGTTCATGCGTGACTTTCATGCGCTTTGCATTCTCTCTCTCTCTCTCTCTATCTCTCTATCTCTCTCTTTCTCTCTCTCTTTCTCTCTCTCTCTTTCTCTCTCTCTTTCTCTCTCTCTTTCTCTCTCTCTTTCTCTCTCTCTTTCTCTCTCTCTTTCTCTCTCTCTTTCTCTCTCTCTTTCTCTCTCTCTTTCTCTCTCTCTTTCTCTCTCTCTCTCTCTCTCTCTCTCTCTCTCTCTCTCTCTCTCTCTCTCTCTCTCTCTCTGTTTTCGCCAGTGTATTAAATGACATCAAAATAATGTAACGTTGTCGCTGATAAAGACCCTCTTGTCTTATAAGATATCATGGATATTATAAAGCATCTAATCAATCGGCTTTATCGATGTAGCGTACTATCGCTTATTAGTCATAACTCTGTTGTGCCCTTTTCGCATTTTTGCTTCTTTGTCTATATTTAGATGCAATTACGTTGTAAAGATGCGATTGTTACTGAAAGCAACTCGAGGAAATTGGGTCAATTACGCATACTACCATTCCTTCCGATAATCCTCTGGCAGCCTCGTTAAAAATCAATCATGAAAACCTATTATTCCGCAATAAAAGTTCCATGACGAGAGTGCCTCTTTGCCTTTCGCGGCCTCTCTCTCTCTCTCCCCCTCACTATCTCTCGTTCTCCAGATTTCTATCAACTGATAATTGTCGATCGATAACATTGGCACAGAAATTTACGCGTAGGTTTCGGAATGCCATCGCCACTGTGCTAATTGATCGTCGCAGTTCAACGCTGGAAAAGCGCCACGTTCGCAGCTGTCTTGGCGGGGATGCACAAAAGCTCGTGGAATAAAAAAAAATCGGAACCTTAATAAAACGAGGCACAAGAGCGCCGGGTCGCTTAATTCCGGGCGCGCTCCCGCGACCCTCGGCGAGATCATCGAAAAGAAGCAGCGGAGGAATGAAATGTCGCGCACAATGCGGAAACGCGAAGGAACGGGAACGCACGCGCGTTTCCAGTTCTGCTGCCGGTGCTTTCTTCCTCTTCTCTTTGAGGGATCGTTTGTTTGTCGTCGTCGAGTTCGCGCTGCGCGTCCGAAAGCCGCCTCGGACGTTGACGCGGCAATGGACGAAGTGGGTCTTTTGCGAAAGCCGTTCTTGCGCTCGGCCAGGCGAGAAAAGCGGTTGGATTTCCTTGCGAGCGTGCGATTGAAAAACGACAGTCTAACTTTGTCAAGTGTCGCCGCTGACGCGCGTGGACGCGCGTGAAACGCGGAATTGACGGAGTTGCGAAAACCTGACGCGCCAAAACTCGTTTCCACCGAGTGGCAAGAACCTTCGCTCAGTTTTCCTATTTCTCCGAATCGACAGACTCGCCGTTGCCGATGTTAATCGTACAGGAGAGGGAGAAAAAAGCCCGTCGGTGATTTATCGTTACGTCTGTATATTCTCGATGTAGCCGGCACCACATCGCGCGTAAGCCCACATGCGCGCGAGTCTATATATAAAGATTGATTGCTTTCGCTCGGAAGCGCCGCGGAAGCTCCACGCGCATTCCAGCTGAATGTTTTCACGGAGATGGAGCGCCTTCCAGCTCTAATGATCGGCTGCGTGCGTTAAACGCGCGTTACGTCACGCGCGACAGGCACACGGCGACTTCCGTCGTTGCAGCTGCACAGCGGATGACCGCGAAGACGAACCGTTGGATGCGCGCGTATACGTCGCGGCGCGCACTCAACGCGTCCGCGTGAAAGCGGATTGCACGTTGTTCGCGCAGCGACGCGCGAGGAAACGAATGCGCGCTTTCAATGCCTGCTGAAATAGAGAGACCATTGGAGCGTGTGCCGATGCGAGAGAGGCGATAAAGCGCCAACGATTTTCAGCGTGGACACGCTGTCGCGCTGATAAGTCGCGTCGCACAATGCTGCCACGGAGAGCAGCGATTTTTTGTTTTTTATCAGCTTTTCGGTGGAACCTCGACCCGCTGCAATCCATCATTCGAACGCGATACGAGCACCCTTTGAATCGTCGCAGTGGAGGCTCGCTCAGCTTGACAATGGTTTTCTCCTCGTCGCACACACCTTAGCGCTATCTCCTTAGTTACGTTTTACGGGCGAAGAGTCGTAAAGCTTGCAGCCTAGTAAAATGTCGAGTATGCGCAATTAAAATATGGGCAGCATCGTCGTACGCCGATCCTCGGAGATTTAACGCGGCTGCGCGCGAGACACGCCGCTCGGGGGCCAGCGTTTCGCTGAAGCTCGCAGCTAAAAAAGGATCGTCGAGCCTGCCAATCGTCAAGCAAGTCAGACCACGCGCGCGACAATCCATCGTCGGCAAATTGCGTCAACGGATATGTGCCGCGCGCCACATATAAATATAGGAGCGATCGCGCGGTCGTCCTCGCTCGTTTCGAGCTGGGAAGCCTTTGAAGGCCGCCAGCGACCCTCCCTCGTCGCGCGCTGGCGTGGACTTTCGTACGCGTAGCTCGCGATTATTTTTGGGGGCCTCTCGCGAAAGGCGCACGACGCGGCGGTCTCGCTCGCACAGTGTGAGTCGTCGAGTCGTTGCGCCACCTTCTCGCGATGTCACGCGGAACATCGCCGAGCCAATGACGATTATAGATGTCAAGTCTTGCGGATGTGAAGAGTGCTGAAGATCAATTAATATCGACGATACGCTTAAATAAGTTTACGCTGATAATTTAATGTTGCTTAACGCAAAGGAAAATGCGTGGGAAAGATTTCCAATGAAATTGAACATGACGTTATTGAGTGACACTTGAACTTCGAAGGCACTCGCGGTTGGCCTGGCGGTAATTGTCGCATATATCAGCGGCGATAATCTATTTTCTTCGATCTTGATAAACGAGCGTACATCGTGAGTCTCGCGGTGCTCGTCGACGCGACTCGCGCGTGCAGTAAACAACCCCGATGCCGTCGCGCCACGCTGGAATTGTCGCTTCGTGAGATTGATTTGATGTGCTTTAGAAGGAGGGAGAGAGCTTGCCGTCGTGGCTGATTTCTTGGCGAACGAGAAGACAAAAGAGACCTCGTGAAATATCAATGACACTTTATTAGGCGCCCTTTTCTTAGAGCTCAAGTGACGTAGGTAAGTGTCTTCCAGCCAGAGGGCTCCTGTTATCTTGCCACTTCATATCGCGCGCGCACCGCGAAACTTTTAACCTCTTTCGTTTTTCACTATGGCTTTTCGTGAAGCACCCTTCAAAAACAGGGCCTGGCAGAGAGATACGACGTAGGGCATTCATATCGAAGGATGTATCAGCGCTAACAATGACTATTCCGCAACGTATCAGATGAACGTCACGACGTTTGCATTCGCGCCTGCCTGCGCGCGATAAGGTTCTCATTGATGTCATTAAAAATATGTGACGCTATCGTTAATTAATAATGAACTGTACGTATAGGCTCGGGTGTAACTGAGAAACACAGCGGAATACGATAGCCTCGCGGAGTACAGTGACATTTGCAGGCAGCCGTACAAGGGCTTCTTACTTGCGAGAGCCGTACTGTATGCTATACGTAGTCACGAGACTTGCTCTTTCCATTCGGCAGCCTAATATTTCGATCTGCACACAGAGTTTCCTCGAAACTACACTTTGGACTCGCCGTTGCCGTTGATGTACTTTACGATGAGAAACACACACACACACACACACACACACACACACACACACACACCGAATACGAGCAAAAGGCATTATAGCCCCTCTCGGCGCACAAAAGCTTCGGTGCACTGCGGATAGGTCGTGTCGAGGCGGTAATTGGCCGTCGCCACTGCAGACTCTATATAATCGCTGCAACCCCTACGCGTAGCTAGCGGGAAGGCAAGGCAAACTTGGCCCGCGGCAGTCGTGTCTAGAAAATAAAATAAAGGCCGGCGTAACAGCTGTCGCGGCATCGACCTCCCCCCCCCCCATCCCCCGTCGCACGGCGTCCGTGTAATCTCGTCGAGTTATGCAGAGGCGTACCTATCTGCTTTTCGTTTAAACGGGAGAGAGTACGGCGCGCCGAAAAGAATTTGCCCTCCCGTCACCCTAACGAAACTCCTTCGCGCGACGAGATCGAGGGGGGGTGGGCCACCTAAAAGGGGAATGAAAATTGATGCGTCGCGCGTGTGCACTCGACGAGCCCGAGTCTCCGCGCGTTCAGGCTCTGGCGCGTAAAAACCAGCTCGGAATGAATATTCCAGCGAGCTTTTTTCCCTCCCTCCCCTCTCTCTCTCTCTCTCTCTCTCTCTCTCTCTCTTCCTTTCGCGTGCGTTTACACGACCTTTTGATGCACTTTTCGACGTTGCGGTCAGACCACAGAGAGGGTTAATTGGCTAGTGTAGCTGCGAAAAGACGCCAGTTTACTTCTTTTTTCTTTTGTTTTTTATTCTCTGTCCGACAGGGAGGGTTGGATGGAAATTTTCCCAAGCGGCTTTTGTCGGAAAAGCTCCATGTTGCGAGCTTATCGGAGAGCTTCTGCGTAATTCCATTCATTTTCGGCTCGCTTTGTCGGTGCATTTAATACTGCTGCGAAGCCAAGTTCAACTTTCAACGATTTTTGCATTTTAGCTGACGCTCAAGTAATTAAGTTAATTACCGACCTCGGCAAATTATTCCTTTTTTTCGCAAAGTGATTGTTCGTTTAATTAAACTATTCTTCCTTATACGACCTCATCACTCTCCATTTTACGTGCGATAAATCACCGATGCACATAACTTTTTTAATTCAAAAAGCATTAAATTCATGCTTCGATTTCATTTGCTTACACGTAAACTTCGCATGTACAAACTCGTGTGTAACAATTACATTACTCTCGTGCCGTTTCAGAACTACGTCGGAGCATGTGTACGCGGCAAAATAACAGTACGATTCTGACTTTTCGTACGGTCAGTTTTCGGTAAACTGCCAGTCGTCATGCCCCAGACGTAAGCGCGCGCCTCGTCGCGCTTACTGTCGTCGCGGACACGCGGACGTTTTCTTTCGGCACACGCCACGTAATCTCATCGAAACTTTCGAGCGTGTATGCACGCCAAGGCCAAGGCGTTGTTCCGACTCACTGTGAAATGTAGCATCCGAGAATCGGACAACAAACGACACACTGACGATTTGTACATGGTGTTCGCCAAGGGGATAATTTATGCGCTTTCGGCGACGCGACGCGCGCGGATCGATAATATTCATCGCGGTGGCAGCGCAGTTTTCGCGGGGGAAGTTTCGTGGCCCGAAATTATTACTCCCTCTTCGAATACTCGTAAATCGTTCCAGAAGCACGGGCAAGGAAAAGCGGGCAGATAAGCATTAAATCACCGTACGCATGATGATAATCAGATGCGCAGTTTTAATTAAAAAAAACACTTTCCTACGCGAACCTCCGTTAGAATAAGTTAACGATAACGAATCTCTTTCTCCCCCCCCCCCCCTCCCAGAAGCGTACAATGAACACTGAGTTCGTAGGATTAGCAGGGCGAATATAAAGCCTAAAAGTAAACAAGGCAATGAGGAAGCTGAAGCTAAAACTTTAAGCCTGCAATTTCGGTAACCGGCAACCGAGTGAGAGTCAACCTTAGATCTTCGGTAAGGGATTTGACGCTGGCGCTATATAAGCAGCAATGCCAAAGAAATTTAGAGTCGCCGAAGGAAAGCGCGATTAAATAAGTTCCGCGTATTGCCGAGCGCAGCCCGGGGATGAGATTGCGCGCGTAAATGATATTAGTCGTTCGTTAACAATTTCAGGGGGAGTAAAAGGTAAATGCATCTCTAAGAAAAAAGTGAGCGCGTCGTTTGCGGGAAGATTGGGGGAAAGTCCGGCCAGGAGTTCATTATAGGGCATAGCAAAGTTTAAATCCGTGCCAGTTAACGCATTTGATCGCGAATCCATAAAGTTTGCCATTGGCGGAAGAGGGGAAGATACTCGTCAAACGACATCACAGTACACGCTGAAAAAAGTTTACTTAAATTGAGTGCCAACGGCTACTAAACACAAAGTCTCGTGAAAAGTTTTTCAAACTGACACTAGTGATTAAATCGAGTAATGACTATTTCCAAAAATAAGTTATCCATTACTAAGTAACTGATTATTAAAAATAAGCAAATAAATCGATTGCTTGTATACTTGAAATCAGAATAAAATAAATTGCTTAAATTGAGCAGTTTTATGGAGTTTTAATTTTGCGTATACGGAAAAAAATGGTAGATAGTAAAAAACGTGAAATTCGTCGCAGTGTACTATTTGTAATGAAATAATCTGGAAAGCCCTAAGTTTCTTACCACGATATATAGAAGAACCCTTCCGTTCATTGCTCGGAGTCGGTCCGCAACGATGCGCTTCGTACATGATCACCGAGCGCTGTATATCTCAGTGACTTACGGATACCGAATCAAGTGCGATCCCACGAGCGCGCGACGACAAATCAGCTGTGCGCGCAGACGTAACGAGGAAATCGAGGCGGAGCGCGTTAAGCGAGGACGGCGATACGGCAGCGGGGCGCTAATGCCGCACGGCGTCGTCGTCGCTAGAGGGACTCGGAGCCCCCCTCGCCTCGTGTAAAAAGCGAAATGCTCTGTCTCTCCCCGGCCTGGCGCTCTCGTGCGCGCGTCGAGAACTTTCCCAGGTTTTCCCGGGGAATCGAATCAATAACCGTCTCTCTCGCGCTCTCTCTTGTGCGAGTGTACACGTATATGCGTGTACCCAGGCGCAGGGGGAGAGACGCGCACACCGAGAGCCGAATTCGACGTAGCGTCGCGATTGGGTCCTCCCTTTGCGTACGCCGCGACCTTGATGGCGAGCGCACGGCGAGCGCACGGCGAGCGCGGCATTTTCCGATTGATAGAGTGCCACGGACCGACTGATATTCTTTCGCGCGACTGAACTGCTCGATTGGGATTATACGATCAAATATGTAAATTTTATGCTGACCTTGATGCGCGAGACAAGCGAACGTGATAGCGTTGCTGCGCGACTTCTTTTTTGTAAGGCGACACGTGCTTTTGGGAATTTGTACGCTGTGCGAGCGCCGACAACAAGCCAGATCTCTTGTTTGGCAGTCGATATGAATTTGTCGATCCTCTGGCTTGTGCGCACCATTGCAAGGCGAATAAAAACGAATCGAATACTGCTCGAATACAAAATATTGGCATCGCTCATCTCAAACGTAAAGGTACGAGTTCGACGTCATGAATTTTCATCGGCTTCTAATCTAGCCACAAAGCACTTTCATTCGACAGGAATTAAAGTAGCTCGGAGCACGTACGTAGCAGCTACCGAGAACAATGAACATTCTGCGAGCAGCGCCGCCAGTCAGTTTCGAGAGGAGCGTACACGCCAGTCCAGAAAGCCCATTGAAAATGCGCACAGCCAAAACCATTGTTCTGGAGTGACCCTTCCCGAGTTCCTCGATTATTCCTCCCGTATCGCTTTCTTTCTCCGCCGTGGCAGTCCGATCCCGAGACGAGAGATGGTCCACAGGGGAGGTGAGCGCACCCACTCTTTTCAGGGGCTGCTCCGACGCTTTCCGGAACGAAAGAAGAGGGCGTAAACAATGCCCCGCTGACGCTGCCGTGCGCCGCACGTAAATGCGCGGGCGCGCGCTGATCCCACAGGCTGCATCCACAGGCGGCTCGCACTCGGGCTATATCCGTTTGAATTTTGCGCGAGCGCGCGTGTGCGCAGTCACGGCGCGTTATTCGATTTAAAAGCTGCGAGAGAGCTTTTCTTTTTTTTTCTTTTTTCTTCTTTTTTTTTTTTTGAACAAAACAACAAATAAATGAATACGATATCACGGAAATGGACTTTTATTTAAAGTTTTTTCGACGCCGCGCCGAGCAGATTGGATTTACTGGGCTGGAAAACAATATTTCGCGCTGTTGAATATCTTTACTCTTTGTGTCCTTGCGAGAAATAAAGAATAATAATTATTTTGTCCGACGCTAAACCAAAAAGCACGAATTTCGTGGTCACTAATTTGTTCGTCGTCGCGTGTGCAATCGAGAGCCGCGGTGCGCGTGGACAGCGAAAAAACGAACGAAAGGAATGAAAAAACAAAGAAAAAAAACTCGGCAATCATAAGCGACCGGGGAAAGTTGCGCGCGTTCAATGGGAGGCGGACTGGACGTAGACGAAGCTAACGCACCGGCGGCGAGCGCGTGGGCGCGTATCGATTCGGCGAAGAGCGTCCGACGCGCCGGTAAATAAAGCGAGGTGGAGCTCTTGCAGCGCCGCTGCTCCTTGTCCCTCGCGGTTTGTACGCCAACTCGCGGCTTCTACGATGGACGTTGAATCGAACGTTCGGACGTAAGGAGCTTCAGCCGCGGATTTTGCGTTTAGATTTGTTCGCTTGCAAAATGTCGACAGAGCGATTAGTCGGATCAGGTAGACGTTCTCTTTGATTGATTGATTTATTTATTTTTTGGTTTTACGAATGTATATGATAGATATTTTTAATGCGGTCGACGACGCTTTTTCACGATTTCCCTCGTCGTTCAGCCGTGAAATCCATCTAGTTTAACTGTGTATATATACGGAAAACAGTGTCAGCCAGTCGTTTTGTTTTTGCAAGTGGAAAACAACGTAAAAAGCCAATCTCTTGACCGCTGGCAGTGTACCAGACACTATGAAAGCGCGTCCCGGTTTTACAATCAAAGCGAACCGGCTAAACTTTTTTTTTCTACTTTTTACCACTCTCTCGACAATTTAATTACTTTCTAGGAAAGAACAATTTTAACCGACGTGGTCAGCGCTCCCCTTTTGTCTGTCTTCTTTGCTTGATAGGATAACAGGATTACGGGATCAAGGTATCACAATAGAAAAACTTAAAATTTGTGTTAATTACATGATCATGCTTGAATGTCATTCATAATAAAAAATGTTTTCTTAAAGAATAAAAAGTGTTGTCGCATATTCATAATTTATGTTCGATACTGTATGACAATTATTTAAAAATGTTCAAGAAAAGGAAAAGAGCTTGTGCACTTAAATTGACGCACTTTGTCATCTCCCCACGACTTCTAGACAGCGAAGAAAACGAAGAGAGACTGTATCGAATAGTCAAAAGTTGAATAAAGAAACGAAAGCAAACGTTTCTCTCCTCAAAAGGCGAAATACGCCGGCACATAAGTGGTTCCCGCAAAAATGCTAATTTTAGAAGCAACGTCTCTCATTAATATCCGCGAACTTCCGGTATTACCGAGATCAAAAGCACCATAGCACCGGGACAAATGAACGACTGCGAGCCGGCGAGCCGGCGA